>NC_092757.1:14243663-14570294 GCF_047496795.1 Chiloscyllium punctatum
CCCTAAAGGACATTAGTGAACCACATGAGTTTTATCTTACAATCGATTCATGATCACTATCAGTCTCTTAATTTCACATTTGGTTTCAAGTTCCATAATCTACCATGGCAGAATTCAAATCCAGGTCATCAGAACATTATCTGAGTCTCTCGCTTAACAGTTGAACGATAACACCACCAAGTCTGTGCCTTGTCTAGTCCTGCAGAGTGTGACTAACCTGTGTAATATGATTTTCCCGAGACTTTTCCCTCATGTTCTTATTGATTTACGTGTCAAATCATAGATGACTTTTTTTCCATTTCACAATTCAGCTTCCTCTCACCAATATACTTTATTGAGAGGTTATTTAATACCTCCTTGCGTCTTTGCCTTTTTTAAAAATCTGTCTTGCCCTTCATTTTTTATTTCCTGGCCAGTCCACCCAAGCCAACTCCTTCCTTTGCCGAATACAATTATCATTGCCGAATATAATTATCATTGTCCAATATAATTATCATTGCTAAAAACTAAAATGTCATATGTGACTGTCCTCATTCATTCAATCTGACGATGAAACTACAGCATGTTGCAGTTACTGCTTACAAGAGGATCCTAAACTGCAAGATCTTTTTATCAATCCGTCCTTGTCACATAAAATCAAATCTGAAGTTACCCGTTCTCTGGTTGAATCCATGACATGTTGCTCTCAGAAACACTCCTTCAAACCGTCTATGAATTGTTCTTCGAGGCTACCTTTGCCAAGTTGATTAATTGAGTCAATATGCATGTTCATCCCACTGTTGTGCCCTTGTCACCAGCCGTCATTATTTCCGACCTCAGAAATACTTAGGGGGGACAGTAGCAAAACATTACTCTTCCGAAGAGGTTTCTTCTCTTGTTTTTTATTTACGCCTGGACTGATTAACATGCCAATATCCTCGTGCCAATATCATTTCCTAATGCAGCCTTGATATCATCCATAACCAGTACATCAATTTCATCTCCTGCTCCTTCTTGTCTAACCTTCTGGAATAGTGAGTACCCTCGGACATGTCACAGCCCAGTCATGATTTCCCTATAACCATGTTTCTGTAATCCGCACCAGGTCATACCCACTTGTCTCTGTATCTATTTTCAGCTCATCGATATTTTTCCAAATACTGTGTTCTTTCAGGTACAAAGTTTTTAAATGCGTTTTCTTGGTTTGTCTTTCCATTCTAATAGTTTTTTGTACACTAGCCTCCTGATCTCACACACGTGCCTAGCTCGCATCCCCCACACTGTCCAACGTTATTTGTTAATCCTTGATAATTTTGCCCCTCATCCCTATCATTTATTCCAATCTCCAACTCACATTTTGAATTGACATGATCCATCCTTCATCGTGGTCATGAGACTGGACATGCCTGATATCTTATTGATATCTTATTCACCTGTAGCTTCTGCTCAGTTTCTGACCTGCTGCTTTGGTTGCCAACCTCCTGGTTTATTAGTTTAAATCTATCCAATTTCCACTTGTAAACCTCACTACAAGGATTTTGGTGCTCCTCCAGTTTAGATGCAACCTGTCCATTTTTGAAAGCTCTCACCTGTCCTGGAACAGATCCCAATGGTACAAAAATTGTAACCCTCACCACGTACTAGCTCTTTAACCACATGTTAAACTGTAACACCTTCCTAATCATTATCTCTTTTCCACGTGGGACTGGTAGTAATTCTGTCATGACAGCGGATTGTTTTCTCTCTCTCTCTCTCTCACACATACACACACACACACACACACACACACACACACACACACACAAACACACAAAACACGTCACATTACCTTATACAAGCATACCAGTAACCTTATAAATAATCGGAATGACAACTGGAATGAACGATTTAGTTAAAGGTAGGTTACGAACAATTAGGGTTATTCCTCATTAAGCAGAAAGGACCAAGTTGTGAACTTATTGCGTTGTTCAAAATTATGGAAAAAATTACAGGTTAAAATACGAATATTCTGTTTCTGTTCATTGGCATTACAGCGTCAAACAGTCGTAGGTTCAAGATTGTTAGCACAAGAGCTAGAAGTGAGATAAGGAAAAACTTCTTCATTGAGAGAGTTGTTAGCATTTAGAATGTTCTGCCTGGGAGATTTGTGAATGAAAATTCAAAAAGGAACTGGATATATATTTGTAAGTAATAAAAGTGAAGGGCTTCAGAGACCGGGTGGCAAATGGGAGGAATTTGGGAGACATTTCTGGGGCTGATGCATACACAGTGCCCCAGTAGCCTCCTTCTGTCCATTAAAGGTTTGTACTCTATCATATACAGATGCAAATCAACATTAGGATCTGATTATTTCCTGTTGTAAATGCTAGCAAATAACTGATCATATTTGCTGCAACATAACCATTTAAAATGCAAGAATTGCAAAGTCAGCTTGATGATGAAGACTAATTAGTACTCAGCACATGAATATTTTAAATCTTGTATTCCAATTATTAAAACAAATTATTCTTTACACTGGCACAAAACACTTTGTAAATGTTTGACTTTTCACTCATACGGAAATACGTTCATCGTTTTTATTCACTCACCAAATTTTGCATTAAATGCGATTCATTCTTGAAAAATTGCAAGATTTCAAATTATTGTTGTCTACAATGTAATATCATAAATCATTCATTTACGTTAACATTTACAGTACATGTTGAATTACTGTCATTTCTCAATTGTTGGTCAATAGCTTAAGCTTGTACACTTAAGTGAGAAATTAAACTGATTGCTACTTAAATATATAAGAACGCTGTTTCTATATGATTGTTCAATCGTATTCTCAATCTGCCTCTATAATCGGTCAGACACCAACCACTTTAAAATTTTAATGCGACAATGTATTTGTTTGAATACCGACAATGAATATGTAATTGTGATCACGTCTATGTCAGATAGCATATTCTTTGTTCAATATAAAACAAAATGTACATTCTTTATTTTTGAATCATAAAATGTTGACAGGCGTTAGTTCCATAAATATAACATCAAGCTAATTGCTTGAAGAGAGGATGCAATTATTGTTTGGTTGAAAGATCATACTTCAAATCTCACTTTTGCACAATTCATGAAACATGGCAAATATCTGATTGTTTTTCAGATCACTGAACTCATCACCATGCAATCATTGCCTTCGTTGAAAATAGATTAAGAAGGATCTGAATTCATGCAGACTGTTACTGAAATCATTGCTGGCTGTGGCGCTTAGTGAGATACTGGCCTGGACCTAAATGTATCCGAAACATTACCACATAGTTCTGGGCAAATATTCAAGCAATATTTCCCAGCAAATCATCTGGAATCCAAGTTGGGCCATGTGAAAACTAGCCAACATGCGATCACTGTCCAAATTAGACATCAATAACTGGCTGGCAACCATGTTTGACAAATTTATTTTCAGTCAAACCCTGCCCCAGTGAGCAGATGTGTGGACATGGAGTGTCAGAAGATTAACACACAAATTACTTCGGGGGATGACATGTGGCCTACCTCCCAGACTCCAAACATCTGCAACCTGGACAGGCACTGAGTGGAGATGTTAACAAGGTGAAAGAGAAGACAGAAGATGCTGGAGGTTAGAGACGTGAGGGTAGAGCTGGAAATGCACAGCAGCTCAGGTAGTATCCAAGGAGTAGGAAAAGCAAACTTTCGGGCAAAAACCCTTCATCAGCAATAAGACAGGGTGCCATGAGTGTAGAGAGATAAATGGGAGGGGGTGGGACTCGGTAAAGGTAACTGAGAGTGCGATAGTTGGATGGAGGTGTGGATAATTGTAATACAAGGCAGGGGAGGTGGAGTGAATAGGTGGGAAGGAAGATGGACTGGTGGGCACGGTACCTCACAGTGCCAGGGACCAGTTACGATTCCAGCCTCAGCCGACTCTCCGTGTGGAGTTTGCACGTTCTCCTATGTTTCACATGGGTTTCCTCCTCGTGTTCTGGTTTTCTCCCACGTTCCACAGATATGTAAGCCAGGTGAATTGGTCATTCAAAATTTCCCATAGTTGTAGGTGCATTAGTGAGAGGGAAATGTGTCACTCTTCGGTGGTTTGGTATGGACTTGTTGGGCCAAAGGGCCAGCTTCCACTCTGAAGGGAATATAAATGAAGTACCCTTTCCCACGTTGAATAAAAAGATGGGACAGGTCGTGAGGGCGGTGCTAAGCTAGAAGTTTGGAACTGTGAAAAGGTCGGAGGAGGGGAAATGAGGAAACTGGTGAAATCCACATTGACCCTCGGTATTGGAGGGTCCCGAGGTTGAAGATGTGGTGGCAAGGGAGTGGCGATGGATGAAGCCCTGGACCTGCATGTCCTCAGCAGAGTGGGAGGGGAGTTGAATCAATCGGCCACAGGGCAGTGGGGCTGGTTGTTGCGAGTGTCCCTGAGATGTTCCATGCAGTGCTCTGCGAGTAGATGTCCTATCTCACCAAGGTATTGAATACCACATTGGGAGCAATGAATACAGTAGCTGACGTGTGGAACTGCAGGTGAAACCTTGATGGATGGGGAAGGATCTTTGAGGCTTTTTTTGGTGGGTGGGGAGGTGTGTGCACAGATCTTGCAATTCCTGTGTTGGCAGGGGAAGGTGTCTGGAGAAGAGGGTGAATTGTTGGAGACCTGACGACCACTACCTACCTTGTATCCTGTATTCAGCATTCAAATCAATCATCCAAAATAAATCGCTTCACACTTTTCCAGTTTGAAATCCACCTTTCACTTATCAGCCCAGTTCTTCTTCATCCTGTCAATATCCCAGTGCAAACTACTACAGCCCCCACACTGTCCACAATTCCACCAGCGTTTACTTTCCGTCGACAAATGTAATAACCCACAGTTGCACTCCCTCATCCAAATCATTTACAGAAAACACAAACAAGAGTTCACAAAACCGAACCCGACAGAACACCACTTTCCACCAAGCTCCAGAGTGAATAGATTAAATTGCTTACAGTGAGGAAACAGGCCCTTCAGCCCAACAAGACCACACCAACCCGCAACCCACCTAGACCCATTCCCCTCCATCCAGCACAACAGGCAATTTATCATGGCCAATTCATCTCACCTGCACATCTTTGGACTGTTGGAGGAAACCGGAGCAAAAAGACACGTGAAGAACCTGGAAACCTCACACAGTCAGTCGCCTGAGGCGGAAACTTTACCTGGGTCTCTGGTATTATGAGCTGAAAATGTGTTGCTGGAAGAGCGCAGCAGGTCAAGCAGACTGAAGAAGGGCATATGCCCGAAATGTCGATTCTCCTGTTCCTTGCATGCTGCCTGACCTGCTGCGCTTTTCCAGCAACACATTTTCAGTTCTGATCTCCAGCATCTGCAGTCCTCATTTTCTCCTTTGGTATTATGAGGCAGCAGTGCTAACCACTGTGCTACCGTGCCGCCCACTTCCCACACTTCCCATTTACCACCACTTTGTGTCTCTATGGGCCAGCCAATTCTATATCCAGACAGATAGGTTTCCATGTATCCTATACCTCCTTACTTTCTGAATGTACCTACCATGGGGAACGTGATCAAATGCCTTGTTAAAATCTATGCACATCGCATCCACTGCTCTACCTTCTTCAATGTGTTTGATCCCATTCTCAAAGAATCCCATAAGGTTTGTGAGGAATGACTTGCCCCTAACAAAGCCATGCTGACTATTTCGATACAAACTATGATTTTCCAAGTAATCATAAAGTCTATCTCTCAGAATCTTCACCACTACTTTGCGCAATACTGATGCAAGACTGACTGGACTGTAATTCTCTCGATTATACTTATTCCCTTGCCTGAACAAGGGAGTAACATTTGTCACCCTCAATCATTTGGCATTATTCCAGTGGAGTGTGAAGACGCAAAAATCATTGCCAAAGGGACAGAAATCTCTTTCTTCTCTTCCTGTAGCAACCTCAGATGTTTCCCCTCTGGAACAGGGGATTTATCTCTCCTCATGATTGTACTTCAATTAGTCCATAATTCACCCGAAATTGTCTACCCACTGTCGGACCAACTGATTGACTTCTTTCCATTTCAGGGCTATATATCGTGCTGCTTCACTGAGCATGTATGTTTCGCAATATCCTGCGAACCATAGAACATAGAATATAGAACATAGAACAGTACAGCACAGAACAGGCTCTTCAGCCTACGATGTTGTACCGACCATTGATCCTCGTGTAAGCACCCTCCAATTTCTGTGACCATATGCATGTCCAGTAGTCTCTTAAATGTCCCCAATTACCTTGCTTCCACAACTGCTCCTGGCCACACATTCCATGCTCTCACAACTCTCTGTGTAAGGGACCCACCTCTGACATCCCCTCGATACTTTCCTCCAACCAGCTTAACACTATTACCCCTCGTGTTAGTCATTTCTGCCCTTGGAAATAGTTTCTGGCTATCGGCTCGATATATGCCTCTCATTATCTTGTGTACCTCAATTAGATCCCCTGTCTTGCCTGTCTCAGAGGGACATATTTATTCATCACTTGCAACAACAGTTCCTTACACAGTCTCCACATGTGTATAGTGCCTTTACCATGGAACAATTGCTCCCAATCCATGCTTCCTAACTCACGTCTAATCGCATCACAGTTTCATTTTTCCCAATTAAATAAACTCCCATTTTGCCTAATCCTCTCCTTCTCTATAGCAATGTAGAATGTGAGGCAGTTGTGGTCACTATCACCAAAATGCTTTCCCACCACAAGATCTGATGCCTGCCCCATGGAATGAAAAAGATGGGAAGGCACGAATGCGCTCCTGACGAAGGGGTGAAGCCCAAATCTTTGACTCGCCTGCTCCTCAGATGTTGCCTGACGGGCTGTTCGTAATCAGTGCCACACGTTTCAACTCTGATCTCTGGAATCTGTCGTCCTCATTTTCCCGAATAATGACGGCTATTCCACCTCCACACTTTGCAGGGAATTAGCAGAAACTCATTTTATGTGGAACAGGCTGCTCAGTTCTGGAAAATTGCATTTGAATAATGCATTTATTCAAAACTAGGTTGTATTTCAACAAATACGAATTCCGTCCCAGAGTTACAGTTTTGATTCATGAATTGAGCAGCTTCTTACCGAACACTGATTGATTGAAGAACTCCGAGGTACAGAGGATTCCAGGTACTATACTCCAGGGTGGATGTGCTTTACCTTAATGCTGAGAATATTATCGGATAGACAGGTGTGATAAGGGAACAAGGTGACATACGGAAATGTGACATTTTTACCATTACAGAGATATATTTGTGGGAGGTCAGGGCTGACAACTCAATATGCTATGGTACAAGACCTATAGGCAGGACACGAGTGGGGTAAAAGATGAGGTGGTGTTGCATTATGAGTTATGGAGTCAGTTACATCAGTAAGGAGGGACAATATCTTGGAATGATCTAATGAAGCTTTGTGGATAGAGCTCAGGATCAAAACCATTGCAGAGGCTCTGCTGGGGATATATTATAGACCCTGAGATAAAAGAAAATACAGGAAAAAATATTTAACCAATTTAATGAGGTGTGTAAAAACAGTAATACGATTGTTACATGCAGGCTTTTAATTTCCAAACATTCATTCGGGCATTGATAACTTTTCAAGAGGGGACAGAGGCCTTGACATTTATTCCAGAGAGCTTCTTAGCATGTAGCAGGTACAACAACGGGTGGATCAATGCTGGGCCTCATTGTGGGGAACGAAGCCAGTCAGGATATCGCAGGCAGGATTGGAAGAATGATCGTGACAACATATATTTTAAGTTTGTTACGGAAAAGATTTTAAAAAAAATCATCTGGAAAATAAAAAGTGAATGGATTGGGGAGACCGAATTTATGAAAAAAAAGGATCGTGTGTGTGTGTGTGTGTGGGGGGGGGGGGGGGGGGGGGGGGGGGAGGGGTGGGGCATGGGAGATAACTTAATCAAAATGGAATTAATGAGAGTATCCTCCCAATATGTAACACAGAAGATGAAAATTTGGAAAACAAGCCCAGAGAACCTCGGATGTCAACAAACATTCAGAACAGAATTATAAACGAAAGATAGACTTAAAGTGGGTAGAAAGTGAGGATGTCAATGGATGCACGAAAAGAATATAGTAAGTGTAAGGTTAAACTTAAAAAGTCATTTGAAGAGCAGAAGGGGGATCGGCATAAAACATTTTATCATTTTATTAAGAAGAAGAGGATAACAACAGAAAGAAGGGGGAGTATTAGAGACCAATTGAGGCAGCCTGTGCACGGAGCAGCGGAATATGTTAAACATGGGCTTCATATCCGTCTTCAGTTTGAAGAAGCCGCTCCTGGATTCAGGGAGAATGACTGTGTGATCCTTGAACGAATTGATAAAGAAGCCAAGGAAGAATTGAAAGTTTAATCATGGTAAACAGTGGGCAAATCCCCAGATCCGAATAAGCTGCATCTTAGGCTAATGTGGAAGATGAGGGAGAAGATTACAGGCTATGACATTTTCCTTTTTATTTGCCTCTGGCCACAGAAAAGTGTGATAGGACACGAGAACAACTAATGTCGTCACAATTCACAAAGAGTGCCAGAAATAAGGCACGGGATTAAAACCACCAAGTCTCCCAACAGTGAGAGGGAAACAATTGTAGAAATTCCTGAGGGCTGTTGAGGCGAGATCATTAAATATCTTGAAGGCTGAGTTAGACTGATTTTTAAACAAGGTTTAGTTATGGGGAAAAAGCATGAAAATAGAATGGGGCATTATCAGAATAAATGTCACCGAATTGAACAGGAAAGCAGACTCAGAGAGCTGCATAATTTTGCTCCTACGTCTATTTTTTGCTTTTTGCAAAAGCACGGTATTCGAACATCAACCTCCCTCCCTTTGGAGTGAGACACAGAAAGGACCAGAGGACTGTGACAACGCAGATTAGCTATTGGGGTGAGGATTTGCATCAGCAGAATCACCTCTACCAGGATGAAGACCTCATTAAGACCTGCCCTGGAGAGCAGGTTATCATGGATTTGGTGTCAAGGAGTGTGTAAGCCACAAACATTACATCACTGTCGTGTTTCCCTGCTTTCCTGACTAAAAGTAAATATGGAGGAGTAGAGAAAATGCTGTTGGTCGGAGAGTAAGTAGTATTTCATTGGATTGAGAGGCTTCAGACAGCAGCACCTCAGCAAAAAGTACAGGCAAGCTCAAATAAAGTCCTGTTAATTTAGTATTACAGCAGTCGAGATAGCAGTTAGTCCAGGTGCACGTTCTTCTTGTGGGACGTTGGAGCTCCGGGCAATTTCCACCGTCCCTGATGACTACATGTGTGGAAAGAGTACCTGTCTACAGCTCTTGGGAGACCATGGTTGGGAGTTGGAGCTGGATGCATTCAGGATCATCGGAGATGATATGAACTTCATTGATAAGTGCTTTAGTGTGGTGGTCACGCCCAAGACCCGCCCCTAGCCATGTTTCTGTAATGACTGTAATGGCCCAGTCCCACATGAAGATGGACGCCCTGAGTTCATCAGCCTGACCTGTCCGCCCTGTTGCGTTTAAATAAACACAATTTAATCCAAAAGCCAGTCCTTGCTCCCTATCGTGTTCCAGGCAGACAGTAGGTTTGGAATGGGAAAGGGAGTAGCCAGAGAGTGCAGCAATCCCATATGGCCAGTCTTCTCTAAAACAAGTAAACCATTTTAGATACTGTTGGGGGGAAAGACCGTTCAAGGGAATGCAGCAGTAAGCAGTTTGGTGGCAATACCACTGACTCTGGGGCACAGCGGGAAAGGGTAAATATCAACAGCGTCATAGAGATAGGAGAGTCGATTGTTGGAGGAACGGATTGGAGATGCTGGGGCCTCAAACGGGAATCCAGCAAGGTGTGTTACCTCACAGGTGTCAGGGCCCAGGAAGTCTCAGAGCGACTGCAGAACGTTGTCAAAGGGGAGCGTGAGCAGCCAGAAGTCATTGTGCATATGGGTATAAATGATACAGTTAGAAATATGGATAAGGTCCGACAGAGTGATTACAGAGAGCTAGGAGAAAAATTCAAAACCAAGACTTCGAAGTCGTAATCTCCTGATTACTTCCTGTTTCATGAGCTCATGAAAGTAAGAATATGAGGATTTGGCAGATACATACATGACTAAAGAATTTGTACAGGGGATAGGGTCTCGGAATTTTAGATTATTGGGATCTTTTCTGTGACAGAGCTGATCTTTTCAAGAGGGATAGGTGGCACATACACTGGAGGAAGGATCAATAACTTGGAGACCAGGTTTGCTGATGTTCCAAGGGAGGGTTTAATCTAGATTGGCAGGGTGTGGGATCTTCAAGAGCAGGGAAGGAAGTGTGAGGCTGGAAAGAGATACAGTAATCAGAAGCAGTAAAGTGAAGAGACGGGTCAGGCCTGAATACGATAGGGACAAGGAATGCCTGCTGGATTTATTTCAACGCAAGATGGCTGACAGGTAAAGCCAATGAACTCAGGGCATGGATAGGAACGCGGCAGTGGGATGTTAAAGTCATTACAGAAACCTGGCTGAGGGAGGGACAGGACTGGCAGCTTAGTGTGCCAGGGTTTAGCTGCTTTAAGCAGGACAGCGACGGTGAAAGGAGGGGAGGGGGAGTTGCATTTCTGATAAAGGGAAGTATCAGAGCACTAATGAGTGATGAAATAACGGAAGGATCAAACAGCGAGGATTTATGGATGGAGCTCATAAATGGAGGTGGAAGTCGAATTGTGATATTATAAGGGTTGTAGTATATGCCCTCAAATAATCAACAGGAATTAGAGTAACAAATATACCTGCAAAGAGGAGGGGTATGCAGGAGCAAAAGGATTGTCATAATCGGGGATTGTAATATTTATAACTGGGACTACCAGAGCGAAAAGTGATTTGGTGGGGTCGAATCCATTAACTGTGCCAGGAAAATTCCTGATGTAGTATATAGAGGGGCCTAATCGTGAAGGAGCAAAATTCGATTTACTCGTCGGAAATATGATAGAACAGGTGATGGAGGTGATAGTGGGGGTGGACTTTGTAACCAGTGACCTTAGTCTTAGTAATTTGCACGTAGTTCGGGAGAGCGACAAAACTGGTCCACAGCTTCAAGTTCTAAATTGGGGCAAGTTGAATTTGGATGGAATGACATAGGAGTTGGGAGATTTTTGTCGGAAAGTTTGTTTGCCAGCAAAGGGACCGCTGGCAGGTGGGAGGCCCTTGAACGTGAGAGTTCAAGGTGTACTTGCTACTGTGGGGATGAAACGAAAGTTGGAAGGAATGGGGATCTCTGAATGACAAGAGATATTTAGGCTTTGACCTGAATAAAAGGCAGCTCAGTCTCAGGCAGCTGGTATCAAGTCAATCCCTGGAGGTATATAATGGATACAGGAATTAACTGGAGAACGAAATCAGTGGTGGTAAAGGGGGGCATGAAGAACCTTAGCTGAGAAGATTATAATGAATGAAAAAAGGTATTTTAAGTATATTATAGGAAAAGCAATAAATATTAAGAAAAAAGGACCCCTGAAATACCAAAGTGGACATGTATGTGTGGAACCATAAAAGATTGGAGATGTCCTCAACGAATATTTCTCTTCTGTGTTTAACATGGAGAAAGAAATGAATACTGAGGAACTTGACGAAGTTCGTGGTGATTTCTTAGGGACAGTCCATATCACAGTAGAGAAGGTACTGGACATACTAGAATGCTTGGGTTTGGATAAATCTCACGTTCCTTACCAGATAAATCCAAGAACACTGTCGGCAGTTAGAGAAGAATTTATGGGGGACCTGGCTGATAAGTTTGATCATCATTAACCATAGTTGAGATCCAGGAAGACTGGATTTTAGCAAATAATGTGACCTTATTTAAGAAGGACTGGGAGCAAAAGCCTTCGAACTATGGATCAGTAAGTTTAACATCTGTGGTAGGTACGTTACTTGCGAAAATTCTGAATGATAAGATGTACATTAATTTCAAAAGACATGATCTGATTAGAAATATTGAGCATGGCTTTGTGCGTGGGAGATCATGCTTCACAAATTTCTCAAAGTTATTTAATGACATGACCTGGAAGGTTGACTAGGCGCTAGACGTGAAAAATTGTGGCGCTGGAAAAGCACAGCAGGTCAGGCAGGAACAAGAGAATCGATATTTCAGGCGTAAGCCCTTTATCACGAATGTCCAAAACATCGATTGTCCTGTTCCTCGGATGTTGCCTGACCTGCCATGCTTTTGCAGCACCACACTTGTCGACTCTGATCTAGAGAATTTGCAGTGCTCACTTTCTCCTCGGGTGGTAGATTTAGTCGATATGGATTTCAGTTGCGCCAGGACAAAATAAGGCTTTTCAGCCCCTGGAGCCTGACATATAGTTGCAGGAGGAAGCCAAACAGCACCTCGAGCTTATAACACTGCACCCAGAGTAGATCATACAGCATCAGTATCCTGTTATGCAGCAACAGAATCAGTTTATTCATCTAGTTATGGGCAGTAACAGAGGAATGTTAGCACCACAAACTGACTGGACTCTGGGATGTACTGGAATAGCAGGAGGTTATTTAGCTCCTCAAGCCGGCCCTTCCCTTCAGTCAGGTCAGGGATGATCGGCTGTCTGCGGAAATTTCTCGTTCATGTACATTATTTGTAGCACTCGACTCTCACAAAATCCATTGACACACTCCTCACCCCCTCCCAAACATTTCAGTGATGCAGCTGTCTGGGATAGTGAGGCCCCATCAGTCACTATCCTCTCAGAGAAGGAAACACTCCCCACACATATACCTTGGGCTATTGATATGAACAAATGATATTAACACAGCGTCAGAGTGACTGGCCCTGACATCACTGAAAGATTTGACTGAGCAATGTGTCAAAGGGTTTGAACAAGGTTGGTACATAATGGGAATCTGTAGAAATCTCTCCATAATTTGGATCATTCTGAAACAATGTGGTTGTTGGACATCAATCCTCTCTGTCCCTGGATATCTCTGCGGGCGATCAACAGGGTAGCTTCCTCCGCATGAACATTTTCAGCTGATTCATGGATGTCTTACCTTCCGTCATTCGATAAGATGTTAAGATGTTCAGTGAAGATCACCGAAAGCATCAAAACCTGGACAATAGTCAAGTTCATGCTGTTAACGTGTAGGTAACATTCGTGTGATCACATTGCTGGACACTGCACATTTCCATAGTAATGAAAAAGGAGGTCGTTCAGCTAGTTTACCGAAATGTGAGAAAGCCATTCAGCCCATCGAAACAGCCCGTTCACTCTCTGTTGCTTCATACACAAGAAGAGATCTTTTAAAAATTTGCAAAGGATGGAATTCAAAGTAGACAGGCAGGAAGCCGGAACAACAAAACAGGAGTGAGAGCTTCAGGAGGTGAGAAGTCAACGCCTTTGGTAAAAGCCTTTTTCCGGACTGTGCGTGAGGGGTAAGGTGGTCTACATTTAGATTAGATTAGATTAGATTACTTACAGTGTGGAAACAGGCCCTTCGGCCCAACAAGTCCACACCACCCCGCCGAAGCGCAACCCACCCATACCCCCACATCTACATCTACCCCTTACCTAACACTACGGGCAATTTAGCATGGCCAATTCACCTGACCTGCACATCTTTGGACTGTGGGAGGAAACCGGAGCACCCGGAGGAAACCCACGCAGACACGGGGAGAATGTGCAAACTCCACACAGTCAGTCGCCTGAGGCGGGAATTGAACCCAGGTCTCTGGTGCTGTGAGGCAGCAGTGCTAACCACTGTGCCACCGTGGTTTAAATAGGCGGGGTTGGGGAGGAGGAGGCGGCAGGGTGGTAAGGTGGGGATAGGTAAACACAGGTAGAGGGAATGACCGGTTTGGTCAATAGGAGGAATGAACCTAGTCGGTAGTTGGCAGAAGGGCTGATCAGAGGAATGGGAGAGAGGAGGAGGGGCTGGGAATGTATTTGGGGAATTAGAGGGGCGGTAATTTGAGACTGGGGAAATCAGTGTTGTGTCCCCCGGGCTGTAGGCTGCCCAGGCGAAACATGAAGTGTTGTTCGTCCAATTTGCGGTTTGTTCCAGTGTGGCAATGGAGGAAGTCAAGGATGGCCATGTTGGAAAGGGCGTGGGAGGGGAATTGAAATAGGCAGTGACTGCTAGGTCATGGCAGCCCTTACAGGCCCAACTGAGATGGTCAGCAAAACATTCCCTTAGTTTACATTTGGTCTCCCCGATGTGGAGAAGACTACATCGGGAGCACAAGATACAGTAAACTGGGGTGGATCTCATCACTTGGCACATCTTCTACCAAGGACCATTCCCTTCTCGAATCTTTGGTTCGTGCCACACTCTTCACCAAATCCTCCAATCCCCACTAGCACTGCCTCTGCAATAGGAAAAGGTGCTTTACCCGCTTGCACACCACCTCCCTCACATCCATCCAGCGCCCCAAACAGTGCTTCCGGGTGAAACGGAGGTTCACCTGCCGTTCCTCCAACCTAGTTTACTGCATCAGGTAATCCCAATGTGTCTTCTCTACATTAGGGAGACCAAACATAAACTAAGGGTACATTTCTCTGAGCATCACAGCTGGATACAAAGCGGCCGAACTGATATCCCAGTTACCATCCATTTTCGGTCCCCTTCTCAATCCCTTTCCAACATGACTATCCTTGGCTTCCTCTGTTGCCACCGTGAGTCAGACCGCAAATTGGAGGGACACCTTGTCTTCTGCCTGGGCAGCGTACTGCCTGGAAGAATCAACATTGAGTTCTACAATTTTTATTAAACTTCCCAGCCATACTCCTGCTCCCTTTCCAGCCCGTCCCCACTCTTCTATTCCGCCTAACGACCCTGCCTTTCAGTTACCAACCGGATTCATCCCTCCCATCGACCAAGCAGTTTGCATTCACTACTTGTGTCCACCAATCCATACCTCATCATCCTGCTACTCTCCCCAGCCCAACCTCTCCCGTCCCTTTCATCTGCAGCTCCCCCTACCTCCACCACAGTCCTGAAGATCAGTTATACCTGAAATGTTGACTTCTCTACCTGCTGCCTAGTTTGCCGTGTTATTCCACCCTCCTGTTTGTCTATTATTGCACAGCAAGATATGGAGTCCAGTGAGCACAACACGCTGGTAAGCTGGAAACATGGGTTGCTCAACAATGACCCTCTTCCCTGGGACAAGAAGGAGGACATTCAGACCCTCGAAACACTGACCCATGAACAGAAGAAGCCTTTCAGCCCGTCCAAACTGTTATACTGCAATAGGAGGAGGACATTAATACTGCAACACGAAAATTCAATGAAGCAGAGACTGCATAGACAGACTACTCCATGTTTTCCCTCATGGCTCCATTGCTAATGGTACACAAGTGTCATATTAACGTGGTTTGAAGATGGTAAGGAGGCACAGCTGATGGTTTGTACCAAGTCTCAAGGAGGCGTGTTCCATCTCCAAGAAGACAAGCTTGTGTTCTGCATGGAGATCAAACACTTTTGGGAATGGCCAATTCTATCTGAGTGTGGCTACTGGTACGTTTGAGAACAATGCGATGCTCAGTGAAGGGTCTCACCCTAACTGTACATTGAGATGGTGGGACTTTATTCAGAATCTGGAGCTCTCTCGCAACCAAATTGCGGTTCCACAGAGATATGTAAACAATCATAGATTCATAGAATCCTTCAGCACAGAGACAGGCCATTCAGCCTGACTGGTCTATGCCCACCAATATGTCCATCCATGCTAAATCCATTTCCTTGCACTTGGCCCATAAACTTCTCAACGTTTCTTTTCCATGTATTTGCTCAAATATGAAAACATGCATTGCAGGAAAACGCGTTATATTTCATGCCATCAATGTTTTGTTTTGGTCCGTAACATTCAAATTTTATCGCAATCACTTTTTATTATTCTATAGATTACAGATTAAATACTCATTTTCTTCACAGCCTCCTCATGGTACCATCGCTGCAGGGATTAGGCTAGTGCAACTCCTTTACAGTGTCTCATTGTGAAAAGGAGACCATTCCTTATAAAGGAGAGAAAATCTGTTCACAGCGCCCCAAGTACTTTCTCAATACCACTACCACTACACGAAGGTATCAACGTTCATATGCATTAATCAGTTTGCAATGAAGGACAGCACATATTTACTGGGCTGATTCCTTACTGATCCATATGAATTCGTTTAGTGACTCATGACCAAGGACATCCAGATCCTTTTCTTTAGAGCACTTCCCAACATCTGACCTTGTCATAAATGCAAAATGAGAAGGATGGTATGTTTTGCCAAATCATTTCTTTGCTTTACAAACCGTGATGCTTCAAGCACAGCCGTGCCAACAGCAACACCACTATTACCATTGGAGATTGTTGGAGATGCTGAGGACGTGATGGTCGAGCTGTATTAACTCTGGAATATTTATCCAGGGACCCAGGTAATGACCGAGAGCCTAGATTTGAATTCCAACACAGCAAATAGTGGAATTTGAATTCCACAAAAGGTTTGGAATTAAGTGTCCAATGAAACCATTGTCAATTGTCAGAAAAAAACCTTACCTGGTACCGTAATGCCCTCCAGGGAAGTTGATCTAAAATCTTCGCCGGGGTTACATGTAACTCTAGATTCATTGCAATGTTTTTTAAGTCTCAGATGCCGTTTGCAATGGCCAAGCCAGCCGCTCAGTTCTTTCAAAGACCATATTGTCCCAAAGAAATTAAACTGGACAGAACTAAGCACTGACGACTTACAGCCCACCGACTGAAGTGGTCATGAAGGCAGCTTCCAAATGCCTTCTCAAGTTCAATGAGGAAAGCAAATTAAATGTTGTCCCAGCATCATATTAATGGATAACAGAAGATGATCATAGTCAGGGAAGTGAAAAAGGGACATTACTCACTTTAAACTTGGGCTTTTATGTGCACCTTAGATGGCATGACTTTCGTTAATATGGGAACAGGAGAAAAATAAACAAGATTAATCTTGATTTTTACTTTCATCTCAGTTGATCAGCAACGATTCCCTTGTTTGCCTTTTTAAAATCTCTCTCTTTCTCGATCTATTCAACTCAGTCCTTCTCCTCTTCACAACAGACATCCCTGCCACCAGCCGCAATTGCACTATTCCCCAGTCATGTTCAGTTCTGATGTATGGTCAGTGGACATGAAATGCCAATTCTGCTTTCCTCTCTATCCGACGCTGATAAACCTGCTCAGTTTCTCTGGCACTTTCACGTTCTATTTCATTCTGATCTCTTGCATCATTATTTGTTATATTTAACTTTTAATGTTGTTATTAAATGGGATGTCGGCATCGCTGACAGGGGCAGCATTTGTTGACCTCACTAAATCACTAAATACCTTTTCCTGTGAGGTCATTCTTTCATGCTGTATAGAGCCAAGCACATTGCTGTGAGTCTGAATTCAGTCTTAAGCCCGACTAGGCAATAACGTTAGATTTCTTTACCAAAGGATAACAATACAATAGATAAACTTGGCGGCAAGGTGCTGGTGGTGTTATGGTTGATATTGGTGAAATTCACTTTTATTTTTAATTCCTGTCATTTGAATTTCATTTCTGACATCCTCTGAGGTAGGAATTAAGTAGTGTCTTTAGTGTAGTAACCTGCGCCACTGAATTACATGTCTAGCAACATTACTTCTCTGACACACAGTCCCTATCATGGATTTTCTTTCGAGACAATAACAAGGTTGTGATGGAAACATTTGTAACAGAAATAGTGCTTAGAAAAGAGCTGGAACCATGGAGTCTGAGCTTGACTGAGGCATAGATAATGGTTTATATAGCAACCACAATGATGTCAAGCTGGGGTCTGGGGATGTGATGGAGCTGGTAGTGGGTAGGTTTGGTGATGGAGAGAATACCAAGACATAATTCAATTCAGGGCAAATCGGTACTTCGGGATTGTGATCAGTTTTGTTCTCAGATGTTTGTGAGGGCAGGGATGCAGTTAGTCCTGAAATTTGCGGTATTGAATGGATTTGCATGTGAATCTGAAGACAATAGTTTCCATTCTTGACAAATACAGATAACAGAAATAAAATGAAGATCACCATGGCTTAAGGGATTAATATATAGATAGAGATGGAGAGACTTACCAGGAACACCAACAATAGCGAGCATGGGATAGTAGCCCAACTGAATAATCATCAGTATACCGTATATCCGATATGATAACATGTACCCAAACCAGGTAAGATAGAAATTAGCCCAGGCTAAACTCCTGTCCATTGTTACCGCATTCCACTCTACTGTTCTCAGATTCTGATCCATTGGTGGAATATTCCAGTCTGCTGTTGTCAGATTCTGATGCATTGCTGGAACTTGCCGTCTATCCTCAAATTCTGATCTCTCGTCTCCCTGTCTCTGCAGTTGCTGATGCTTGTTAGTGTTGGAGGTGAGGCATCTGAAGCTATATTGGGATCATGCATTGCAAGAAGCCCCTTACTAATAGAAAAGACAAACCGTCTAGTGACACAATTAGGATCCAGGGAGACTGACATCAGTCACACTCAATAAACAAACAGATCCAGTTAACTCCTTTTAATATGGTACCTTCAGTTCACAATAAAAACTGGATTGAATTGAATGTTGACATCGCTGGCTATTGGTCATATCTCCCATCACCGATTGCTCTCCTGAAGTTCGTTCTGAGGGACAATGATGGATGTTTTCTTACAGCAGGCTCGATGATTCTGCAGTGTTGTCCGTTTGCAATGCTATATCCGTCTAAACCTCCCACCGTGACCATCCACAAAAAAAACACAGTCTAAATGTTGCTACTGTGCTGATATCTCCTCGACTAGAACAGGTACCTACCAACAAACCTGACAGGTTATCCCGTCTTAAGGATGTTGTTCCAAAATACTTGCAACAATCCCAGTAAACGATTAGCTTTGCACAAAGAATAAAACTGACAAAAAGGCTAACAGAATATAATGTCAGAAAGGCAGAAGGAGTGGTAGAGCATCCAGTTACAACGGTAACCTTGACTCAACTAACACCAGAACTGCTCCGACCTGTCCAGCTGGAGAGCTGGCCACGTCCTCTTGATTTGACAAGTTTCTGTTTAAAAAATTGAAAGCATTGTGGCTGAGGCATTATCGGTTTTGTATAAACAAAAGTACCCAGAGTGAATTAACTGGTCAGAATGCCGAGTTTGGAACAAACAGCCTTTATTTAACAAGTTATAGAATGAAACATAAGGACAAGAAAATAGATAACCTGAATATGTTATCCTATCCAAACCTGACAGGTTATCCCATCTTAAGGATGTTGTTCCAAAATTCTGAGTGGGCAAATCTGCACTCCAGTACACAGGAAGTGTGGATAAACCTGAGCATTCCTCTGCTTGCTCTGATGAGACAGTTTGGTATTTTCAACATACAATGCGAGTCAGCACTATTTTATGTAAACTGACAAACACCTTAGTACATTGCATTGGCTTCAGATTAGTAGGACTTCAATTCTTTGACTGCAGTCCAAAACCAAACGTGACATGTCGTCATAAAGTCGGTCCTTTTACAACGTTATGTTGTTCTTGGTTTTTTTTCTTCAAGAGGACCTAAACAACCCAAGGATCCAACGTGCCAGAATTTGAAAGATTCATTGAGGTACTTTTGTTTATACCTGGGGGGTAGGTTTGCTAGCACTCTTCGGGGGGGTTTAAACTAATTTGGCAGGGGGATGGGATCCGGACTTGTAGTCCAGCAAGTAAGCTAGCTGTGTGTCAGGATGTCCAAGACTGTAGGGAGGCTGTGGAGAAGGTAGCACTGACAGGGACTACTTGCGGACACAGAGATGGGCTCAAGTGCGTATACTTCAATGCAAGGAGTATCAGAAATAAGGTGGGTGAACTTAAGGTGTGAATCGGTACCTGGGACTGCGATGTTGTGGCCATCACGGAAACATGGATAGATGAGGGACAGGAATGGCTGTTGGAGGTTCCTGGTTACAGATGTTTCAGTAAGATTAGGGAGGGTGGTAAAAAAGGAGGGGGGGTGGCATTGCTAATTAGAAATGGTATAACGGCTGCAGAAAGGAAGTTTGAGGGGGATCTGCCTCTGGAGGTAGTATGGGCTGAAGTCAGAAATAGGAAAGGTGCAGTCACCTTATTGGGTGTTTATTATAGGCCCCCCAATAGCAGCAGAGATGTGGAGAAACAGATTGGGAAACAGATTTTGGAAAGGTGCAGAAGCCACAGGGTCGTAGTCATGGGCGACTTCAACTTCCCAAATATTGATTGGAAGCTCTTTAGATCAAGTAGATTGGATGGGGCGGTGTTTGTGCAGTGTGTCCAGGAAGCTTTTCTAACGCAGTATGTAGATTGTCCAACCAGAGGGGAGGCCATATTGGATTTGGTACTCGGTAACGAACCGGGACAAGTGGTGGGCTTGTTGGTGGGTGAACATTTTGGTGATGGCGACCACAATTCTGTGACTTTCACCTTGGTTATGGAGAGAGATAGGTGCGCACAACAAGGTAGATTTTACAATTGGGGGAAGGGAAAATACGATGCTGTAAGACAGGATTTGAGGAGCATACGTTGGGAGCATAGGCTGTTAGGGAAGGATGTGGTGGAAATGTGGGACTTTTTCAAGGAGCGGATACGACGTGTCCTTGATATGTATGTACCGATCAGGCAGGGAAGAAATGGTCGTGTGAGGGAGCCTTGGTTGACGAGGGAGGTTGAATGTCTAGTAAAGAGGAAGAAGGAGGCTTACATAAGGTTGAGGAAACAAGGTTCAGACAGAGCAGTGGAGGGATACAGGATAGCCAGAAGGGACCTGAAGAAAGGGATTAGGAGAGCTAAGAGAGGGCATGAAAAATCCCTGGCGGATAGGATCAAGGATAACCCCAAGGCATTCTATGCATATGTGAGAAACCTGAGAATGACGAGAACGAGGGTAGGTCCGATCAAGGACAGTGGTGGGAGACTGTGTATTGAGTCGGAAGAGATAGGAGAGGTCTTGAACAAGTACTTCTCTTCAGTATTTACGAACGAGAGGGACCGTATTGTTGAAGAGGAGAGTGTGAAACGGACTGATAAGCTAGAAGAGATACCTGTTAGGAAGGAAGATGTGTTGGACATTTTGAACAACTTGAGGATAGACAAGTCCCCCGGGCCTGACGGGATATATCCTAGGATTATGTGGGAAGCAAGAGAGGTAATTGCAGTACCGTTGGCAATGATCTTCTCGTCTTCACTGGCAACTGGGGTGGTACCAGGGGACTGGAGAGTAGCGAATGTTGTGCCCCTGTTCAAAAAAGGGAATAGGGATAACCCCGGGAATTACAGGCCAGTTAGTCTTACTTCTGTGGCAGGCAAAGTAATGGAAAGGGTACTGAGGGATAGGATTTACGAGTATCTGGAAAGACACTGCTTGATTAGGGACAGCCAGCACGGATTTGTGAAGGGTAGGTCTTGCCTTACAAGTCTTATTGAATTCTTCGAGGAGGTGACCAAGCATGTGGATGAGGGTAGAGCAGTGGATGCAGTGTACATGGATTTTAGTAAGGCATTTGATAAGGTTCCCCATGGTAGGGTTATGCGGAAAGTCAGGAGGCATGGGATAGAGGGAAATTTGGCCAATTGGATAGAAAACTGGCTAACCGGTAGAAGTCAGAGAGTGGTGGTAGATGGTAAATATTCAGCATGGAGTCCACTTACAAGTGGAGTTCCGCAGGGATTAGTTCTGGGTCCTCTGCTGTTTGTAATTTTTATTAATGACTTAGAGGAGGGAGTCGAAGGGTGGGTCAGTAAATTTGCAGATGATACAAAGATAGGTGGAGTTGTGGACAGTGAGGAGGGCTGTTGTCGGCTGCAGAGGGACTTAGATAGGATGCAGAGCTGGGCTGAGGAGTGGCAGATGGAGTTCAACCCTGCCAAGTGTGAGGTTGTCCATTTCGGAAGAACAAATAAGAATGCGGAATACAGGGTTAATGGTAGGGTTCTTGGTCAGGTGGAGGAACAGAGGGATCTTGGGGTCTATGTACATAGATCTTTGAAGGTTGCCACTCAGGTGGATAGAGTTTGTAAGAAGGCCTATGGAGTATTATCGTTCATTAGCAGAGGGATTGAATTCAAGAGTCCTGAGGTGATGTTGCAGCTGTACAGGACTTTGGTTAGGCCACATTTGGAGTACTGTGTGCAGTTCTGGTCGCCTCACTTTAGGAAAGATGTGGAAGCTTTGGAGAGGGTGCAGAGAAGATTTACCAGGATGTTGCCTGGAATGGAGAGTAGGTCGTACGAGGATAGGTTGAGAGTTCTCGGCCTTTTCTCGTTGGAACGGCGAAGGATGAGGGGTGACTTGATCGAGGTTTATAAGATGATCAGAGGAATAGATAGAGTAGACAGTCAGAAACTTTTTCCCCGGGTACAACAGAGTGTTAGAAGGGGACATAAATTCAAGGTGAAGGGTGGAAGGTTTTAGGGGAGATGTCAGGGGTGGGTTCTTTACCCAGAGAGTGGTGGGGGCATGGAATGCGCTGCCCGAGGGAGTGGTCGAGTCAGATTCATTGGCGACATTTAAGCGGCATTTGGATAGGTACATGGATGGGTGCTTAATCTAGGATAGATTTTCGGCACAACATCGTGGGCCGAAGGGCCTGTTCTGTGCTGTATTGTTCTATGTTCTATGTTCTAGATAATGCGTCAGCCACAAGGCTTTCAAATTTTTAAACAGAAACTTGTCAAATCAAGAGGACGTGGCCAGCTCTCTAGCTGGACAGGTCGGAGCAGTTCTGGTGTTAGTTGAGTCAAGGTCACCGTTGTAACTGGATGCTCTCCCACTCCATCTGCCCTTCTGACTTTATATTCTGTTAGACCTTTTGTCAGTTATATTATTTGAGCAAAGCTAATCGTTTACTGGGATTGTTGCAAGTATTTTGGAATAACATCCTTAAGACGGGATAACCTGTCAGGTTTGGATAGGATAACATATTCAGGTTATCTATTTTCTGTTCCTTATGTTTCATTCTATAACTGGTTAAATAAAGGCTGTTTGTTCCAAACTCGGCATTCTGACCAGTTAATTCACTCTGGGAATATCCACTATATAATAACCTTCAACAGATAGCAAAGTTGTGGCAAGGGATACCTGCTTTAAAATATTTTGAGGGATCGGGCCTGCTTCATAACAGATTGGGGACCCTTTGTGGGATTTCGGCGGTGAGTGGAAAGTATTCGTGCGTGTTATTCCGTGTGTTGATTTGGTGGGGAAACAGAACTTTAATAGCAATGTCTCTTGCAGTCACCAAGGATGTTTTGGAGGTGGATGAATTGATCTTGGGGGGTTTTACAAAATGCACATAAGTTCAAGCTGCGGGAATTAATAGATGAACTGGAGTTGAAGCTACCTCCTAATGTGAGGAAAGATGAGATGATTGCAGCAGTAGCTCAGCATTCAAAATTGCTGGAAACTCCATCAGGATCTGTGAAGATGACTAAACATCAATCGCAAATGAAGCATTTTGAGTTAGAGGCAGAAATGAAGCAGTTTGAGTTACGACGAGAATCAGAAGAGGAAGAAAGAGAATGAATAGGTTTAGCAGAGGAAAGAGAAAAAAAAAACAACAAATAGCTTTCACGGAAAGAAAAAAAAGGAAAGAGCGTTTGAGCTTCAGAGATGGGCACTTAGAATGGAAAGTCAGCTTAAAAGCATGGAGATGAAGGCTGAAGGTGAGCTTAGTAAGGAACAGAGTGAGGATGAGCAAACCCATGGTAGTCAAAAGCCTGGTGAGAAACATTTTAAGTATATTCACGACTTGCCTAAAGTGATAAATAGGATATGGAAATCTTTTTCATTTAATTTGAAAAAATGGTAAAAAAAATTGTAGTGGCCAGTGGCCATGTGGGTATTGTTGATCCAAACCAAACTTTGTAGGTTGAGCTCGTGAGGTATTCACAACACGATCAGAGGTGAGATCTGGGGAATATGAGGAGGTAAAGAAAGTGCATATGACCTTGTGCCAGAATCCTACAGACAACGTTTCAGGAATCTAAGGAGGGATCCTGGAAAACACATATTGAGTTTGAAAGGACGAAACAAAATAATTTTGATGTATGGATCAGAGCTTTAAAAAGAGAGCAAAACTACGATGCTCTTCGAGAGACAATTAATTTGGACGAGTTCAATTATTTGTAGCTCAGCCATAATAATTGAGTTGCAGCAGAAAGATAAAAGGTTAAATCAATTATATCAAAAGGCACATATATTCGGAATTTTGAATGTATCCCTGAGTGTTATTACCCTTAAAATGATGTCCAAATGAGGAAATTTAGACTATCATATATTAATAAGGTCATAATTGGGCAGAGGTTCATCAAATCGTATTGCCCATGGGATACAGAAAGGAGGTGATGCGAATGGTGCATGAGCTACCTCCGAGAAGGCATTTAGCAGTGAGGAAAACACAGGCTTAAATACAGAGACATTTTTATTGGCCTGAACTGCAAAATGATGTAGTTGAATTTTGGCACACTTGTCATACATGTCACGCAATTGGAAAAACACAGCGAAAATAAAGCCTGCACCTTTCATAACAATTCCTGCATTTGAGGAGCCTTTTACAATATGTTAATTGATTGGCCAGCTCTCCAACTTCAAACCAAAAAATTGGGCAGCAGCATTTGATAACAATTTTGGATGCATCGACTAGATTTCCAGAGGCTACCCCAAGATGCAATATAACAACTAAAAGAATTGCAGAGGAATTACTCTATTTAAAAAAAAGATAAGGACTACCAATAGAGATGCCGTGAGATCAAGGTTCAAACTTCACATTCAAATTATTCACGATAATGTCTTTGGAATGAAGCTATTCAAATCTATTGTGTATCATGCAAAATTACAGAGAGCGCTAGAAAGGTGACATTAAAAATTAAAGACCATGTTGAGGGCTTATGCTCAGGATTATCCAGATGATTAGCGTCAGTGAATTCCATTTGTGTTTTTTTTGTGATCAGGGATGCACCAAATTAACAGATCAAATTGCATTACTTTATGGGCATTAAGTGGGAGGACCATTAAAATCGATTCAGGAGAAAACAGTAAATCAGCATTTAAAGGTCAGACTATAAGGAATGATTAATAGCGCTGGGGAATTGGCAAGAAAGCAGTTTAAAGTATTGCAGCATGTAATAAAACAGAAAGCGGGCAGGAAAATCAAACAATTGCAATTTTGCTATCGGGGATAAGGCATTACTGTTACTTCCAGCGATAGGTGAATCTTACAACATAGAACATAGAACAATACAGCACAGAACAGGCCCTTCGGCCCACGATGTTGTGCCGAACATTTATCTTAGATTAAGCACCTATCCATGTACCTATCCAATTGCCGCTTAATGGTCACCAATGATTCTGACTCTGCTACTCCCACAGGCAGCGCATTCCATGTCCCCACCACTCTCTGGGTAAAGAACGTACCCCTGACATCTCCCCTATGCCTTCCAACCTTCACCTTAAATTTATGTCGCCTTGTAACATTCTGTTGTACCCGGGGAAAATGTCTCTGACTGTCTACTCTATCTATTCCCCTGATCATCTTATAAACCTCTAACAGGTCACCCCTCATCCTTCGCCGTTCCAATGAGAAAAGGCCTAGCACTCTCAACCTATCCTCGCACGACCTATTCTCCATTCCAGGCAACATCCTGGTCAATCTTCTCTGCACCCTCTCCAAATTTTCCATATCTTTCCGAAAGTGAGGCGACCAGAACTGCACACAGTACTCCAAATGTGGTCTTACCAAGGTCCTGTACAGCTGCAACAACACCTCATGAGTCTTGAATTCAATCCCTCTGCTATGAACGCTAATGTACCATAGGCCTTATTACAACATAGACCCCAAGATCCCTCTGCTCCTCCAACTTACAATGAACCCTACTGTTAACCAATTATTCCACATTCTTATTTGTCCTTCTAAAATGGACAATCTCACACTTGACAGGGTTGAACTCCATCTGCCACTCCGCAGCCCAGATCTGCATCATATCTCAGTCCCTTTGCAGCCGACAACAGCCCTCCTCACTATCCACAACTCCACAAATCTTCGTATCGTCTTAAAACTTACTTCGAAAAACAACGTTTTGTGGACCTTATGAAGTAGAAAGGATAATGAGTGAGGGTAATTACTTGATAAGATCTCCAGTCTTGACGTTTGTCAGGTGAATACACTCAAAAATATTTTGATAGGGGCAAAAGCAAGAGGAGAAGCTTCTAATGATTGTGACACAGAAGGAAGAACCAAGTTCAGAGGCTTCTGAATCGGACATTCCTCAAATTAAATTGGACAATGAGGTAGTTGGCTCAAATTGAGATACATTATTCAGTTACCTTCCCGACAAAAATTGAAATGACCAGAAAGAGCTCTTATTATCACATGGGGAGATATGCAGTCATTAACCTGGAAGTACGAATCAACTGTGCATAATGTAGCTGGAGGAGTTGCTGTTATGATTAAGCAACATCCTTACAGACATAATCCCCTAAAGTTGGCACAGGGGTAGAAAGAGATTGAATGCATGCTCTGAGATGACATAATCAACATGCGTTACAGTGATTGGAACTCACCCATCGTCATGGTACCAAACCCAAATGGCACCCAACGGTTATGTGTGGACTATCATAAGTCAATGCAGTTAAAAAAAAGATTGATGTATACCCAGTTCCACGTTTGGAAGACTGTTGAAACTTTAGGAGAAGTAACTTAAATTTTGTTTGAAACATGTGCCGGCCACCTTTCAGGAACAAACCAATAATTTGCCAGAATATCCAACGTGTGGTGTACATTGATGACCTAGTGGTTTTTAGTCATTCATGGAAGGAACACTTACAGCATATATCAGACTTTCTCTATCGACTTCAGAAGGCAGGCTTGGTGGTAAACATAGCGAAAGGTGAATTTGCCAAAGCAAAACTCACCTTCCTGGGCCATGCTATTAGACGTCGATAAACGGTGACATGGGATGGAAAAGTGAAGGTAATTGGGGAATTTCCCATAATGTTGACAGAATGAGCAGTACCATAATTCGTGGAATTGTGTGGATTTTATCGAAGGGTTGTGCCTCATTTTCGCAACATGACTGCTCGACTTGTTATTGAAAGGCAAGAAGATTCAGTGGACAGAGGACGGTTAGAAGGCATTTGACAGCATGAAATATATGTAAACCATTGTCCCACTATCAGACACACCTGATTATGCAAAACCATTCAAGGTGCCTTTAAATGTGAGTGATCTGCGTATCGGTGCTGGACTACTGCACCAAGACAGCAAGAAGACAGAAAGATCTATTGCGTATTTCTCCAAGAAGTTCAACGTACATTATTCAACAGTTGAAAAAGAGACTGTGAGCTTTGTGTTGGCACTACAACATTTCAATGTTTATTTTACCAACAACACATTTGAGGCAACAATGTACACTGACCATGACCCATTGAAGTTTTTGGAGAAAGTTATGGACAAAAATGCGAGACTGTTTAGCTGGACCCTGCAGTTATAGCGATTCAATTTCAAAATTGTGCTCGTGGCAGGTCTTGAAAAAATGATTGCCAATGCATTTTACAGACTTAAATGACAGATCAAGACACTCAGTGATGGAAGAACCACACACTGAGTCCAGATGTTATTGTGCATATTTGCATGTTTACAGTAAATGAATATACATACGAATTTTATTGTACTAACCACTATTTTTGAGGGGTTAGAAAACTGAAGTCATCTTTAGATATTGATGATTCAGTTTTGTATCAAGGGAGCTGTCACACAGCTGATCACTGAAAAGGTTATGATGTCCTTGAGTTGTTTTCAGAGATTTTCTAAACGAACCAAGGTTCCAACATGTCCCATTTTTGAATGCTTCATTGGGGTCCTTTGGTTTTTACTTAACAGATAGTGCATCGGGAAGAAGGCTTTCAAATCTTTAGGAAAAAATGGTGTAATCAAGGGGACGTTGCCAGCTCTCCAGCTGCACAGGTCAGTTCAGTTCGTCTGTTAGTTGAGTCAGCGACATTGTTGAAACTGGACCCCCTCCTCCTCCTTCAGCCCTCTGACTTCGTACCCGAAAAGTTTATTGTGTGTATGTTTTACTCTTTCTGCTCAGGGTTTTGTTCATGCAGATTGTTGCACGTAATTTGGAACAGCATCATTAAGTTGTGATAGCCTGTCACGTCCAGATAGGATGAATTATTCAGGTACTGGATTTTCAGTTCGTTGTGTTTCATTCCTTACTTTTGTAAATAAATTCAGCTTGTTGAAAAGTAGGCAGTCGGACCAGATAATTCACTCTGGGGATATCCACTGTCCACTTCAACAAATAGCAACATTACAGTATGGGCTAAGTGCTTAAAAATGTTTTGACGGGTCGGGCCTGGTACATAACATTGTACAGTAACGTTGTTCATTCAAAATTATGAATAGAGATTCAAAATGGCGGCGACCCAGCAAGTGTGAGTCTGTAGTACTCTGCCCAAGACTCAGGCAAACTTGGGTACACGCCTCCACCACATCCACTAAACCATTTAAAATAACTTTTACCCAGCATATTTAGTCATTTTGCACGAAGCTTGAACAGTTTGGTGCTGTGCTTAAAATGATTAAAGGTAAAAACATGCCTGCAGTTCGCAACAGGTGAAGACCCCTCCCTAACCCTCTCCAGCAGCAGTGGCAGAGGCGTCCGCGGCCGCCTCGGGGGACTTACCTGCAGAGGCGGGCCTGGTCTCCGTGATTAATAAGCTGCAAGAAAGGATCAAAGCCTTCATCGATGAATCCAGGAGCAGGTGGGAGTCGCTCGCAGCACGATCGAGAAATTGAAAAGCAAGAACATCGTGTTGGAGGGGTGGAACTAAAGGCCGCGACGTGAGAGACTGCGGCTGAATCGACCGTGAACCGGGTCCGGTCTCTCGAACAATGAGTTTGGACCTTGGAGGAGCACATCGACGAGCTCGACAATCGGGGTCATCGAAAATATATCCGGTTGCTGGGCCTTCCTGAACATGAAGTGGTAAGGTCAGCTGGCAGTTTTTTTTGGAGCAATGAATCCCTGAAATATTAAAGGTGGAGTCTGGACCAGGGCAGATGTGGACTGAGTAGGCCCACCGGGTTGCAATCCGCAGGCCCGCGTCGGACCAGCACCCCTGCCCGGTCCTGTTCTGGTTCCAATGCGAGAGAGAGAAGCATGTGCTCCTGGAAGCCTCCTGACTCGTGTGGAAGGATCCCCAGGCCATAGTGTACAAGGGCTTTAGGATTATGCCATTTCAGGATTTTTCTCCAGCTGTGGTCCGCAAAAGGAGGGTATTTGATGAGGAGAAGAGGCGTCTGAGAGACTTAAACATCCAATATTCCTTGTGTAAGACAGCAACGCTGCGCTACAGCTGTGAAGGATCCATTTATAACTTTGCATCACCGAAGAAGGGTAAATAATGTTTGAGCTCTCTTAAATAGGCTGGAAGAATTAAACTGTATGGCTACTGATGCTGATTTCCAGCCCCCAACCCCACCCCCACCAACCTGGTTTACCTTTTGTTTCCCTTTTCATCCCCTTTATTGTTTAATATCGCCTCCAGAGGTTTTGGATGGGGGCTTATTTGTTATCCACTGTGTGACTTTCTTATGTTTTACAGGCCGGGTGGCTTAGTTGATTCGTGCGTGTGTGTGTGTGTGTGTGTGTGTGTGTGTGTGTGTCTGTGTCTGGGTGGGGGTGTGTGGGCGGACGAGTTTGCTCTGTCATTCCTCATTTCTTTTTCGAGCAGGATTGTTTTTCTCCTTCTCTAATTATACTTAGTTATTTATTACTTGCCGGGATTGTAACTTTATAGTTTCATGTGTTTATACTTTGCATTATCTGTACTAAACGTATTCAAGTGTTCGTGGGCGTGGGGGTGGGGAACTCACTTTTAACTTTGCTTTTATGGTTCACGTGAATTGATTTACTCTATTATGTGGTCGAGGGCGGGTCGCTGGTTGGGAGAGGATACAGTGGGTTGATTCACAGATAGTGATGCCCCCTGGGAACAAGGGGGAAAATCTCCTTTTAAATGTGTTTTATATTTTTCTTATTTAGAAATAGTTTTTAACTATATTGTCGTTAATCTGCTAAAGAATTTCTACTTGAGAGAATTTTCTACGGTCTGAGCTTGGGGTGTTTTGGGTGCGGTTGGTCCTCCCTGGGGGTCCCGGACTTGCCTGGACGATCATGGTTAATCCTTTGATTCGCTGGTCAAGGGGAGTACTCACCAATCAAAAGGTAGAAAATACTATCCACCCACAAAAATGAATGGGTTGATATAGCTCTCTTACAGGAGACACACTTAGCGGATAAAGAGCATTTAAAATTACAACAAGGAGTATTTGATCAGGCCTTCTTTTTATCTTTTACTTCCAAAAGTAGGGGAGTGGTCATTCTCATTCGGAAGAACCTTACTGTAAAAATCTTATGTCAGATAAAAGATGAAACTGGACAGTATATACAGATTAGAGTCCACATAAATGGAGAGGAGTATGGAATTTTGAATCCTTGTTATTCCCTGGCACACCCGTTCAAATTTATAATGGAAGTATTCTCCAAATTGCTGGCTTTTGGGGCTCATCACACAGTTATAGGAAGAAATTGTGTTGTACTATGGACCCAGAGATAGACAGGGCACCCAAGAGTACTGCGGGTATATCTCTTTGATCCAGACAATTGGCCGATTTGAATAAGGAGCTAGGGTTAGTAGATGTGTGGAGGTGCCTTCATCCACAGGGCAGAGACCTTACTTTCTCCTCTGACCCACATAAGTGTCATACAAGAATTGATATGTTTCTTGCTCCCTGGACCTTTCTGAACTCCATATTATCCTGCAAAGTAGGTAATATGATAATCTCTGATCATGCTGCAGTATATATAGAAGTTAATACTAGGGACTATGAGACAATCCCCTGACATTGGCATATGGTTTCCTTCTTAATGAAGGATAGCAAATTCGTCAAATATTTCTCAAGAATTCAAAACCTTTTTGGAAAAAAAATTCAGGCACGGCCAGTAACACGTCGATGATGTGGGAGGCCATTAAGAGTTTTGCACGTGGTCTCATCATTTCATACTCGGCCACCCAGAAAAAATGGGAGAACAACAGCGTCGACTCGAGGCTCATTTGAAGGCAGCTGAGACAACCTACGTTGATCGGCCCTCGATTGCTAAATTACAAAGAATTACAGCCATAGGGCAGCTCTGAATAATGCACTAAGCCAATCAGCAAAGAGGGAAATATTATTGGCAAAACAAAGACTATAAGAATACAGCGATAAGTCAGGTAGATAACTTGCATATTTTGCAATGATAAAAAAAAGCCCCTCAAGCGATCATGTCCGTTAGGAAAAGTGCTGCTACTTTGCCTCATGACCGGAAAAGGATCAAGACAGCCTTCAGAAAGTTTTATTCTGATCTGTATAAATCACAGGATTGTGAAGACAGAGCTAAGAAGATGGAGTCCTTTTCTAAACGCCTGGTCTTTCCGGACTTAATCCCGAAAAGGGTGTCGGTCTTGAATGCTCTCCTGAAAACCTAGTAAGTACTTGATGAAATCAGGCAGCTTCAGAGCGTTAAAGCACCTGGCCCAGATGGATTCTAGGCTGAATTCTACAAAGACTTTGTAGGGGAACTGCGTGGTCCACTTATAGACATATATAAATATTCATATAGTCAGGGCTGCCTCCCGTCTTCGATGAGAGAAGCAAGTATTTCTCTTATCCTTAAAAAAAGGAAAAGCCCCAGAAGATTGCACATGATACAGACCAATACCTTTGCTAAATTTAGATTTTAAAATTCTTTCTAAAACATCAGAATTAAGGCTGGAGAGGGTTTTACCACACATCATAATAGAGGATCAGACAGGGTTCATTAAGGGCCGTACATCATCTAATAATATTAGAAGGGTTTTAAATGTGATTCAAGTCTGTCATCACGAAAGAATACCGGGAACAGTAGTATCTTTAGATATAGAGAAGGCATTCGATCGGGTTGATTGGTCATATCTGATTTACACACTGGAAACGTTCGGTGTCAGAGTGGTATTCGCCAAATGGGTCTCGATATTGTGCAATGACCCCAAAGCAGCCGTGATTACTCATGGTTTATGCTCGGATAGCTTCAGTGTGGGTAGCAGCTGTCGTCAGGGATGTCCTCTCTCACCGTTATTATTCACGCTAATAATTGAACCACTAGCTGAAACTATACAGGCTGATTTTCATGTAATGGCTTTGAGGGTTAGTTCGGGTAAACATAAAATTACCATGAACGCAGACGATATTTTCATTTTTCTTAATAATCCTTTGATACCTATGCCCCACCTGATCCAAGTATTAAATTTATTCAGTGCGTTCTCAGGTTACAAAATCAATTTCGTAAAATTGGAGGCCATGCCAATGGGTCGTTTCGCTCATACAATTAACGCTTGAAAGATAATGCGGCATGACGAAGGTAATTCACAAAAAATCCTCACCTTATAATGCGCTGACAGAAATCTTGGGAGCAGAAATTGGAGTAGATCTAGTATCGCTTTTCCTGGGCTTTTCCTGGGCTTTTCGAACCTGCCCTCCCTGGATGTGCAGGGGAGAAAATTAATTTCCATTCTCTCCTTTTGTGCAAGGAAAGACATCTTGGTAAATTGGGTAGCTGAAGGCCCTCCAGGCCTTTCCAATTAGCACAAGTTAGTCATTCCCTGTTTTCCCCTTGACTTCCTTACGAATATGTTGCACCAGAAAAACCTGAATTAATCTATAAATATGGCAACCCTTCCTGAATAAATATTTTGGCCATATTATCAGGGGCTTTTATCTAGGTGTGGTAGTGGATCTGGCTGGTCCGGCGGCCCCCCGGGAGAGGAATCCCATGTGAATACCGGTTTTATTATGACTTGATGTTAATTCATTCTCAGCATGTACTTCATTATTTAATTCCTGTGGGTTTTTTTTTTGGAGTAATCTAAGATATTCTATTATATGCTTTGGTTATTTGTAGGTGAGATTAGTTCTTAGTTGAGTGCTATTTTTCTTTCTGTTTTTGATGTGTTTGTTGTGTTTTGGTAATTACGTATTTAATATTTAATGGTATATTAGTAATTATATTTGTTTATGTTTTTTGTAAGTTTGTAAAAAATGTTTTAATAAATTCTTTTTTCTTCAATAAAAATATGTATAAAAAAGGCATGGATTTATGAGTCAGTGACGGATTGAATATGATCATGGCTATGAAACAGAAAGGACTGGGGGCAGTGACTGCGGAGACCTGACGGAAGTTCAGTAATATCTCACAGTCACGAGTATGTCTTTCTGACAAATGGAATGAAATGTAATACAGAGCAAGAGAACAGGTGCCCTTTTGTACATGGAATGCTGAACGACAATGTGAATAGAACATGACAATTTTAAATGTGATGAGCAGAATTATATTTTTAATATAGACTGTTTAATCACATTTTATACAGGATGTTGATATTGTTTATTAATGGATGTGATAATCAGAAATACAAACAGACACAGATAACAAAGTGCGTGGGGTTACAGGGAGTTACAGCAGACTGAGAGTGAGGATACAACTCATACTGAGCTGATACAGAGGTGTTGGGCTGTATGGCAACCATCGTTGCTGAAATTATTCAGAGAAACGTATTGAAAATGTTCAGAGACGAACGAGACAATTTCGGTCATAAAACGCACAGACAATGTCCTAATTAATACACTATTCCGATTTTTTTCTTCAAGTGTAGCTGTATTTCAAAGGCCTTTTAAAGCAAAATAACTTTGATAAGATCCACGCATTTATTTTCAAAAGTTAAAGAAGGAACCGAATCCAGTGTAACACATGTGTCACTGGCACAAGTAATGGGAACAGGAATGGAGCATATTGTCCAAATATAACAGGGTTCAACATCTAGACCATTCAAACAATAAAGCAAGATATTAGAGATAGTGGAACTCTGAAAAGCAAATGTAAAATGATGGAGAAATGTAACAGATGACGCAGGATCTGGGCAGAGACACAGATTTTACATATCGCATCTGATATGAACCTGTTCTGAACAAGGCATATTGGACTCAAAAAATGTTAATTCCATTTTTTCTCTGCCCCGATACTGCCAGAACTGTGGTTTTTTTTCTCTAGAACTTTCAATTGGTGCAATGCCAGGAAACAGAGAGTAATAATGGGCGGTTGCATTTTGGACTGGAGGCTTGTGCCCAGCAATATTCCACAGAGGTCGGTTTGAGGTTTTCATTGTTTGTCATTGGTGTAAATGTTTTGCATGAGAATATGGAAGGCATAGTTAGTAAGTTTGCGGATGACACCAAAACTGGTGGCACAGTGGACAGTGGAGAAGGTTTTCTATAATTACAAAAGGATCTTTATCAAATGGGGCAATAGGCTGATAAATAGCAGAGAGAGTTCAATTTGGATGAATGAGAGGTGCAGACAATACTGTTTGTTTGCTGCTGTCAGATGCACGAAGAATGGGATGATTTTATTCCCCACCTCCTCGGTTCAACACGTCGATATCCTTCATAATATTTGAGTGGCCTTATCCCCTCCGTGGTTACCCTCTTGCTCTTAATGTAGTTGCACAATTTCTTTGGATTATCCTTAAACTTTTCGGCCCATGCTATCTCATATCTCCTTTTTGCTTTCCTGATTTCCCTCGAAATAATGCCCCACACTCTTAATATTGATTAACTTTATTGAATTGAATGAAGTGTGTTTATCTAAAATATGATTTTCTTTGATTCTTGAATGAATAATTCAATAACTGTAGGTTTCCATTGTTCCTTAACCTAACCAGCCTTACCCTTCACACTAACAGGAACATAATGCCTCTCAACTCACGTCGTCACATTGTTGGACGCCTCCCACTTGGCAGACGTCATTATACCTGTCAATGGTCTATTCCAATCAAACTTGGAAAGACCTTGTCCCATGCGATCAAAATTTATGACACACCAATTAAAAAGAAAATCATGAAATGCTTATTCTTTTCCATAACCATTGTGGAACTAATAGAGTTATGATTGGAATACCCAAAATATTCCCTCACGTTTACTTCAGTCACTTGCCCTGCCTATTGCACAAAAGTTGGTTTGGTTTTGTTCCTTCTCTATTAGGATCATCTACATATTGATGAAGAATATTTTCCTGAACACATTGGACAAATCCTTCACCATCCAACTCTTTAACACTGTGGTAGTCTCAGTAAGTATTTCGAAAATTAAAATCCGCTGTTATTATAACCTTATTAAGCTAAAATATATCCAAGATTTCCCTGCATGTTTATTTCTCAATTTCCTTCTTACTGTTGTAGAGCGTATGGTACAATACAATTAACGTGCTATTTCCTTTCTTATTTTTAATTTCTACGAATATATTTTCACTGGGCAATTTTTCACTTATGAGAATTTTGTGCAATCTCTTCAAAGTGATATTTAATTTCTTATGTTTAATACGACACACATACTTTAACTGGATGATTTTTCAGAAATATCTTCCCAAGTTACAGCAATAATTTTTTCTTTCATCAAATATGGCAATCCTCCTCCTCCCCGCCCAATGCCTGTCTTTTTCTATCTTTTCTATGATAATTACACCTGGAACGTTGAATTGCCAGTCTTGATCATCTCTCACGCGAAAGTGAGGACGGTAGATGCTGGAGATTAGAGTCGAGAGTGTAGTGCTGGAAAAGTACCGATGGTCAAACAGCATCCGAGGAGCAGGAAAACCGACTTTTCAGGCAAAAGTCCTTCATCAGACCCTTCCTGCTCCTCACATGCTGTCTGACCTGCTCTGCCTTCCCAGCACTACACACTCGACATTAACATCTCTCAACCAACCTTCGATAAGAAATATGATGTCCCAGTCCCATATTCTTAATTATGCCCTGAGTTCGTCAGCCTTCCCAGTGAGGCCCCTTGCATTAGAATAAATGAAATTTAGTGCTTCAGAATTACTATTTACTTTTCACTCTCTTGTCTTTCTTTTCTCACTGACATGCTCTCCTCACATTCATAAACTTCCCCATCCATCCTAACATTTGTAATGCTACTTGGAATATCTCCCTTGCCCTCTCTATCAACATAAAGTCTCCATACAGATAGTCTCCCTGCTAAGATATTTTTTGCTTTCCAGTTTAGATTAGACCAATCCTTTCTGATCAGGTCTTTTCTATTTTAAAATAGATTGCAATCTCCCAAAAATCTAAATTCTTCAACAACACAGCAGCTCTTCAGCCATCGATTTTTCTCTTTTAACCTTTTGTTCCCTTTCAGTTCAGTTTGGCACTGGGAGTAAACCAGAAATTACTACTTTTAAGATTATATTTCTAATCTTCGACCTCACCTCTTAAATTTACACTGTACTGCTTTAATCATTCCCTAAAAATATCATTCCTATCAACATGTACTGTAACTTTTGACTGCTCAATCTCCCCTTTAACAATGTTCTTGAAATGTTTCGAGATGTTCTGAATCCTCGCACAGGGAAAGAACAAACCATCCTAAATCTATGGTCACTGCGACAAAATCTCCTGTTGATGCCCTTGACAGAAGAGTCCACTGTAGCAATAATTCTGCTAAATCTTCTCAAATGCTGCCGATCATGAGAATGATTCCAAGTGTCCAAAAATTGATTGGTCTGCCATTTCCCTCAGAGAGACAACACCATTCAGCAGTTCTAAAAACTGAAAATCATTTTGATAGAGGAATAGCCACCGGAAAGGTTGCAGAGAATATTCACAAGCATGCTGCCTGGTATGGAGGGTGTTAGCTGTGAAGAGAGGTTGAGTAGGTTAGGTTTGTTTTCAGTAGAAAAAACGAGATGACGGGGGACCTGATTGAGGTTTACGAAATCATGAAGGATATCGATAGGATAGGTGGAGATAAGCTTTTTCCCAGGGTGAAGGATTCAATAACGAGAGGTCACGCTTTCAAGGTGAGAGGTGAAAATTTTAATGGGGATATCCACGCCAATTGCTTCACACTGAGAGTGGTGGTGTCTGGAAAATGTTGCCAGCAGAGGTCGTAGAGGCAGGCACGGTAGATTCTTTAAGATGCGTCTGGAGAGAGGCATGAGTAGGTGGGGAGCAGAGGGATACAGATGCTTAGGAACTGGGCAACAGGCTTAGATTGTACGCTTGGATTGGCTTAGGCTTGGAGTGCAGAAGGGCCAGTTCCTGAGCTGTAAATTTTCTTTGTTATTTGTTCTTTCGAAAAATTGGTCTTTGTTTCATAATTGGGAAAATGTATCTGTGTTTTAGCATCTTGACGAGTTGAATGGGATAACAGTGTGTTATTTCAATGAACAGACTGCGAAACTGAAGCGTGAGAAACTGGAAACCTGGATCACAAAACAAACCTGTGCATCAACATCACATTTTTTTGGGAATGCAAAATAAATCTTGAAGTATTTGAAAACCAAATACATTTACAAATAGGAAAGTTTGGTCTACAGTTTACAGATTAATGATGAGACCAATTTCGGAGTTTTTAAATTGTTATGATTTCTTCCCTCAGCATGGTCATTAAACTGGCTCTGCCTGTTTATTCGACTAACCTTTACTTTCTACTCGGTTTCTGACCTGCTGCTTTGGTTCCCAGCCTCCTGTATCATCATCTTAAATCTGCACGAACACACCTCCCTTCCAGGATGTTGGGGCCCCTCCAGTTAAAGTGCACACTTTCCTGTTTGTACTGTTCCCACGTGCACTGGACGCAATTCGAATAATTAAACAATCAGAAACAATCCTCCCAAACTAGCTCTTTGCCACATTTTCAACTGTACTATCTTCCTCTTCTTTGTCTCACTTTCAGGTGGCACAGGGAGTAATCCCAAGATTACAGCCCTGGAGATCCTGCTTTTAAACTTACTCCTAATTCCCTGAACTTTCTTTGCAGGACCTTTTAACCTTTCACTCTTCTTACCGATATCATTGGTATCAACATGAATCACGACGGCTGGCTGTTTACCCTCCCACTTCAATATGCCCTGAGCATGCTCAGAGATATTCTTGAACCTGGCACCTACAGCTATTTTTTTATGAAGAAATCATACAACCATAGAATCTCTACAGTCGGTAAACAGGTCAATTCACACAACACGTCAACGCTGACCTTCCAAAGAGTAACCCACCCTGACCTATTCACCATCTCTATTACTCCACATTTAACCCTGACTAATGCATCTAACCGTCAACTATTGGAAAAAGAACTAAACAACTCAGACCCATTCCTCTATACTATGTTGAATCTGCTTTCTCACAACAGATACTGCCAGAACTACTGAACATTGCAAGCAACTTCTGGTTTTGTCACCGATGATGAGTGCATATTGATAAAACTGAATTGAAAACAATCAACAGTTGAATTTAATCTCGAGGGAGAAAACTAAATATTTGGTCGTTCAGTAATGCCATTAAAGTTTCATTAAATTACTGCTGTTCAGTCCATGAAAATCCCTTGCTCACTTTCCCAATTTTTGTATAAAGGAGATCTTCATATCAATTTTGATATCAGAACGCTTGGAAATGTTGCAAGTTTACTCCTTCATATGGGAATGTGATTACATCACATTCTTTCATCTCACAAATAATGCATTACTTTGTCGAAGAAAATCAGTAACATTGTCAGTAATTGGAATGATAACTGGAAAGATATATTTATGTAAATGGGGTTCAGGCAGCATCCAAAGAGCATCGAAATCGACGTTTGTGATGAAGGGCTTTTGCCCTAAACGTCGATTTCGCTGCTCTTTGGATGCTGCCCGAACTGCTGTGCTCTTCCAGCACCACTAATCCAGAATCTGGTTTCCAGCATTGTCAGTCATTGTTTTTACTATATTTAGGTAAAGGAAGAATAAGAAAAAATGGGTCTTTTTTGGAACAGAAAAGACGATGATGTGAACTTACTAAGTTGATCAAATTTGTGGAAAGCCATGCAGGGTAGATAAATGATATTGTTATGAGTGTGTAGAGGTATATGTTACCTTTAAGAAAGACTGGAAGCTGGCACAAAGTGTTCTGAAAGAAGTTAAAATGTAACATTTGACCTGGAAATTAATAGTGAGAATGAGTTGCCATGGAACAAAAACCAAATCAAATTCGATCAGTCCTTTTAACTTATGCCCAAACATACTGAAATCAAATTGAGTTTGAAAGAGAATGTATTTGTTGACATCAAAATCAATGAAATGATCCGATGCTTTGTGGTATAAAACCGGAAATTTGAATATTTAGGGAGACAACTGCCAAGGACATCCACAAAAATAGACTGTAATCTGATGAGCTTCCTGAAGGTACCTGTCTGGAAGAAGTTTGCACAGCAGAACATCGAAGCTGACCGAGAGTAACATCTACAGAGCAACATCTACAAAGGAGAATCGACAAAGCTGACTGATTTTGAAACACGATTATATTTTTTGTAAACCTTAATCGGGGAATAGCTTTTTCATCAGACCAGTATTGTAGAGTGGGAGGTAAAAGATACGAATAACCAAAGGGATTTCTAAATAGTTGCTTGTTTTATTATTCACTGTCGTACTTAAATAACAAAGGTGTTAATTTTACTTTAAATAGTGACTCTGTAAATGAATCTTTGCCTCTCGAAATTTATGAGATTACGGCATGAGGTGAACTTATTCTGTGTGGCTGGTTTCAGTTAGGAGAGGCGTTATCCCTATGTTGCAACAGTTTAGGGGCTTTCATAGGCGATTTGAACAGGTTTAGTCAAATCCAAACTGAGATCTGGAGAGATTAGGACAGATTTGAGGTATGAAAAAAGCACCGTATATTTAAACATTTGCACGTTAGTGTCTGAGATATTTAAATATAGTAGCATGGAGAAAAATTGTTTAATTCCGATAATTTGTTGTTGAGCAAAAATAAAAGTGAGAGAACTGGCTCTTAAAAATTTAAGAGAGGTTTGAAGATGATCGTCAAATTTGCCAAGAAAGTTTAGAAAGAAAGATAAAGGCCAAACGTTTAGAATTAGCGAAGAGCATAGTTTTGTGTTTAATCAAGGACAAAAGTAACGCTCTGAATTGAAACCAACAAGTGCATTCCAATAAAAAAAACTTAAATTACAATTGAGGAAAATTGAGTTTAATGATAAACAAAGGGATAGAGAAAGAGAGAGGAGAAACAGAAATCAAGGCAGAAGAGAGAGAGAAAGGGGAAAGAGAAGGTTCGCAGCTGAGCAAAAAGAGAGAGATATTGAAGTTGAGATGTTGCGATTTTAGTCAGCAAAGTCAAGTTAACAGGACGGAGATTAAAAGGGAAGGTAGTGATTCATACAACTTTGTTAAAACTTTGGCACATTTCGATGAGAAAAATATTGACGCAGTAGAGACGCAGGGTGGCACAGTGGTTAGCACTGCTGCCTCCCAGCGCTAGAGACCGGCATTCACTTCCCGCCTCAGGCGACTGTCTGTGTGGAGTTTGCATATTCTTCCCTGTGTCAGCATGTCTTTCCTCCAAGTGCTCCGGTTACCACCCACCGTTCAAAGACGTGCCATTCAAGTGAATTGCCCTTGATAAATTGCTCGTAGTCTTAGGTAATGGGGGAAATGTAAGGGAATGGGTCTGGGTAGGTTGCGCTTCAGCGGATTGGTGTGGACCTTTTGGACCGAAGGGCTCGTTTCCACACTGTAAGTAATCTAATCTTATTTCATTGAAAACTTGACTAGGCAGATAGAATGGTCCAAGCATTTAAGGGGAATGCAAGCTCGGAATAAACTGGTAGGTAGGGTGAGTGAAATATATTCACTGCTGTGAGATGAGGAGTTAAGAGATTCTGAAGACGTCAAACAAGCTATTTGAAGTGCTCACAATTTGGTACCAGAAATATATAGACAGCAGTACAGAAACATAATGGAGGAACCAGGTCAAACTTATGTTGAGTTTGAAATAACTAAACATCGGCCTTTTGATAGATGGATGCTGAATTAAAGATAGATACGAAATATGAGGCTCTAAGGGAGATTATTCTGCTGATGGAGTTGAAGAACTCACTTGCAGAGATGATAAGAATTCATGTGGAGGAACAGAAAGTTCAGGAATTGAGAAGGGCAGGAGAATTAGCAGATGAATACATGTTGCTGCATCAGACAAGCCTCCACCCAGAATTTCGTCCTGTGAAAGATAGGATTTGCGAGAAGGAGGGATGTTACAGTATAAAAGAAAGAGTAGAGAATAAGAGTTTACCACAAGTTAACGAAGATGTCCAAGAGAATGGAAAGGAGGTGAAAGGCATCAGGTACATTTACTGTCATAGAGTGGGACACAGAAAATTTCAGTGCTGCTGGTTTCAGAAGGGCACTGGCAAAATGTATTTTCACTGCCATAAGATGGGATCTGTTAGGTCACAGTGCTGGTCATTAAGAAAGGCATTGTGGGAGAAGATGTGGTAAAATAAGTTCAGCCACTGACATTAGTGAAAGTATTAAAAGAAACCCCAACACAAACCGAAAAGCTGCAGGAAAGTGCACAGCCGAGTCAGGGGTTGGGTATGAAGTTAGTATCCGAGCTCTATAAACAATTCGCCTCTGTGACAGAAACAATAGGGGGAGAAGGAGAAGAAGTTATCATATTGCGAGATACAGGATCTAACCAGTTTCTAATAGTAAGAGATGAGCAATTTTGCAGTCTTTCTGATCTGTTACCCAAGAGTGTCGCAATTTCTGGGATATTTGGACTGAAATTTAGCTTTCCTCTACATAGGATCAGGTTAGAGTGCCTACTCAAATCTGGGGAAGTAACCGTGAGAGTGACGGACGGACTGTCAGTTCCAGGAAGCCAGTTTCTTCATGAGAATGGTTTAACAGGGTCCAAGTTGGGAAAGATGCCCCGAGTTGTGGAGAAGTCCAAGGAAGACCAAGAAACTGAGAAGTTAAAAAAGAAATATCCTGGTATTTTCCCAGACTGTACTGTAACCAGATTCCACTATCATAAGTCACAGCAGGAAGCACAAACTAAAGACAACGATGAAGGAGTTCACTGACATTCTGTTTGTCGTAATGATGCAGGGAATTCATGAACAAAGAGAGGGTCAGACAGAGGTGTTTCGTCCTGAAAGGCTAAGGGATTTGCAATAGACAGGCAAGATGAAAAAAGATATATTTTTTTAGATTTCTTACAGGATGGAAACAGGCACTGTGTCCCACCAAGTCCACACCGACCCCCCGAAGTGTATCCACCCCACACCAATTCCCCTACATTTACCCTGCACCTGACACTTTGGGCAATTTAGCATGGCCAATTCAGCTAACCTGTACATATTTGGACTGTGGGAGTAAACTGGAGCATCAAGAGGAAACCCACGCAGACACGGGGAGAATGTGCAAACTCCATGCAGTCAGTCGCTTGAGACGGGAATTGAACCCGGGTCTCTGGCGTTGTGAGGCAGTGGCGCCCACGGTGGATACACACTCTGAGCGTGAGGCAGAGATGTTCCTGGGGGTTATTACCAGAAATATAGCGGCCTAAGACGGAAATGGAGACTACAGCAGGTTCGTGCAAGGAGTAATGTGCTGAAGTGCACCAAATAATGTTGCCGGTGGCACAGAGACAGGAAGTGTTACGGGTGGCGCGTGAACCACCCCTGGGAGGACGCCGAGTGCCTCAGGCTAAGGGACAAAAACATTTTATTAACCTGGAATGCACACAGATGTGGTTAACTTTTGGCAAACATGTCATACATGCCAAATAGTAGGTAGGCCACAGGCAGTAATGAAACGAGCACCTCTGTTGCCAATTCCCACATTCGAAGATCCCTCTTTTGGGTTATAACTGATTGTGTACGTCTCCCTCTGAAAAGTAGACGAGAGAAAGAATTGGAAAAACAGGTGTTAGTTGCTGCCCCACAGAGTGAGGAAACAAATGCAAATGTTGCGAATTTTGACATGCCTGAAAATATGTTTAAAAAATATAAGTCCTTGAGCAGTGGAATAGGTTAGTAAACTATCTGTCTCAGGAGGATAGAACGCAGTTGAAAGGTTTGTTATTGCAGTATGAGGACATATGTAAGAATAATATGTGGATGACTAATGCTATTATACATGAAGTAAACTTGGGAATACTGTTCCGATAAAACAGCATCCATATCATCTTAATCCTCTCAAAGTCAGACCGGTCCAGAAGGAGGTGGAGGTCATCATTGAAGCTCAATGAGGTCATCATTGAACCAAGACAGAGTGAGTGGAGCTCGCTGATCATCTTAGTTCCCAAACCGGATGGGACTCATTGATTTTGGCTGGATAATTGGAAGGTGAACACTGTTAAAAAATTAGACTTATATCCAATACCAACATTGGAGGACGATATCGAGAAAGTTGGACAAGTCGGTTACATCACCAAGTTGGACTTAATGCGTAGTTTCTGTCAGCTACCTTTATCAGAGATGGGAAAGACATTTCTGAATTTTAACACCAAATAGTCTGTATCAATTCAATGTGATGCCCTTTGGAATGACTAACACACTCAAACCATTCCAAAGACTCATGGACAGAATTGTGGCCTGATTATTAAACTGTGCAGTCCATTTGGACGATGTAGTGATCTTTAGTTAGATTTGGAAAGATCACTTGGTACAGTTGGCAGAGCCTTTTGAACAAATACAAGAAACAAACCTGGTGATTAAATTTAAAAAAGCTGAATTCGCGAAAGCAGACGTGATGTTCTTGGGACAAAATTTTGGTCATGGAAGGTTGACCACATGGAATGCAAAGACAAAAAGTTACGAGGAACTCTACTGGAAATTTGTTCCAAACGTCAGCAGTGTAGTGGCACCATTAACCGACTTGCTGAAGAAGAACACAAATTTTTGGTGGATATAACAATGCCAGGAGGCATTCGACCATTAAATAGAAATATTGACCAGGAAACCAGTTTCAACTACACCAAACGCTTCAAAATCTTTCAAAGTTGCCATCGATGCTAGTGACATAGGAGATGGAACTGTACTGGAACAGGACGATGAGATGGGAGATTACTTTTCAAAGAAACTCAACATCCACCAGAGAAAATATTCCATAACTGAGAAAGAACTATCGAGTTTGGTACGAGCCTTTTCACATTTTAATGTGTACTCACAAACAGCATGTTGGAGAGGGTTGTGTACACGGATCCCAATCTGCTTATATTTTTGAACGCTTTAATGACGATTATATTGGGGTCATATGTTACAGACCTTTAATCTAAAAAATGTACATATATCATGTCGTAAAAATGTAATCACAGATGTGTTCTCACAGATTCAACTGATAAAGTTTAGACAAGATTTGTATTGATCCAATGATAAATATAGTCATTTGGGAAGAAGTTAAGGTGAACTTAGGTTTAAGTTATCTGTATGTTATTGCTATGTGTTTAAAGAATAGAAAAACAAATGATGCCACGTTTTCATTATGATGGTTCTTTTTTGAGAGGGAAGGTGTTTGGAACGTGTAAAGGGTACTGTACCTTTAAGGGAGTTGAAGGATTTACAAACACAGTGAGCTCTGCAATATTTAGAATGTAACTTTTGGTACAGAAGCTGGCAGAACCTGGTTTGCTATGAGACAAAAATAGAATCAAATTCGATCAATCAGTATAGATTATTTCCAAAGAAACTAAAGTACACTCAAGTTTGAATTTGGTATTTTGAAAATATTTTTTTAAATTAATTGACCGGCAGTTTTGGAGTATAAAGCCAAAAATAATTGAAAAGTTGGGGGAGAACTGCCATGCCAGCAGCAGAGGCAGACTTCCCAGAGAATAGCTCTCTTAAATGTACCTTTATTTATCAATGACCTGAGTAACAGAAACGCGAAGGAGAAGCAAACAGGATAGAGGAAGATACAAAGAGACGATGCGACTGCTGGCTGGTTCTGAAATTTGAATGTTTTCGTCAATCTTAATTGGGGTGTTTTTATCGGACTAGTATTGTAGAAGGGAAAGTAAAAGATAGTCAGTGAAAGGGCTTGCAGATAGTTCTTAGTTAATTATTCTCTGTTAGACTTTTAAGAAGTTGTTAATTTTTACTTTAAATACTCACCTTAAGGATGGTTCTTGGCCTTCCGAATTTTTACAGGTTTTAGCAGGGGCTAAATCTTTTCTCTGCTGCAAGTTTAAATTACCGCGGGGGTTGGGGAAGGGCGGGGGTTTTACCCCGTGTTGTAACACATTAACTTTGATTTCTCTGCACAGATACTGACAGACCTGCTTACCTTTTCCACCACATTTCTGTCTTTGTTTCTGGTTTACTAAATCTGTAGTTCTCTTGACTTTCTTTTGTGTATCATTGTCAGCCACGGGTTGAGGTGCTGGAGGACAGGAAGACAGCTAATGTTGTTGCATTATGTGTAACAAGAATGCAAGGAAAACCCAGGAATCTACAGACCAGTGAATTTGATATCAAGGGTTGGTAAATGCTTGTAGGAGATTCCGAAAGGCAGATTTACATGCATTTGGAAAGGCAAGGACTGATTAGGGATATTCAGCACGGTTTTGTGTCTGGGAATCTATGTCTCAAAACTGGATTTCAGTTCTTGAAGAGGTGTTCGGGAAGTTAGCTTAGATTACCTACAGTGTGGGAATAGGGCCTTCGGCCCAACAAATCCACGGTGGCCATGGAGGAAGAACGCCTCATCTTCCACCTCGGAACACTTCAACCCCAGGGCATCCATGTGCACGTCAACAACTTCCTCATTTCCCCTTCCCCCACCTCATCCTAGTTTCAAACATCCAGCTCAGCACTGTCTCCTTGACTTGTCCGGACTTGTCCGACCTGCCTATCTCCTTTTCAACCTATCCACTCCACCCTCTCCTCCTTGACCTATCACCTTCATCTCCTCCCCCACTCACCCATTGTACTCTATGCTACTCTCTCCGCACCCCCACCCTCCTCTAGATTATCTCTCCACGCTTCAGGCTCACTGCCTTTATTCCTGATGAAGGGCTTTTGCCCGAAACGTCGATTTCGCTGCTCCTTGGATGTTGCCTGAACTGCTGTGCTCTTCCAGCACCGCTAATCCAACAAATCCACACCGACCTTTCAAAGAGAAACCCAACACCACTATATTTACCCCTGACTAATCCACCTAACACTCCGGGCAATTCACCTAACCTGCACATCATTGGACTGTGGGAGGAAACCGGAGTATCCGGAGAAAACCCATGCAGACACAGGGAGAATGTTCAAAATCCACACAGATAATTACCCGAGGTGGGAATTGAACGTGGGTCCCTGATGCTGTGAGGCAGCAGTGATAACCACTGAGCGACCCCGCCGCCCATTGAGCCAACGTGCACCCCATAGATAGATGAAGGTAAAGCAGCAAACTTTATCTACGTGGACCTTAGTGTGGCCCAGCAAGGTTCCTCATGATAGCCTGATGAATAAGGTTACATTGCACAGGATCAAGGAAAGCAAGCCAATTAAATACAAAATTGGCTTGACAGTAGGAGGTAGATGGTGCTGGGAGAGATCTATTGTTCAAATTGGAGGCCTTTGACGAGTGGTATACCACAAGGACCAGGCTGCTGCTGTTCATTGTTATTGTAAATGATTTGGAAGACAATATAGGAACCATGGATAGTAGACAAAACCCCCAAAGTGTAAATAGTCGACAGTGAAGAAGGTTATCTTAGAGAACAATGAGATCTTGATCACCTGGGAAAGAGGGCTGAGGATTGGTCGGTAGAGCTTCATGCAGACAAATGTGAGGTGTTGCAGTTTGTTAGACAAACTAGAGCAGGTTTTATACAGTTAGCGGTAGGACACTGGGGAGTATATTCGAAAGGGAAACCTAAGGTGCAGGTACATAGTTCCTTGAAAGTGGAGTCGCAGGTAGACAGGGCGGTGAAGAAGGAATTGGGCACGCTTACCTTCATCGGTCAGAGCATTGACTTTCGGAATTGGGACATCATGATGTGGCTGTACAAGAGAATGGTAAGGCCACATTTGGAGTACTGAGTAAAAGTCTTGTCGCCCTGCTATAGGTATGATGTTATAACCTGGAAAGGGGACAAAAGTATTTAAAATGGGATGTGACAGAGATGGGATGTTTTGAGATATATGGAGAGGCAGGGATGACCTTACAGAGGTTTATAAAATCATAAGTGGCATGGATAGGATAAATAGACAAGGTCTTTTTCCCAGGGTGGAGGTGTACAATACCAGATAGGATAAGTTTAAGGTGAGAGGGAAGGAACTTAAAAGCGATCAAAGGGCAGGTGTTTGAATTTTTATATTCTGAGGTAGTTTACTCTCATAATCTATCTTATGTTTCTTGATAGCTTTTTCGTTGCTCTCTTTTGACCTTTAAAGTTTTCATAATCTTCTACTTTCCCAGTGGTCTTTACCATTATTTATGCTATTTATTTATTTTGATCGCCTCCCTTATTTCCTGAGACATCCATGGATTATTACCCTTTTTCCTACAGTCCTTCCCTTTCCCTATTACGTGATGTTGCAGAGCACTTGGAAACATTTCTTCGAAAGCCATCCACTGTTCATCAATAGTTCCACCGTAAAGTATTTGCTTCCAGTCAACTTCAGCCAACTCTTCCCTCAGCCTATTATTATCTACTTTGAGGAAGCACAGAACCCTTGTATTGGACTTTATCTTCTCACCTTCCATCTGTATTCTAAATTCAACCATACTTTCAATCCCAATAATTTCTCCTAAAGCATTTATTTGTTAATTTCATTATTTTTCTCTCGAGACTAAGGCTTTCCAATCTTGCTGGGAAATTTGATTGGTTTGGTTTCTTTTCTTCCGTGAAGACTGAACTGAAGTAGTTGCTTCATAGTTCTGCGGTTGGCCTGTTCTCTGTTCTCCATCTCTGGGTTCAGACTGTAACGAAGCTGCTCTTGTTTTCTCTAACCCTTTCCATTGACAGTTTACCTTGTTAATTCTTGTTAATATTCTCTTCATAAACCCACCAATTCATGTCCACACCACAAAGTCATAGGAACATAGTCTTTGTACCGTCAGAAATACAACATAGTCTACACTAGACCCACTCTCCGACATGAAGACTGCAGGCAGGCATGTTATGACACTCCATGACCTCGCCTAAGTCCTATTTACCTGTTATGTGGTAACCATAACAACTCCCCTCGCAGGAAGTACATACCAGACCCCAACATCATCTGGGTGAAAAACAATCCTCAAGTTCTCTCTAATCGTCAAACCCTTCACTTTAAAAGTGTGTTCCCCCGTTTTTGCCCCATTGATTAAAAAAAACAGCTGCTGTCTATCCACGCTGCCCATGCCCTTTGTAATCTTATCCTTCTGACTAACATCCCTCTCAGTCTTCTCTGCTCCAAAGTAAACAACGCGAGCTTTTCCAGGTCTTAAAAAAACGTAACAAGCAAGGTGGATAATGGGAATCATATAGGTATATTATGTCTGGACTTCCAGACATCAGTGCATAATGTGCCTCGCAAAAGATTAATATGCATCAATAACACATGGGGTTAGAAACAATTTACTTGCTAGGGGAGAGGTTTAGCTAACCAGTATAAAGCATAATATGGAGCCGCTGGTTTTGGACTGGGTTGGACAAGGTTGAAAGTCAAACGATACCAGGTTACAGTCCAGTGAGTTTATTTGGAAACGCAAGTTTTCAATGCGCTGCTCCTTCATCAGGTGGAAGAGAGAGGAAGACCTTAAACACAGGTGTTATAAGGAAAATATCAAAGGGTTGTAAATAATTTGTACAACCCTTTTATCTTTTCCTTATAACTGTAAACACCTACGATGACTCTTTGATACTTAATGAGTTAGAAAGGAGGTACAAGTTGGATTGATTAATATGCAAATCGCAGAATTTTCTTCAAGTCACTGCATGGAGATACCATCATCTAAATGAAGTAACACTTGCGGTCAGACAATGCAGTCTAAGCGTGAGGCCTCGTTTGGACGCTCTCTGTGTCTTCATCTGGAGTCCGACTGGTTTTATTTACAAAGTAGGAGTTTGTAAAATATCACACTGACTGACTTTCTACAAATTGTACGTGTTTGGTACAAAATAAAATACATTTGCAAATACAAATGGGCAAATGCAAATTCACCCGCAGATGTATATGTGCATACATGTGTGTTCAATTGTGTGTGCATAGGTGTGAGAGAGAGGGCGTGTCTGCGTGAAGGGGAGAGAAAGACACTGTGTACATGAAAGAAAGTGAGGGGTGTGTGTGTGAGTGCGGGAGGGAGAGAGAGAGGCTGCATGTGCATGTGTGCGAGTGACGGAGTGGAGTGCGCATGTGCACATGTGAGAGAGGGAGAGTGTGAGTGGAGCAGAAACGGAAAGTATGCATTCGTGTTTGTAACGGGTAGAGTGAGAGGGTGTGCTTGTCCAGGCAAAAACACAGACAGATACACCAGATCCCTTTCTCCACACGCACTCACTCCGTGGGTTCAGAGCTTCCCCTCTCGACATTCTCTGCTCCAAATGTTGTTCAAGTTACAGACCCAGTAACTACAGTCCCCATGTTCCATCCAGAGTTGGTTTACCAAATCCTCAGGTCTCCCTGAATGTCTGAGGACCTCACAGCACAACCTCCATCAACTCATCCCTAACACCTTCACTACCTTTTCAATAACAAGTGTCAGTCAGAAGCTCCTCAGCTACAAGTTAGATACCTGTTCCTTTACAATTATACTCCAGGATTTTCCTCGTGTTACTGTCCGCACAATCAACTGAGAGAGACAAAAAGAGGCGTTCCGTGAGTAGGAGCATACCAAGTTTCAAACATGACAGTCAGAGCTGCAGGAATACCCCTGTCCTTGGGGCAGCACACTGGACAGATCAGGGAGTGAACAACAGCCTGACACACGCCACTTCAATGTTTCAGAGTTTCACCATGCCAGCACTCGACGCACGAGGGAGTCAAAAACTAAGGTCAGAAAAAGATACAGAAAAAACCAAGTAATTTATTAACTGATAACTTACTGAAAATATGGATAAAGAGATGGGGGATTGGAATAACGGGATAAATAAGGCAATGGTGAGTTCAATCCCAAGAAAGCAAACATTGAATAGAGACATTGCCAGATTCGCTAGAATGGTCCATTGCCTCAAATTCTGAATCTGCTTCACAGAACCAGCTCAGACACCATAAACTGGGGTAATGTCACAGCTAAGATGGAGAGCTGTGAGGACATGCTCGTGGATTACTGCATAAACCGTGCTGTCTGCACAGCATGGCGAGCATTGTAAACCTTTGCCAGGATATTGCAACCCTCGACCACCACCTTCTGTCTCCGATCTTTGAGCCAGTTTTGTATCCAAATGGCTAGTTCTCCCTGTAGTTCATACGAACCAACCTTGTTAAACAGATAACCATGCACAATGTTATTCAACGCCTTACTGAAGTCAATATCGACAATGTACATCACTGTATCTCAATTAATCTTTTTTGTCTCTTCTTCAAAAAATTTCAGTCAAATATATGAGACATAATATTGCTTGCACAAAGCCATGCTGACTATCCCTAATCAGCTGTTACTTTTGAAAATGCGTGAAAATCCTTTGACTCATAATCCCCTCCAACAATTTATCCACCACTGACCTCAAGCTCACTGGTTTTTCCTTATTAACCTTCTTAAATCCTTTAAGCATTGGCACAACGTTAGCCAACCTCCAGTCTTCTGGCAGTTTACATGTGGCTATTGTGGGTAGCAAGGGGCCCAGCAATCCCTTCCCTAGCTTCCCACAGAGATCTGGCTTACATCGAATAAAAGTCAGGAAATTTTCCTTGCTGTGCATGTTTTAATTCCTCCAGCAGCTCCTCTGTAACACAAACACTTTCCCAGATGCCATTACGTATTTCCCAAGTTGTCGACCTTCCATTATCCTCCTGCACAGTCATTACAGAGCAAAATATTCGTTCACAACCTCCCCCATTTCCCGTGATTTTGCATATGGACAGCCTTGCTGATCTTTCAGGATATCCTATTCTCTCCGCAGCTACTGTTTTGTCCTTAACATATTTCTGGAATTTCGTTGGGTTCTCCTTAACTCTATTTGTAAAAACTATCACGTGTCCCCTCTTTACACTCCCAATTTCCCTCTTAAGTATTCTCCTGTGGCCTTCAGACTTTTCTGGTGGTTCACTTTAAATCAAGAATTAAGAGTCTAATGATGACAATTCTGATTGTCGGAAAAATCCATCTGGTTCACTGACACCCTTTAAGGAAACAGACTGCCATCTTTACCTGGTCTGGCCGACAAGTGACTCCAGACCCATACAATGTGGTTGAATGTTAACTGCCCTCTGGGCAATTAAGGATATGTATTAGATGTTTGCTTAGCAAGCGACACCCTCATCCCTTGAATGAATTAAGAATAAAAACCCTCAATTCCTGCTGTCTATCCCCTGACATACCCTTCCCTCTTATCCGTGACCAGAAACTCAATTTCTCCAATTCTTCCGCATTAGTTACACGTACCAGCCTTACCCTTCACCCCAACAGGGACATAATGTCTCTGTACTCCTGACGTCTCATTTTTGAAGGCTTCCCACTTCTCAACTGACCTCATTGTCTACGAATATCTGTCTGAATCGACTTCAGAAAATTCTTGTTTGTTCTCAAAATTGGTTTTCAACAATTTAGAACGTTAACTTTTAGATCTGGTTCATCCTTTTCAATCTCTATTTTAAAACTAAGAGAATTATGATGACTTACCATAAAGTGCTCCCCCACTGATACCTCAATCACCCGCTCCCCATTGCCTTATTTCCCAAGGGTAAGGTGACGTTTAGCTCCTTCTCTGTGATGGAGAGCACTGATCAAGCAGCTGCTGCGTTTTCACTGTGATTGGGGTCAGCAAAGTCTTCCACTCATTGGGTTGAAACTAACAACAATTTATCTCAGTGACATTTTCATTAAGTGTGACAGAGGGATTGTCTACAGGAGGCTGAGCTAGTTTCCTGGTGCAACCTCATCAAACTCACTTCATAAACTTCCCAACACACTCCGTGGTGTCTCTCTTATTCATTGCCAGCGCGATTCGCCCACCCATCATGGCTGGAGGTATTCACCATCGTCCAGATGCCGGTGATACCCCGTGATGATGCCATGTTTAAAAAGCCAGTGGTTGAGCTTTCTCAGGTTGGAGCTGTCCTGCACAGTTTACCCTGAGCATGGCAGATAATGGGAAATTACACCACAGTTTGTCGACAGGGGCACGGAGGGCCTGGTGGATTGGCTAATACAGAGGGGGATCATTCTCTTCCCAAAGACGGCCACAGCACCAGACCCACCAAGCATTGTCTGAGCTCAGTGCAGTATCTGTAGTCTGAAGAAATGTCCGGCAATATAGCACAAGCATCAATAACCATCCCTGCTTTGTCAGGGTAATGGCCACCGTATTCTCTCTGCTCTCTCACACTTACTGTATATCTGTTACAGCACCTACCCCAAAACAAGTTTCATGCTCCACCACGCTCACTGCTGCATGCAACACCTCAAAAAAAAGATTCACATCATTGAGAGTGACGAACACACTTATCCAGACTCTTAAAAAAAGCTGGGGAGAAAAATCCCCTGTCATAATAGCTCATTGTCCATCATTTTCCCTTCCTCACTGGATAGAGGCAAAGTGTCAGAGACCTGCTGGTATTGTAGCTTGGTTTAGTATGAAGCAAGGGTCAGATTGAATACTTACAGATCAGAATTCTGCGAGGCATGAAGAATGGTCCCTTAGAAAATCCCAGAACTGTAAACCTGAATTTCTGCCGGGAAAGCTGTGTGCAATTAATCCTGCTGTTGGGTTTTCATACAAAGACTCGTACAGTTGATGTGACTTACTTGATTTGATGAGCGATAACATAGCAGTCTGCTTGAAAATGGAAGCTATGAGGTCCAGTTGAATGTCGCAAGCAAACTGGAGAAGTGAAAGTCAAGTCATTTAGGGACAGAAAGAATACACAATAAATGAGCATACTGTCAGTGTGGACAGATCCTAGTATAAATACCTCCCTATTTCTCCCTTTTGTTCGCATTGACAAAGGGTCAGTTAGACTCGAAACGTCAGCTCTTTTCTTTCATTATAGATGCGGCCAGACCTGCTGAGATGTTCCAGCATTTTCACTTTTGCTTTCAAATTCCGGCACCCTGAAGGTAGCCGGGCTCATCAATAATCCAGATGCGGCAGCAAATGGCACCATTTTCTCTCTCAGTTCAAGTGCGGAATGTAAGAGCAGGAAACTTATTACTAGAAGTGTATAAGTAATTAGTTCAGTCACAGACTGTGTGTTGCATGTACTTCTGGTCACTATATCACATGGAAGGATGGAATTAGAATGGAGAGTGTACAGGAAGAATGTGACGATTGCAGATGCTGGAAATTAGAGTCAAAGAGTATGGTGTGGGAAAATCACAGCAGGTCAGGGAGCATCAGAGTGCCAGGAGAATTTGCGTTTCGAGCATGTTTCACTCTTGGAGATGGTGCAGAAGATATTAGTTATCCTGGGAAACTGATAATGTAATTATGAGGAAAGGTTGAAGTGGACGATGCTGAGTTGAGATTTGATTCCTGTACAAGCTGTCAAGAGCCTGAATAGAGAGGGAGAGACTGTCTTGCTCTTATTGGAGAGCTCAGTTACCAGCAGCAGAAACTTAATGTAATTGGTTGAAATATTAGAGAAGTGGTGAGGAAAGTTGTTATTGCACCCAGAGTAAGGAAGGGATCTAGGAGTCATGCATGGAAGCCGAGTCGAGGCAGACACTCTGGAAAATTTTAAAAATGTGACTGTATCTGAACCTGAAGGCCTTCAGTCTCTGTGGTACCATAATAATAATATTTTTTTTGAAAGGATGAATCCGGGTGGCACCTTCTTTTCAGTCAGTGCAGACAATTTCGAGGGTAATCGTCTCAGTGTTGTAGAAATTTCTGATATATAGACAATATCTAGGGAATCAATGTAAAGGAATGGGGGAGAGGACAGAGAGGAGTAGTGTGTAAATTGATTAGCGTGACAATAATACTGATCCCAGCCTTTATACACAATGCTACTTCACTTTGGTGGTCTTTTTCTCATTCTTGTATAAATGCTGAAAGCCTTTGATTATCCGGATCTCAGTCTTGGTCACACTGCAGCCATATCGGTCTTGTTTCATTCTCTTTGTTCGACTATTTCATCGGCCTGGTTGAAAAAACAGGAAGGAATTTGGGGATAAGAGCAAGTGCCAGAAACCATTCTTAATGTAAATTTGGGAAATGTTTACAGAGATAGGAAGGCGTGCGAAGACAGTGGGATATTACAGAGATATGGATTGCTCTGGTTGCTGAAGGAGAGTACAAAGACAAGACTATAGTTTCAGGTTTTGGTTGAACTGAAAAATGAGCTGGACTCTCCATGAAATCTGATGAAAATGATACCTGTGTCTGTCTGTATCAGAAAAAGAATCCAGCGGATGTGGGAGGGCTAGGTTGTGTTGTGAGAAGGGGTCAAGGCACACAAGGCCTACAGATAGAGCTCACACTGTGACACGTGAACCGATCTGTCTTGCCATAGCGATTCGGGTCAATGATGCAGACTGCATTCACATCAGATGAAACAAGTTTTGTTTTCATAAAATACTTCTCAATTGTAACGTTTCAGGTAATGAAAACTTAATCTTCTGTGAGGCTCTGTTGAGTTGACCCTGGTCAAGAATTCCTACCTGGTAATTGCCGTCTTTAAGCAGTCACTTCTGTTGTAACAATGTCAGTTCGGAATCACATGCAGATATGTGAAATGAGTCCCACAGTCAGATCAGGAAAACCCCCTGCTTCCAGCCATGCCTGAATATCGTCAGCTGCTCTCACCTATCCTGGATCTGATCTCCCAAATACGATTTGCAAAGTTACAGACTCTGCCCAGCCTTTGCGGTGTCAGCTTCTCGCATCTATTCCAACATGGAGTCCCACAGTTAGAACAGGCAGATCCCAAACTCAATAATAAACCCATACATTTGCAGTTGAATTGCATTTTTCCCTCTTCAAATTATAGCCGAACAGGCAAACCACAGATTATTTTCTCTGTGCCTACAAATATCAGTCCCTGTGACATTCCTCATGTTCTGTCACCCTTCCTATCTCTATAAATCTTCTACTTTCTAGAAACAGTCATGTATCCTCCAAACTCAAAATCTACCCAAACTCCCGAAAAGCCATTCCTCCTCCTGGAGAAAGTCACAGACATACAGGCAGATCGAGTTTGTGAATGAGATTAGAGATAATAAGGACTTTATAGGTGAAGGTTTTTGAGATAAATAGCTTGCAGAAGTCAAAAGAAAACCTTGGCCCTGCAGGAGATTAATAAGACGAGGTTCTCCTGAAAAGAATATGACTTTTCTTGCAATATTTCATGGAGAGTATTGCAGTAGCGGGAGGAATTTCAGAGACAGTGAGGTTTGAAGGAGCTAATGAAGATTCGAGACACATAGTGTGTTCTTTTGATTTGGTGGAGATTACAGAAATAATGAGAACTGGAGGTGTTTACACAGATCGGGTGAGATTTAGAATGTGGAGGCTGCAGAGATAGGGAGCTGTGTAGGGACAGAAGGTGGTTACAGAATCGGGAGTGCTGTAGGATCAAGAGGATTTTACACAGCAAACCACACATTGGAGCACATTAGACAACATGGAAAATTGTAGGGACTTGATTTGGGCAGATTTGTAAGGGACTGCGAAAGGTGCACTGAATAATGAACAGTGTAATAGTTGGAGGAGTTTATGGAGATTATGAGATTTGTCTGGGCGGGAGGGAGTTAGGGACATTGATAGACCAATGATTGTGTGAGCTGGATGAGATTGTAAAGATTTGGAGCTTTCTATGTATCGGAGTAATTACAGACAAAGGGAGAGCTCTCAGGCCTTTAGAACTATTACATAGAGAGGAATATTTAGAGGAGATTGCAGAGAAAAAAAAGGTTTATAAAATGGCCTGTATGAGATTCAGAGATAAGGAAGGGTGCTTTTGACTGATGGATGTTTCAAAGATAAGAATGGATCGCACCGGACCAATGAGGTTATGGGGACACAGTGTTTTTAGAGTTGGAGAACTCTTGAGACATCGCACCAATCCACACAGAAATCTTAAGGCACAGAAATGTGTCATTTGACCAATGATGTTTGCGCTAGCTCTTCATCTGAGTTCGTTACAGAATAGTGATCTCCTACTTTCCCCCATATCGTTGCACATTTCTTTCAGTCGCAATAATCATGTTATCCCCTCTTGAACATTTCCATTGAACATCCATTTACAACACATCCAAGTGCATCCTAACTACTCACCAAGTGAAAAGGTTCTTACTTCTATCATAGTTCTCCTGTTGTACATAAGCTGAAATCTGTGTCCTCTTGTTTTGTGAGTGGGCACAGTTTTATCCAATCTAATCTATTCAGTCTGCCTATGAGTTTGAAAAACTGCATCCGATCTCCTCTTAGCCACCTTCACTTCACTGAGAACAGTTGCAAAAATCTGAATTCATAACTGATCTTACTGATTCCTGGAAATATTCTTTTAGATCAGTTCTTCATCCTTTCCAATGTGTTCATATGCTGAAGTCGAAAGTGTTTGATGCAAGTTCAACATCACCTCTTTACTCTTGAACTATCAGTATTTATAAAGACAGGAACACTGTATCCTTTCCCTATGTTTAATGTCCTACAAACTTCAATGATCTTTGCACATCCTGTGCTCCTGTATTCCTGCCTATTTTATATTGTCTTTTAATGTTCTTGCTAGAAATTTGCATTGTCTCATATTTCAATGTGCCAAACTTCATCAATCACCTCTCTACAGTTTCTAAGATTATGGCAATATAAGTTTAGAGTTCTATAATGTTTTACTCACAGTTCACAATTTATTTAAGTGCTGTCTCAACTGTAAACTTTGAATGGGTCCCTGCACACCAGATGTACATCGTTCATACACATCAAAATGAATGAGATCCCCAAAACTGAATCTTGCCGAACTTCACTGAAAATCTTTCTCCAGCCTGAATTAAAAAATCTAGTGACCATTCCTCTTGATTTCCTACCCATCAGAAAAATTTTGTTACCAAATTGATACACTCCTTTTTATTCCCTTAATGAATGAATGGATGATTTAATGTCACATATATCGAGGGAAAAAAACCGTGAAACACGTTTGTTGCCTGTGCCACAAAGATATTCCTCATCAATTTTGTACCTTTCTAGTGACAGTGTTTCCTCTTCTGTCACCATGGCCTGGGTGGGTTCGGCCATTTTGGTAAAGCCATTCCCCTTATTCTCAGTACAAATCCTCTTTCAAGTGTTGGATCAGCCTTACTCCACCTTTTCGCACACTCCCTTAGAGGTGTGACAACTTTATGTTGGCTCTCCGTTTCCTCATAAATCCTTCCGCCCTACCATCCCTACCCTAAACCTTCAGCATTTCTCCTGGTTCACAATTCTGTTCTCTATCTGACAGCTATTTAATTGTTCTTCTTCCTATTAACCTTTTGCTCCATTGTCATCGAGGGAGCATTGGCCTTGTTTACCCCGCCTTTCCTGTGTGACGAACTATTCCTCGAACTGACCCAAGCCATTGAAGGGAGCCCATTGTTATTTTTTTCTTTTTCTGACCAATTTGGTGTTCTGGTCATAGCTTCCCAGATTCATTCTTGCCCCACTGAACGTAGCTCCCAGTGGATTGATTTTTCTCAATGCACAGCATTCTCTAACATCATTCTGAAAGTTACAATAAAATGATCATCGTGCCTGAAAATGTTCCCACCTGATACTGGTTCCACTTTCCCCACCTCTTTTCCAAGATTCAACTGTACATTGTCCCTTGGAGTGGGCACATACTCCTGCTGTAAGCTCTCCTCCATGCAATCCGTCACCGCCCAGACACTGTCAGTATCCCAGTCTGTATCTGGATAATGCAAGTTTCTCAACATGAGGACGTTGCCATCTCTGTACCCTTTCCATTAGTTGGCAGCCCACAGACGGTCCCTCACAGCGTTACTTTATGTTCTAATAGCTCCAGCCAAATTTATTCTGAACTTGGAGGCATCCAGTTTCTCTCAGACTCATTAACGAACACTATCCTGAACCAATACTTCTACACTTCGTCCTTTTCTTTCCTTTATATCATTTCTTATACTTTGGGCTTCATAAATCATGAAGAATGCATTGGACCTGGTGCCGGTCTAGAAGACGTTCACAAGAAAAATATAAGGAATGAAAGGCTGAACAGATGAGGAATGTTTAAGGGCTCTGAGACGAAACATGATGGAGTGAAGAAGAACAAGGGGAGTTCTGATTGAAACTTACAGAATGGCTTGGACAGAGTGGACGTTGGGAAGATGTTTCCATTGGCAGGAGAGACGAGTAACCAAGGGCATAGCCTTCGAGTAAAGGGAAAACCTTTTAGATCGGAGATAAGAGGAAACTTATTCAGCCAGAGAGTGCGGAATCTGTGGAAGTCATTGCCACAGAAGGCTGTGGATGGAAGGTCATTGAGTCGATTTAAAACAAAGATAGAAACGTTATTGATTGCCAGGGGATCAAAGGGGTGAAGAAGGAAAATGGGCTTGATAAACCTATCAGTCAAAATTGAATGGTGGAGCAGACGCGATGGACACAGTGACATTCTTGACTCCACTAACCTGGAATTACATTAACAGTCACAGAAACACTGACACATTCTTCAATTTAATGACTCCCCTGTGACTATTACTCCTTCTTCCTTCTGCCTCCCCTCTTGTACAGTCAGGCTGCTTGTGGTACCACAGACATGGCTCTGGCTGCCCTCCCCTGAGCAGCCCGCACCTTCATCAGCTTCCAAACTGGGAAACTGAATGGGGAGGGACCCTCACCTCCCCTCCCCTCCAGGGTAATCCTGTATTCCCTGACTGTATCTCTTGACTGATCACCCATCCCCTTCCTTCTTAAAGGCCGTTATGACAGCAGTGTGATCCCCTCCCTGTATGTGTTATCCACCTAACCCTCAGCATCATAGATGTCTCACAGAATCTCCAGTCATTAGATTAGATTAGATTACTTACAGTGTGGAAACAGGCCCTTCGGCCCAACAAGTCCACACCGCCCCGCCGAAGCGTAACCCACCCATACCCCTACATCTACATCTACATCTACCCCTTACCTCACACTACGGGCAATTTAGCATGGCCAATTCACCTGACCTGCACATCTTTGGAGTGTGGGAGGAAACCGGAGCACCCGGAGGAAACCCACGCAGACACGGGGAGAACGTGCAAACTCCACACAGTCAGTCGCCTGAGGCGGGAATTGAACCCGGATCTCAGGCGCTGTGAGGCAGCAGTGCTAACCACTGTGCCACCGTGCCGCCCACGGTTACCTGAGCTGAATGACCCGGTGATCGTCTCGAACACCAGCAATGGCTATGACTTCCCAATGTAACAGAAAACGTTTCCATTTGAACAACCTACTATTCCCTGGAAGGACAACAATTCCAGGTGCACGGCAACACCAGCATTTCCAAGGTGCTCTCCAAGCCACGCTCCATCCTCCCAGCACTGTTTCTGTGCCTCCTGCTCTGCCGTTTCTCCAACTCCAAGTCCCAGTCGGCCTCGATCCTCGCTCCTGATTCTCCCGCTCTGTGCTGCTCGCTCTCCGGGTCTGCCTTTGTGACTCCCAAGTAATTGTGTTCCTCAAGCTTTAGCTGAGAGTTCTAATATCCCATTCCGCACTGCTCCATCAGAGGATCGCCGCTGTGCCTGGTAGATAGTGAAAAATAGGAGGATTAGAGCGGGCAGAAGGTTTTACAGTGATTGAGCGAGCTGTAGGGGATGGAACAGGCTATCTGGAGAGGTAGGCAGACCTGCAGTGCCTAAAGCAGGTTACTGGAAGACCCAGCGAGAGTTGCAGGCACTGAATAAGGCAAAGGAAATAGTGAGATGGTGGTTTGTTGGTGACGGAGTTTTGTTGAGTCTAAAGGGCTTTTTGTGAGCTGCTTACACACAGAGAAATACTTCAATGAATGCAAACTGACAGCCCGGAAGTGTGGTAAGGTACTGGACACTGTTGGATGTTACAGAGTTAGAAGACATGCAATAATTGCGGGGGGGATAAAGATTATTGGAGCACGGGTGGTCTTCAAAGACCCTCAGGTCATGAGGAGGTACAGAGAATGGGAACATTCTGAAATGGTGGGCTTGTAGGAGCTGGACGAGGTGAGAGGGATAAGGAGGATGAAAAGTGTGAATTAAACACATCCAGCCACTATAATTCATAGAGATGTAAGGAGGGGAACCTGTGATATAATTTGTAACAGTGATATGGAGGGTTATAGATACTGAGAGGTTACAAATTTCAAAAGGAAGAGTTGAATGGTGATCAGAAATTTAAACAGGAATAAAAACAATTTGCAAGATCAACAGCGTAGACCTGGAGGAGGTGAGATATTGTGAGGAACTATAAGATTGTACGTAGTGGATTATGTCACCTATAAAGGGAGAGCTGCATTGTTTGTACGCAGTTACAGTGGCACATGTTGAATATGTTACAGACATGAAGAGTGTCTGACCGCCTGCAGGAGAGTCCACAGATAACAACACTTCCAACGGTTGGTGCGGTCACTCAAGAAGGCAGCTCACCACCATCTTCTCAGGGACAACTCAAAATCTATTTTTAAAAATGCTGACTCAGCCAACAATGGACATGCCCGTGAATGAATGAATGGATGAACGAAGGAATTTGTAGAAATATCAACAAGCAGCACTGAGGTCACTCAGGAAGGCTCTTTCAGCAGACCTTCACAAACCCGGAACCAGTATTCCCTGGAAGGACAGCAATTCCAGTGCACGGGAACACCAGTATTTCCAAGGTGCCCTCCAAGCCACGCTCCATCCTCCCAGCACCGTGTCTGTCCCTGCACCCAAAGGACTGCAATGCATCAGGAAGGCAGCTCACCGCCACCTTCTCCAGGGAATTGCAGATGGGAAGGTAATTATGGCCGACCGAGTGATGACCACATCCCATCACTGAATTTTAAAAAATTGAAATTCACAGACTGTTCGTGTTCTCTTTGTTTCCTCCACACAAACTACATTCCCAGCTAAATTTGTGTCACCAACAAATGTGGAACATTAGATTTTGTCTGACCATCAAATACATCAAATCCATTTGAGATTAGTTGAATGTCAAGCACTAATCCATTTTCTTCCACTTAGTTTTCTGTCTGTTAAAGAATTCTCAATCCATGCAATTACATTCCCTCCAATCCCACATGTGCCAATTTTGCTCTTAAGTGGGACCTTGTTAAAAGGTTTCTGAAAATCCCAATAAACGATGACTCGGTTTTATCTACTCTGCTGTCTACAGGCAGACAGGAAAACAAAGCCAGCAGTGTTTATGAACTGACATCTCGCTTTCAGAGCAACATGCTTGGCACTGTCAGAATACAGAGAGCGGATATCAAGGAGTCAGCCAGTGACAAGTGGAGTTCCATAGGGGGCAGCATTGGGATCACAATGTACACGCTACACATTAATCGTCTGGACAAAGGATGTGAGGGGGTACGGGAAACAGTTTTCTCTGAAACATCCTACGGATGAAATGCTTGCCATATGCGGAGCAGTTGGAGATTCTGTGTCTGCACTCGATGACGTTAAGGCAGCGGTGGCAGAATCTGATTCAAATGTACAGAATACTGCGGGACCTGGGTAGAGTGATGTTTCCATGATTAGGAGAGACTCGGGCCCAAAGAGAGAGCTTCAGACTGAAGGGACACCCCTTCAGAATGGAGATGTGGAGCAATTTATTCAGCCAGAGTAAATAATCTGGGGAACTCACTGCTTACGGGGGCTGTGGATGCGAAGTAATTCAATGTATTAACTCAGAAAGAGATAGGTTCTTGTCACGAGTTTCGTGCTGGAAAAGAACAACAGGTCTGGCAGAATCCGAGGAGCAGGAGAATCGACATTTCTGGCAAACGCCCTTCATCAGGAAAGGATTGCTGAAGGGCTTTTGCCCGAAACGTTGATGCTGCCTGCCCTGCTGTCCTTTTCCAGCACCACAATCTCAAATCTAATCTCCAGCATCTGCAACGCTCACTTTCGCCTGATGGATAGGTTCTTAATGAGTAAGAGGATGAAGGATTACAGGGACTAGGTGAGTGAAAAAAAATCCACCATCATCGAATAGTGGAATAGACTCGATGGTCCAAGTGGCCTACTTCTATATCTGATCACAGAAGCCCGATGGTGTGGACAATGTCCCATGGCCACCTCACCTAACCTGCATATCTTTGGACTGTGGGAGGAAATAGGAATATCTGGAGGAAAACCAGACACAGGGAGATCTCCACACTGCCAATCGCCCGAGGCTGGAATCGAAGCCTGATTCCTGTTGCTGTGAGACAGCAGTGCTCACCACGGAGCCACCGCGCTACCTCTGTGCATTTCGGATGGGCTTAAGGGCCGTGCTTATTCATCTGCTTTCGAATTGTGCAGTTTTCATTTCTGCCATATCGTTTATCATACCTTCCAACATTTTCCTGATTAATACCATCACCTCTTGGTTTCAGATAGACTGTAGAAAGCTACATCACAAAGTAACTTGGGAATTCCCTTGTATAAATCTCAGGACGGTGGTATACAGAGTCAGCAGGTCATAGAAAGGGCAAATGGAATGCTGGGATTGACTCCAAAGGGAATGGAGAAAAATAGGGAAGGCTTGTAATAACTATAGAGGGTTCCAGTCAGCTCACAATGAAAATACTGTGAACAGGTTTGTTCCCCTATCTGGAGGGAAATGTTCTTGCATTGGAGGCAGCCCAGAGAAGGTTCAACAGACTGTTCATTAAAATGGAGGAATGTTGATGAGAAAAGCTGGAGAAGGTTGAAATTGAACTGATGAAAATTTAGAAAATGAGGCACATTTACTGATACATCGAAGATTATTTGGTCTTCTTACAGGATCTGAACTGAGACATTGTTTCCCTGAGCGAGGATCAGTAACCGGAGATCAAGAGAAATATAGGCACTCGGGAAGCTTACAGAGAAAAGCTGGGTTGTAGAGACTGGAGCTGAAAATGTGTTGCTGGAGATCAGAGCTGGAAATGTGTTGCTGGAAAAGTGCAGCAGGTCAGGCAGCATCCAAGGAACAGGAGAATCGACGTTTCGGTCATAAGCCCTTCTTCAGGAAATTTCTCCAGCATCTGCAGTCCTCACTTTCTCCTTGTAGAGACTGGAAGATGCTACAGAGTTGGGGTGGTTTGAGGTCACTGTTGGTGGTTAGAGATCAGACAGGCTGTCGGGATGAAAAATGACAAGAGGATACAGGGTTACCAGTCCTGAAGGAGTTACAAAGATAGGGAGGGTGGTATTTGGAGCTGTAAAGAGTGTTGTGGGGCCTCGGCAATACACTGATAAGGATGTCTGCGTGGGTTTTCTCTGGGTGCTCCGGTATCCTCCCACAGTCCAAAGATGTGCAGGCCAGGTGAATTGGCCATGCTAAATTGCCCGTAGTGTTACGTAAAAAGGGGTAAATGAAGGAGCATGGGTGGGTTGCGCTTCGGCAGGTCGGTGTGTACTTGTTGGGCCGAAGGGGCTATTTCCACACTGTAAGTAATCTAATCTAATCTAATCTAAAATGTTCGTTGGCTGTGCAGGCGTTTAGTGAGTTAGGAAGATTCAAAGGGGCTGGATCAGTTCAGAGCCAGGGAAAATTGTAAGGATTGGAGGATCCACAGATACTGAGGGTTGTAAAGCTGCAGGAGTTCAGATTGTTAGTGAGAGCTGTGAAAACAGGTTTGTAGCATTCCCATCAATTACACAGAGATGTGGAATGCTGTTGTGGAGCAAGTTACAGAAATCTAGAGGATTGTAGATGTTGGAAGATAGTCCAAAGACAGTTACAAAGCTGTAGTATTTGGGGAGGTTACAGGGGCAGGATGCATTCAGGAATTGGAAGCGGCTTCAGGTATTAAACATGCTGCAAGGGATCAATAACCTTCCATCGATCAGGGGGATTGGAAGGTCTGGAGAAAAAGAACGAGAATTGCAGGGATTGTAGAATATCACGGAGATGGGAAGTAACATATGAGCGAGAAGAGTTAGAACATGAGATGCGCTGTTGGTAATGGAGTCAGGGAAGACACAGGGAGATCTGAATGGACTACAGGTGATCAAAAGGACAGTGAGGCTTCTCAGTGCAGGATGGAGGTAGCTTACGCCGACAGGGAGTATTTTATGGAATGTTGCTATTTACAGAGACTAAGAGATTTGTATAGAATTGAGGCACTATCAAAGATACCGAAGGCTGCAGTGAATGATATCAGATGCTGAGGTTCAGGAGATTTAATCAATGGGAAGGCTGGAGAATATAGCAAAGCTTACAGACACAGGAACAGCAATAAGGCCTGGAGACACTAACACAGATAGAGAGCATTGCACAAACTGGAGGAGGTTCCTGCGGTAGGGAGGGCTGTAAGGGAGGGTGATGTTAACACAGATAGGGGGAATAAGAACTGGAGAAGGTGATGGAGATGAGTAGATTGATGGAGATACTGGAGGACAGGGTGGGTTTTATATATTTATATAATATATATATCACAAAGAGTTACAGAAAAAGGGAGATTTTTGGGACAGAAATATGGAACGCAAAAGGAGAGTTGCCAAGTCAGATAATGAGAGAGTGTTTGAGGTGCTGGAGGGAGAGGAGGTGCAAACAGAGATGTAGATTGTTGCTGTGGCTGGAGAAGTACTTTGAGTACAGAGCGACTTTCAGGGCCTGGAACAGGTTACTGAGACAATGGCCTCCACAGTGTGTGAGGAATGGACTACACCTGACAGATGGGGAGTGTTATAAATGCTGGAGCAGTTCCACGGTAGGCCTGACGGATGGGGAGCATTATGGCTACCGGAGCAGTTACAAAGCAAGTCTGACAGAAAGGGAGTTATATAGCTGCTGGAGTACTTACAGAGTAGGCTTGCTGGAGGGGGAGTAATATAACTGGTGCAGTTTCAAAGTTGGGGAGACGGGGAGTGATATCACTATTGAAGCAGTTGCAGAGTAACCTTGGCAGCTAGGGAGTGATAGAGCTGCTGGAGCAGTTGCAGAGTAAGCCTGACAGATGGTGAGTGGGATAGCGGCCGGAGCAGTTCCAGAGTAAACCTGACAGACGGTGATTGACATAGCTGCTGGAGAAGATGCAGAATAGGCTTGACAGATGGTGAGTAATATAATAGCTGGAACAGATACAGAGTAGGGTTGACAGATGGGGAGTGATAAAGCTGCAGGGGCAGCAACAGAGTAGCCCTGAGAGATGGGGAATGATATAACTGCTGGAGCAGTTACACTGTAGGACTGACAGATGGGGAGTGATATAGCTACTGGAGCAGGTGACCGATGTAAGGAGGGCTCTGGAGGCTGGTGTAGATTGCAGAGAAAGGGTGGACTGATGAATGTCAGAAGTTCATACGGACAGGGAGGTCTGTAGATGCATGAGAAGGTAACAGAGACAGTGCAGGTTTCAGTGTTTGAAGTGGATTCAGTGTGTGGGCTAATGTCACAGAGGCAGGAGACGACCTAGTGATTAGAGGAAAACACAAACGGAGGGATGCTATAGGATATGATGTTCCTGAGATAGGGAGTGTTCCAGCGGCTAACGGAAGTTACAAAGATAGGCGGGGTTATCGGGCTGGAGGAGGAATCAGATTTGGAGGGTTGGAGAGGCTCGAAGAGATTGGACAGTTGGGGAGTATTCCACGGTCTGAGAAAATTCCAGTGATTGGTGATAGTGTAGTTTAGGAGAAAGTGAGGACTGCAGATGCTGGAGATCAGATCTGAAAATGTGTTGCTGGAAAAGCGCAGCCGGTCAGGCAGCATCAAAAGAGCAGGAGAATCGACATTTCGGGCATGTGCCCTTCTTCAGGAATAGTATAGTTTACACAGTTAGTGGGGATAGTGAGGACTGACAGTGATACAGAGCCAGGGAGTGCTACACAGAAATATAGGAAATCCGAATCAAGAGTGTGTTGCTTCCTGACCCACTGTGCTTTTCCAGCATCCGAGGTTCAGGAACATTTTGGGCTGGAGCCCTTCATCAGGAATGAGTAGTAGGGAAAGGATGGTGTACAGAGATAGCGAAGAACTGGAAGATTTTACTGCGATAGTGAGGTTTGTGGTGATGGTTTTGCGATTGGATAAAGTTAGTAATTAGGAGGGGTGTCGACGCTGGATGGTTCTTCAGACTGAAGGAGGTTACTGAAAGTGAGAGCTGTAAGGACTGGGCTTGGATAGAGCAGCAACGAGGATGTTTCATGTACATGGATGTAGCTTTAGTGACCACATGTGGTTACAGAGATAGGAAGGCTGGTAGTGACGGCAGACGGTAGAGTTAAGGAGCAGTGTCGTGACGGGAAAAGGTCACAGCGATAGAGAAGATTGCAGACATTGGGAGGGTTATTGTGGCTTCAGGACACTGTACACAAGGAGGGCCGCTGGGATAGGAGCAGGTTATTCAGGCAGGAAAGGCTGGAGGGACTGGAGGAATTTATAAAGATAGGGAGGTCTGTCAGGATGGTGGATGATTAGAGGTCCTGTGGTGGTGTAGGATGGGAGGCAGGAATGTTATACGAATTGAAGGTTACAGTGATATCGTGTGCTCTAGGAACTGGAGGAGGGTATACAAATGGTCGAGGCTGGACGTTGTTACAGAGACAGGGTGGGCTGGAGGTATTATGCAAGATGGCAGAAAGAGAGATTATTGTAATGACGAGGGGAGGAGATACCTGAGATTTGGCATGTCATCCGGTCTGGAGCATTTTACAGTCACGGGGAGATAGTCAGCATTGAAGTAGGTTTTAAATTTGCAGAGGGATTGTAGGGAGGGGAGGAGGTTACACAGCTCGGGACTGTTCTCAGAGTTAGAAGCATTCAAGGCACTAGCTCAGGTGAGTTGGACTGAAGGATCTGTTTCCTTGCCGTATGACTCTATGGTGCGACAATAGAGAATGTTGGAGTGTAAATAGAGAACAAAAAAGATCTCAGGCTTTAATAGCACCTTCTCGCGTTCGGCTTGCTTTCCCCTCCATTGTCCTGATGCTCACGAAGACAGTATAGGCCTGGATTGATAACTGTGACACTGCTGATGCTGTCTCAGACAGGCTCAGTACAGCAGAACTGAAAGTAATCCTCTCAGAAAGGGTGGGGATTGTGCCTGGAATCTTCATGCTCTGTGTTCACCCTTTGGCACTGTATCTACGCCTTGTCTTGAAGGCCGATGTTTCGAGCTATTTAAATGCTCTCTTCTCTGTTCCCTGTGAATGATCTTACCTCACTGCAGGAATTATTGAGGATTCCAGATCACCCTTACCTTTGTCTCTCTGGCCGACTAACCATCTTTAATGTGGTGATTGATGAGACATCCAGCAGTTGCGAAGTCTATTGAGTCAGGAAATTCCTGAGTACCGAGAGGAGACAGAGAAATAGAGAGAATGGGAAATTTGACTCATGCAGTGAGCGTTACACAGGGATAATGGTACTGAGTGCCACAGAGATCAGAAAAATCACAATCTGCATCCCTGACCTGTGCTGCTGCGTCTCTCTGGAATGCAGAATTCAGTTGGGTCAGGATCTGGAAAAGCAACAAGATTGAGAGACATTGACAGAGGCAGCAATTAGACCCACACAGTGATGGATACCAAATGGAGAGATACTGAGTGATATCACCAGCATGCAGGAATGATTTCAGGTTCAAGCAATGGTCTTGATGAAAGATTTTTGATTCATGATGCAGCAGGATCAGTACTCAGTGACGGTTGAGCTATGAATGCGAAAGGTGATGGCCTCGTGTTATTCTCACTAGACTGAAAATCCAGGATTTAATACTGGTGTCAGCTATAACCATCTAACTGCTTAATATCCTTTAAGGAAGGAAATCTGTTATCGACTGCAGGTCTGGCCTACATGTGACTCCAGACGCAGAGCAAGGAGGTTGACTCTCAACTGCCCCCTGAAATGATCCAGCAAGCCACTCAGCTCAAGGGCAGTTCGGGATGGGAAATACACGCTGGACAGCCATAGAGAGCATCATCCCCCCAGTGAATTAAAAAAAACAACGCTGCTGAGAGCAATGTCCTGGCCAATCATGTCGCTAGCTTTATGCACATGGCTTTAAACTGACATGAAGAATGCTGGGAAAGGGTTCAGGTGGAAGGAGATTTCCAAATCCAAATAGAAAAGGGTGAAGCATCGGAACAGCATGGAATGTGGCTGAAGACATCCAGAAAGGAACAGGATAGGGCAGAGTTTAACTAAAACTGCACATCAGTGAATTGGGCTGTGACAGGAAATTCTGGGAAAAACGTCAATAACAATGTTCTTTATTTGGAATGGACAAAGTATCTTCAATAAGGTAGATGGACTTGTGACACAGAGATAAATAATATTTGGTCACCAAAATATTTGGAGAAACAAAAGGTGGAATCTAAATATTCAATTCCACACATCCTTGAGGATTCTCAGGCAGAACGAGAGTACAGGATGGATAACACTGTCAGTAATGGGTAACAAAGGGATTACAGAGAAAGCATTTGGTCTCAGATTATGCAGCTGAATCTGGCTGAATGCAAATTCTGGGCAACACGTGTCAAAAACACTGCAGGAGAATGTTTTTTTTAGGATGCCGAGCAGCATTTCATTGCTCAACGCTGTTACACGTTCGAACGAATTCCCGTGTAATGCAAAGGCACCGTGTTAATTTTGGGATACTTAAATCTTTGGAATGTTTTTGTCAGTGTTTCTTTGAATAACATATTGTGCAAATGGCCAGGGACATGACTATCCCAGCTCGACCGTTGGGTGATGACGCTGAGTGAAGGAGTGTTATTACAATGAGATATCCTCTGGGAAATTGTAGTATAGTGGAATTCAGTGAGATGATGGATTTTTAAAGTGACCATAAAGCACACCCTACAATCACAACCAAAACAATTTATGCGTGTTCGAGAGGAGAACTGACCTAGGTAAACAGGGCCAACAGTGAAATGTGTGGCTGGAAATGGACAGTGGAAAGCACTTACAGTCATAGAGATGCACAGCACAGAAACAGACCCTTTGGTCCAACTCATCCACGCCACCCACATATCCTATCATAATTTCGTTTTATTTGCCAGCACTTGGACCAAAGCCCTCTCAATCCTTTCTGTTTGCATACCTCTCCAGATGCCTTCTAAATACTGTAATTGTACCAAATTGTACCAAACTCCACCACTTCCTCGAGCAGTTTATTCGATACACACATCACCCTCTGCCTGTAAAGGTTGTCCCTTAGGTTCCTTTCATATCTTTCCCTTCTCACCCTGAACCTAGGCTGTCCGGTTCTGGACTCCACTATCTCAGTGAAAAGACCTTGTCTGTTAGACCTATCCATACCTCTCTTATAAACATCTATATGGTCTCCCCTCAGCCTCAAATATCCCCAGCCCATTCAAACTCTCCCTGTAGATCAAATCCTCCAATCCTGGCAACATCCCTGTAAATCTTTTCTGAAACCTTTCAATTTACACAACGTCCTTCCGATCAGGAGGAGACAGGAACTGCAAACAATATTCCACAAGTGACTCATCCAATGTCATGTACAGCCAGAACATGACCTCCCAACTCCTCTACTCAATGCTCTGATCAGTGAACGCAAGCATACAAAACACCTTCTTCACTATCCTATCTACCTGCGACTCCACTTTCAAGGAGCTATGAACCTGTATTGCAAAGTTTCTTTGTTGAGCAACACTCCCCAGGAACATACCATTATGCACGTAAGTCCTGCTGAGATTTGCTTTACCAAAATGCAGCACATCATATTTATCTAAGTTAAACTCCATCTGCCACACCTCAACCCAGAGACCCATTTGATCTGGATCCCGTTGTATCTGAGGTAACATTCTTCACTATCCACAACACCTCCAATTTTGGTGTCATCTGCAAACTTACTAACGACACCTCCTGTATCCTCATCCAACTCATTTATATAAATAATAAAAATAGTTGATCCAGCACCGATCCTTGTGGCACTCTACTGGTCACAGGCCTCCAGTCTGAAAAACAACCCTCCACCACCACCCTCTGTCTTCTACATTTGAGCTAGCTCTGTATCCAAATGGATGGTTTTCCCTGTATTCCATGAAATTTAATGTTGCTCACCAATGTCCCATATGGAAACTTTTCAAACACCTTATTGAACTTATATCGCTCACATCGATGCTCTGCTCTCGTCAATCATTTTTGTTACTTATTCAAAAACTGTAATCAATTTCTTGAGACATGATTTCCCACGCAAAACGCATTGCTAACTATCCCAAACTAGAAACTTCCTTTCCAAATGCATGCAAATTCTGTCCCTCATGATTTCCTCCTTCAACTTGCCACTGACGTCAGGTGAACCGGTCTGTAGTTCCCTAGCTTTTCCTTACCATCTTGCTTAAATGGTGGCACCACTCTAACCAACCTCCAGTCTTTTGGTACCTCACCTCTGACTATGATACAAATATTTCAGCACGGGACACAGCAATCACTTCCCTAGCTTCTGACAGAGTTCTCGGGTACACCTGACCAGGTCCTGGTAAGGCCCTAGGTAGTGTTGCTGAACCAAGAGACCTTGGAATGCAGGTTCCTAGCTCCTTGAAAGTGGAGCCACAGGTAGATAGGATAGTGAAGAATCCGTTTGGTATTCTTTTCTTTATTGGTTAGAGTACTGAGTGCAAGAGATGGGAGGTCATGTTGCGGCTGTACTGGACATTGGTTCGGGAACTGTTTAAATATTTCATTTAATTCTGGTCTCCTTCCTATCAGAAAGATGTTGCAAATCTTGAAAGAGTTCAGAAAAGATTTACAAGGATGTTGCCAGGGTTGGAGAATTTGAGCTATAGGGAGAGACTGAAAAGTCTGGGGATGTTTTCCCTGGAGTGGAGGAGGCTGAGCGGTGACCTTATATAGGTTTACAAAATTGTGAGGGGCATGGACAGGATAGACAAAGTCTTTTCCCTGGGGTGGGGGAGTCCAGAACGAGAGGGCATAGATTTAGGGTGAGAGGGGAAAGATATAAAAGAGACCTAAGGGGCAACTTTTTCACACAGAGGGTGGTACGTGTATGGGATGAACAGAGGAAGTCGTGGAGGTTGGTACAAGTGCAACATTTAAGAGGCATTTGGATGCATGTATGAATAGGAAGGGTTTGGATGGATATGCGCCAGGTGCTGGCAGGTGGGACTAGATTCGGTTGGGATATCTGGTCGGCATAGACGAGTTGGACTGAATGGTCTTTCTCAGGTAGTTGTACACTTTGAAAGCTTATGCCTCCAATTAAACCTGTTGGACTATAACTCGTGTTGTGTGATTTTAAACGTTGTCGAGCCCAATCCAACACCAGCTCCGCAGAATCGCAAATATTTGCTTGGATCCCTTCCATTCGTCTAAAATGCTTGGAACACATTTACCACCTTCCATTAATCTACAATGGCTTCCGGCCTCTGCAGAATGTACAGGAAAATAAAATATAGTCATTGACTGTGCACTTAATAATTCCATTGGTGCCCTATTTATGACATGTTGACACGAAGTAAATCTGTTTTTTTTTCAGACTTAGCAATGCTCAATCTATTTACATTTTCAAGTACTGCCCTGTTACTGATATAAATTGGCTTTGCAATGATCTTTACACACATCTTGTTATGCATATGGAATGAACTGCCAGGTGATTTGGTTGAGGTGGATACATTAACAACATTTAAAAGGCAGTTGGTCTATTACATGTATCGGATAAAATTAGAAGGATACAGGGCAATGGCAGGGAAATGGGTTTGTGTGAATGGACGTTTTGTTCAGAATGGACCACTTTGAGCTGAAGGACCTGCGTCCGTGCTCTAGGTCGCTATGACTCAAACAACCATTGCTTTTCTCCCACTGAATGTTGTGTTGTACTTTCCCAATTTACTGGAGCGAACTTGACCATCTACCCTCCATGCTTACATGATGTTTGATCAGAATGTTCACACATTTGATAATGCATGCGCAAAGTTTGGTAGAAGATTTGTAGCTCGGGTGCTCGTTGTTGTGGTTCTGTTCGCCGAACTGGGAATTTGTCTTGCAAACGTTTCGTCCCCTGTCTAGGTGACATCCTCAGTGCTTGGGAGCCTCCTGTGAATGCATGCGCACGCATGTAAATGCATCTTATTAACGTCACTATTCCTCAAAAGCTGCTTCAGAGTAATGTTAGTAATTAGTCCTTCTTACCACGCAACACCAACTCCGAAATAACCTGCTCTCCAGCTTGGTTCACAAAACACACTTCAACCCACCTCATGGAATTTATTTTTCACAGCATAAGCAGTCACTGAGTTAACGCAGTTTAGATACAACTTGAGACCATCCAAGAAGACTGCAGTATTCACAATACTTGCATGTGTAATTTCCAAAGCACATGTATGTTCAGATTTTCTGCTTCCGTTTTGGTTTAGATATATAAAACAACAATTTTATCTTCTCCTTGCTATTTATAATCTCTGCCTAAACTGATGCTGTGAATGCTGAGGGATGTGGTCTGTGTCGTTATTATTGATAGACATGGATAAGGCATTCGGGGAGGCTCACCTCGACGCTGGGATGATATGAATAAATGTCCAACAATACAGGACAAGCATCAATAATATTCCCCGCTCTGCCAGGATAAGTGTCACTGTATTCTGTCTGCTCTCTCACACTCACTGTATGCCTGTTGTAGCACCTAATCCCGAACAAGGCTCAAGCTCTATCTCCAGTAAGGCTCAGTGTTGAATTCAGCAACTTCCTTCCCTCACTTTCTCTGATACTTATGCAATAACCTCAACACTAATAACACGATTGAATGCGTCACTGTGCACTGACTCACTCAGGACACCTCACCATGTCACCCCACCTGTACCAGCTCTAACAGCAGGGCCACCCACTCCCACGCTCACGCCATCCTTCCCTTTCTCCCATTCCAGGAGAAACAGCCTGGAATAGGACAGAAAAAGGCCAAACCAGGTGGTGGGGTGCCTGATATCTGTTCCCTCCCCCCTCCCCGCGCCGTGTGGGAAGGACCTTGGTACAAGCGAAACAGGACCCGGACGACTTGTGTGGAGATTCTGAAACATCCACGTCCCACCAACCAAGTATGGAGCAATGATCAGTGAAGGGCAATTCTCACTTTAAACCCACTAGCAGTTCCAGCGTCAGCTCTCTCACTCTCAAAAACAAAATAACTCACTGCACAGAGATGCACGCATAGAATTACATAGAGATATTGGTAAATACCCCAATATACTAACATGTACAATATGTACAAGCAGACTAGCATACACAAACATAGAAGCACACAAAGACACACGCAATCACACTCAATAGAAACAAACACAGGTAGAAATACACAGGCTGATACACAGACAGACGTAGGCTAACAAATACTCATATAACAAGCAGATGGACACACACACGCGCACACAGACTCGCCTCTTTAAGACACAAATAGATCTGTTTTTGATTAAGAAGGGGGTCAGGGATTCTAGGCAAAAGGCAGAAGACTGAGGTTGAGGAACATATAAGAAATTATTGAATGGCGTATCAGACACGATGGTCCAATGGCCTAATTCTGCTCCTTTTCTATTTCTAGTGTAGTGTTATACATTCAGGTATTCTCTTCTTGACACAGCAGCAGAGGCTGGGTTTGATAAGTACTTAATCGGAAAGAGACAGTGGGAATGTGGGACAGGTTTGGAATGCGGATTGGCGTTGTCTATTGCTAATTACTGTATCTTTTTATCTGAAAAGAGGTGGCGATTTGATGTTGGGTTAACAAAGTTTAAAATAACGGGTCCCGCAATGAAATAGTATTGTGCTCTCTGTGATGTCCTCCTTCAGGCTATTAGTATAGATTGTAAATAACTGATGCCATCGGACTCATATCTGTGGTACTCCAGCAGATACACTTCTGTCATAATGATCCATTAATCCTGACTCTCAGATTTCTATGTATTAACCAATCGTCATCCCATGCTAATACATTAGACTATGAGCTTCTGTCTTGTGTAACAAGCTTTATTTTGTGATACCTTGTGGAAAATCTATGGAAAGCCTTGTGTCTACCAGATCCCCTTTATCAATTCCGATTGCTACGTTCTTAGGGATCTCCAGAAACACTTTGCATGAAATTAAAGGGCAAAATATAATTTCCCGTACACAAAACCACACTGACTCTGCGTGAAGCTTTACTAAATGTCCATGCTGGCCACGTTTTCCAAACTAAATTCGTCCCATCTTCTTGCATTTGGCCCAAATGCCTCTCAATGTTTCCCATTCATATGTCTGTCCAAATGCCTTTTCAATATTAAGGCTGTAGATGCAGTCGCCACTCTTCCTCTGGCAGCTCATTCCATGCCCTCACCACACTTTGTGTAAAAACGTTGCTCCTTCGTCCCTTTTAAATATTACCCGTTTCACCTTAACGCTATGCCTTCTATGTTTGAACTCCATCAATCCTGTGGAAAAGACCTTGGCTATTCACCCTATCCATGCCTCCCAAGATTTTCTAATTGCTATAATGTCACACATCAATCTCCTACACTCCATCTCATACTAACTTCAAGATCAAGCATTTCAAAATAAACATCACAAATTTGAACAATACTAAAAGTGGCTGGTAAACAACACACAGTCCAAATTTCATATTGTGATTTGCTTTTCGACATGTTACAATGCTAAGGCAACATGAAACGTTTACTAGTGTCAATAAGCAGTCAAACACCTGAATTCCTTTTATCTAAAGGGGGCGATGATCTCTACAGTGATAGCTTACTTCTGGCCAGATGTACATAATACCACATAGTTAACAGTCACCCTCTTGGCCTCCCCCTGACGTTGACTGGTTATGTCTTCTTTATCTTGCACTCAAGAAAAAGAACCCCTTTCCCCATTCATATCTTAATTTACACCCGTTTTACATCATCTTCTCGTTCATCACTGCTAAAGGTCAGTTTATCTGTTGCCACACCCTCTTTTCCCTGTCATCCATTCCCCACCTCTGCCAAAGAATCAAAAGCTCATTTTCCAATCGTTTTCAGTTCTGAAGGAGCACCACACTGGACGTGAAACGCTAACTCTTTTTCTCTGTCTCTGCAGATGCTGACAGACCTGTGGAATTTCTCCAGAAATGAATAGAAACAGCACAAATGTTCAACTCAGAAAATGATTATAGATACTGGACATGAAAATGCAAACATTTCTAAACGGACTGGGAGCTTTATAGAAGGGTCACTGGAAGAATTAAATCAGAAATATTACAGATAAAACTGAGTTAACATATGATGGTGAAAAACCACAGCAGCAGAAGAATCAGAATTTTTTTCAATCATAATCTGTAACATTTTCCCCAGGATAATCCCTCAGTCTACTATTACCATCAAGCCAATCCATAGTTAAGTGACGAGTGTGTGTGAACATGCCAGAGTCAGAGTCATGTGTACCTAAACTTGATGATAACTCGTTAAAGCTATCGCACTGGATTGTTAACATTCCAAACAGCGGAACTCACATCTGATTGAGAGGGAGAATTGATAACAATTCAGTCAGTTCAGATCTGAGCTCTGCAGTACTGCCATATCCAGGGATAAATGTCAATGGAACATTGAACAACTAACTGGCGGAGAGGACTCCTGAAATCTCCCCATCCAAAATAACGGAACAGCCGTGTACATCTGTGTAAAAGACAAGGATGTGGTATTGACAACATCCTCAGCCACTAAGAGCGTGGTGTTTATGATCCACCTCATCCTCGCCATGATTTCCACAGAATCACAGATGCCAGTCTTTAACCTATTCGATTCGCTGCAGTTGACAGGAAGAAACAGCTGAAGACAATAGACACGACAAAGGCAATGGGCCCTGACACCATTCCTGCAATAGGACTGATGACTTGTGCTGCACAACAAGCCGTGTACCTGGGGGAGCTCTTTCATTCCAGGTCCAACTCTGACATCTCCCTGGCCATGTGGAAAATCAGTCAGCTATGTACAGTCCCCTAAGAGGGGAATAATTACAATCTGTCCAATTACTACCCCTTCTGTCCTATCACGATATTCAAATCAAAGGGAGTCATTTCCGACTGATCTGTCAAGCAGCACAGAAATAACCTTCTCAGTGTGTTTTCTGATAGGTCCCTATATGAAGATGATGGAGTTGTGGAAATGTCACTGGATTACTAATCCAGACCAGGCCAACGCTCTGACAGCTGGTGGAAGTTAACAACAATTAATAACACATCGAGTTGTTAATTCTGGTCAGTAGTTGTAAACTTGAAGCCAATTTATAAACATCAATTTCCTTCCCCAATGTACTTTGAGGAAGAGAATCTCGCGTGCTTTCCTGGTCTGGTCTAAAACTGACTCCGAACAAACAGACATGTGATAGGCACTTCAATGGTCTCTAAACTGGCCAAGGAAGACACTCAATAGCATCAAACTGCTCTGAAGTCTTAAAGGATAAACCCGGACAGAACACTCGGCACCAGCATCAATATCAGAAAAGGGAATGGGAAACACAGTCGTCTTGTCCCTGCAGAGACCTCCTTCTTAACATCTGAGAGCTTCTGACAACATTGACAGAGCTTTTCCACAGACTGCACAGAAACATCGGAAAATGAATAGGTCAATCAACACACTGAGATTTTCCCCATTTCAGCTCATGAAGGAAATCTCCTCAATGCAGTTTTCCCAAACAATATTCATATCCCGCAACGTGATTAAACATCTGAAAAATATAAAATATGAACTACAGTCGTAGAATGTTCTACCCCATTCAATACAATGACAGCTGATCGTTTATCTCCACACCATAAGCCTGTTATCGCCCCTCTTTTACTGTCTATAAATCATTGTGTATAATCAGTGGTTTGGTTTCCACAGCCTGATCTGGGAGAGAATTCCCTAGGTTCACCTATCTCTGAGTGGAGACATTTATTCTCATCTCAATGCAGTGTGGCCAGTCTGCACCTGATGCTGTGGCCTATGGTTTTAGACATCTCAGCCAGGGGAATTACCATCCGTGCTTCCAATCTGTCTCAACCTGTCAGAGTCTTATATATTTCACAGAGATCTCCGCGCACTTTCCAAAACACCAAGGAATACAGGCCCAGTTGCGTCAAGCTCTGCTCCCACAACAAACCTGTCATCCCAGAGAACAGTCTGGTTATCCTTCACTGCTCCCCATCAATGTCAGCTTTGTCCTTTATTAGAGAAGGAGACCAAAACTGCACACAATACTATGCAAAGTTCGAGATGGGGTGTCACCAAGGCCCTGTACAGTTGCAGTAAGACAACCTTACTCCTGGACTCAAATCCCCCTGAAATGAAGGTCAACACATTATTTATCTTACTGCTTACTGTTACTGCAATATTGCTTTCAGTTTTCAGTGACTGGTGTACAGGGAGATCCAGATAATTTCCAATGTTACAGCTCCCGACTTGCTGGGTCAATAGACACTGGTGAACGTGCCAATGCCATTCCCAGTATTGACTTCTGAATTCAGAACTCACTGCCCTGCATGAACCTCAGAGGCCTGCGCAGATGGAAACAAATAAAGGAGCATAAGTCCCTTTATAGATCAAAAATTTGAACCAATCCCTTTTCAAATGATCGGCTGCTATTCTATTTATCCAACGAAGTGCACAACGTCACATCGATCCATACTGCTCCGCATCTGCCAAACATTCACTCCACTTATCTCAATCAATTTAGAGCTTTTCTACATCCTCCTCACCCACTGACAATCCAACATGGTTTAGTGCTGTCAGAAGGCTGGGAAATACTGCATTTGGTTCACTCAACCAAATGTTGGATGTGTGTGAGGAACAGCTGGGACCGAATACCCGATCCCTGTGATACACCATGAGCCTTTCTCTCCATGAAAAGATTCCTTTTATGCCGGTGTGTCTGGTTTAAGGTCTTCTTTGCTGAAGCTTGTACACTCTGAATTGCTTTCTTTCCCTTTATTTTCTCCCACTCTCTTTTCTCTCTGAAACCTAATGACCTTGCAGCTTGGACAACATCAGCAGCAACGAGATTCCAAACATGCAGACTTTGAATGGACTCAGGGCATGGCCCTCGAGCGGTCTCAAGTGGAGCACGGTGTATGGACCTTGAGCTGGGCTCAGTGCAGAGGAGAGTGTGTCCCTGCTTACTTTTCCAGAACAAGCACAGGACCTGTAATTGTAGACCCAATCGCAAAAGGTGATGCCAGAGGATCGGGGACTTCGTTGTTGGTTGGTCGGTGAGTTGGTGCTGATGAAGTAGACGTTGGAAGGACATCATGGCAACATTGATGAGGTGGCACAACAGTAAGAGACATGTCTCTGACATTGGAGGGTCTCGCACTGGGGGCGAAGAGACAGTGATGGAAGAGTATTGGCCCAGTGGCAAAGATGGCACCTGAGGATCAGCAACTTCGATGTTGGTGGCCTCTGGTGTAGATGGTGATGAAGCTGGTGTCCAGTGATTTTGGATGCAGGCGTCACCGATAGTGAGGAGCTAACTCAGGACGCATGGACTTCCAGCTATACCTTTTTTTTCAATATTCATTATTCAAATTATTTAAAACGGGACCAGTTTGATGCAGAAATGTCCTGTATTTACCCTGTAAGATGCACCTGAGAGTAAACTCAAAATCGATATCAAAATATTCCACTTATTGTTTCCTGCCAGCTATGCCATGCTAAGGCCATGTCTATACGTTAGCCCCAGTTCCATCATATGTGATGCTGCACACTAGTTTTGGGAAATAATCGAAAATCTTTCCAAAAATTTAAATTCATTACGTCCATTGCTTCACCATAATTAACTTACAAGCCCGCATCTCAAATATGATTCCCATTTCATAAATTTATGCTGATGTTATCTCTGTTCATTACTTTCAGTCCCAATATTTTCTACAAAACTATGTATTTACTAATTTCATTCCTTTTTTTTTAACCTGACTTGGGTTTTCTAGTCGTGATGGGACGTTTTTTTTTGTTTTGCTGATACTTTCATCTGTGAAGGCAGAATTAAAGTACTTGCTCCACAGTTCTGCCATTTCCCTGTTTTCCATTCTCCATTCTCTGGTTTCAGATTGTAATAAGCTGCTATTTTTCGTTTACTTTCACAATAACATACTATTGTAGTTGAGTCGTATAACCTTTATTAATACGTGTTTTCAGAACCCAGCAATTTCTGCCATACGCTGCTCAATGACTACCCTTCCACAATAATCCAATCAGAGAAGGAGATATTCAGCACCATCAGAAGTACAGCACGATATACATTATTCCCACATTCCTACATGCAGCCTGTAGCTGGAAATGTTAAGAGAGTCTGATGCTGGTCCACGTACTTCTTAACTGTTGTGAAGTGACCCACGACAACACCCCCCTCAAGAAGTGCATTCCAGACCACAACACTCTGCGTGAAAAAAAATTGTCAAATTCTCTCTCAACCTCAAAGCCGACACATTAAATGTCTTTTCCCTTGAATTGCCCTTTTGAATAAAAGGAGCAGCTACTCTCTGATCACCTTGTCCATGTCCCTTGTAATCTTATCCTTCTGAATCACGTCCCCTTCAGCCCTATTTGCTCCAAAATAAACGACCCGAGCTTCATCCCTGATAAGCTCCATCCCAGGGAACATCCGGGTGAATCTCCACTTTACCCCCTCCAGTGCAATCACGTTCTTACTGTAATGTAGCTCCCATAACTGCACGCAGCATTCTATCTATGGCTTAACCAATGGTGTGTTTAGATCATATTATGTACGCCTCGATGAATAAACAAAATGCCTACAGTTCCATGTGCTTTGTTTACGAGCTTGTTACCCTGTCCAATCACATTCAGAGATGTGTGGAGAAGTACCCTCTGATCTTCCTAATTTGCTGCCATTCATTGAGTATTCCCCTGTCTGACTCCTTCTTCCAAAGTGCATCACCTCATATTTATCAGGGTTACATTCCATCTGCCATTGATCTGCCCATCTGACCATTCCATCTGTATCTTCCTGTTAAATAAGGCCTTCCTCCAACTGAGTGCCAGCTGGCTAATCTTTGTGTCAAACACAAACTTACCTATCACATGCCCCAATTCTCCGCTCACACGACCCCTACACATTCACATCTACATCATTTATGAATAACACAAACAATAAAGTGCACTGCACTGCTCCCTGTGATACACAAAAATCTACTGGCCTATCCCCACCATATTTTCTGGAATGTGGGACCACATTAGCTGCTATCCAGTCCTCTGGAACACAGGTATAATCTCATCCGCACTCCATGCAGCCTGTGCAGAACGTCTGTACTTCCATGTTCCCGTTCCCTTTAAATTAAGGCCAACTTCAATTTCACCTTTCCATTTCCAAATGTCCCTCCTGAACCGCTTTGGTTTAATATTATTTGCTGCTCACGTCTGAGCTCTTAAACCTGAATATCTAACGATATCACATTTATTGGTTTTCCATTGCCTCTGTCTACATGAAACAGCTTCAAATCATTTTTTAAAAAGTCATTAACGGTGATTTCTTTTTGTGGGAGATCCAAGATATTGCCGAGCCAGTAGGTTTGCCCTGCTCAGCTCTACACCAGTAACCAGACAGAGTGGTGCATTCACTTTCTCTTTCTTAACCATTATAGTAAAAATACTGATCCCCTGTATTGCTGTGTATCAGTTGAAGTGAGTAAGGAAAATGACTAAGGGAAAGGACCACATGGATCGTAACTCGCAGGCACTGCCCTGTAGCAACGGATACCCCCGCGGCCGTGGCGTCAGCCTCTGTGAACCCGCCAGGGGACTTAACATTAGAGCAGAGCTTGGTCCTGGTATATGTCAAACTCCGAGAGAAGGTCGATTCAGAGATGGAGAAGACCGATACCAGGTTGGAACCGATCTCGGCCATGCTGCAGAAGCATGAGTCGGAGATACAGCATCTCAGACATATGTCATGGAGGTGGAGAAGCGGACTGTGTCCTCTGAAACTGTCGTGGAATCCTCAGCAGGTCGGGTCCAGGCCATGGGATAGCGGTACCAGGCGTGGATGAGCTTTGATTAGATTAGATTACATTACATTACAATGTGGAAACAGGCTCTTCGGCCCAACAAGTTCACACCGACACGCTGAAGCGCAACGCACCCATACCTCTACATTTATCCCAGGTCAGGGGATCAGGTCAGGTCAGAGCAGCACCCCCGCCCAGTCCTTGTGCAACTCCAGCACGATGGAAAGAAGCAAATGTTTCTCCAGCACTGGGGAAGGATTCACAGGCTCTTATATCCAAAGGCTAACGAATTATGTTTTTCCAGGACCTTTCTATGGCCAGGTTCCACAAGAGGCAGGCTTTTGATAGGGTAAAAAGGAGGCTGAGGGGATTGAATATTCAGTATACTGGAAGTCAACTGACAATACTACGTTTCAACCACGCCGTTTCCGTGTTTAATTTTGACTAGCTAGAAAATGCAAATGACTTCATGGACACGTTAAGATAGATTGGCTGGCTCAAATAATGTGGACTATCATGTTCTCTTCGATTCTTCTATGGTTTGCCTTATTTACCTGTTTTTTTTTAAATAATATGTGGGGGTCCCATTCATTTCTCTTTCTATCTTTTCTCATTTGCTCCTCCCCTCCCATTATCCTATGGTTTTTATCTATCATTTTCTTTTCGTTTCACTCTCTTAGTACGGAATTGGAGCAGTGTTCGTTGGGGTGATGGTGGTTGCATTTGTTTTCACCAGGACTGCCTTGGATACGGATTGGACGGGTTGAGTGCTCACTCTTCATTTTTTCGTTGTAAGTCACATGTAACTTTTTAAAGTTTGTTTTGTCTGGGTTTGGGATGCAGCTTCAGCTAATTGGAACCAAGGGAGATTAGTGGGTAGTATGAGCGCTCCCTATGGGGAAGGGGGAAAATCTCCTCTTATTTGTGTTATATGTTCGTTCATTGTACAAGGAGTTGTTAGGAGTTTTGAGTTGGTAGGTTTTGCAGTTATATTTTCAAGTTTATATGAACTCTTTACCACTTGCGCTCAGTGTGCAATAAAAGGGGTCATTCCTCACAGGGGGCCACGGATTGTTTCAAATGGCTATGGCTAACCAATCGTTTAAATGGTGCATCTGGAATGTTAAGGGGTGTCATTCAACAATTTATGCTTTCAGGCCTTAGAAAGGAAAGTGTCGATGTAGCCTTGGTGCCAGGAAAAAAAAAACAACTAATTGATAAGGAACCTTTAAAGTTACAGAAGAGAGTTTTCGGCTGGGTGTTATTTTCATCCTTTAATTTAAGATGTAGAGGAGCAGCTTTTCTCATTCAGAAGGACCTTCTATATCAGTTGTTTGAACAAATTAAGGACGAATATCAGCTGTTTCTGATTCTTAAAGTTTTAATACATAGAGAGCAACATTGGAGAGTGTCAAAGAGTCACAGAGATGTACAGCATGGAAACAGACCCTTCGGTCTAACCCGTCCATGCCGACCAGATATCCTACCTGGCAGCAGCCTGTCCATATCCCTCCGAACCCTTCCTATTCATATCCCCATCCAAATGCCTCTTAAATGTTGCAATTGTATCAGCCTCCACCACTTCCTCGAGCAGCTCATTCCATACAAACACCACCCTATGCGTGATAAAGTTGCCCCATAGGTCTCTTTTATATCTTTCCACTCTCACCATAAACCTATGCCCTCTAGTTCTGGACTCCCCGACCCCAGGAAAAAGACTTTGCCCATTTACCCTTTCCATGCCCCTCAAAATTTTGTAAACATCTATAAGGTCTCCCCTCAGCCTCCGACAATCCAGGGAATACAGACACAGCCTGTTCAGACTCTCCCTATCGCTTAAACCCTCCAACCCTGACACTTTATGAACCCTTTCAAATTTCACAACATCTTTCCGATCGGAAGGTGACCTGAATTGCACGCAATATTCCAACAGTGGCCTATCCAATGTCCTGTACAGCTGCAAAATGACCTCCCTACTCCTGTACTCAATAATCTGACCAATAAAGGAAACCATACCAAAAGCCTTCTTCACTATCCTATGTACCTGCGACTCCACTTTCGAGGAGCTATGAACCTGCACTCCAAGGACTCTTTGTTCAGCAACACTCCCGAGGACATTGGCATTATATGTATAAGTCACTTAAAATGCAGCTCTTCACATTTATCTGAATTAAACTCCATCTGCCACTTCTCTGCCCATTGGCCCTTCTGGTCAAGATCCAGTTGTAATCTGAAGTAACCCTCTTCGCTATCCACTACATCTCCAATTTTGGTGTCATCTGCAAACTTACCAACAGTACTTCTTATGCTCGCATCCAAATCATTTATGTAAATGACAAAAAGTAGGGGACACAGCACCAATCCTTGTGGCACTCCACTAGACACAGGCCTTCAGTCTGAAAAAAACCCTCCACCACCACCTTCTGTCTTCTACCTTTGAGCCAGTTCTGTATCGAAATGGCTAGATCCCCCTGTAATCTATGAGATCTAATTTTGATAATCAGTCTGCCATGGGGAACCTTGTCGAACGCCTTACTGAAATCCACACAGATCACATCCACTGTTTTGCCCTCATCAATCCTCTTTGTTACTTCTTCAAAAACCTCAATCAAATTTGTGAGACATGATTTCCCAGGCGCAAAGCTATGTTGGCTATCCCTAATCAGTCCTTGCCTTTCCAAATACATAGGAGAAAGTGAGGACTGCAGATGCTTGAGATCAGAGCTGAAAATGTGTTGCTGGAAAAGCGCAGCAGGTCAGGCAGCATCCAAGGAGCAGGAGAATCGACCTTTCGGGAATGAGCCCTCCTTCTTTCCAAATACATGTGCGTCCTGTCCTTAAGGCTCCCTCCAACAACTTGCCCACCACCGATGTCAGGCTCACCGGTCTATAGTTCCCTGGTTTGACTTTAACGCGCTTCTTAGACGGTGGCACCACGTTTGCCATCCTCCAGTCTTCTGGCACCTCAACTGTGACTATTTGAGGAGACATCACTTCTCTAGCTTCCCACAGAGATCTCGGGTACAGCTTATCAGGTCCTGGGAATTTATCTCCGTTTACCCGTTTCAAGACATCCAGCACTTTCTCCTCCGTAATCTGGACATTTTGCAAGATGTCATCATCTATTTCCCTCCATTCTCTATCATTAAGTTTGATTCCCTACAGTGTGGAAACAGGCCATTAGGTCCAACCAATCCACATCGACCCTCCGAAGAGTGACCCACCCAGACCCATTTCCCTCTGACTAATGCAAATAACTCTATGGGCAATTTAGCATGGCCAATTCACCTGACTCGCACATCTTTGGACTGTGGGAGGAAACTGGAGTACCCGGAGGAAGCCACACAGACACGGGAGAATGTGCAAACTCCACACAGACAGTTTCCCGAGGTGGGAATCGAACCTTGGGATCCTGGGGCTGTGAGGCAGCAGTACTAAGCACTGTGCAACCGTGCCGCCCATATCTTCCATATCCTTTTCCACAGTAAACACTGATGCAAAATACTCATTTATTAGCTCCCCCATTTTCTGCGGCTCCACACAAAGGCCGCCTTGCTGATCTTTGAGGGGCCCTATTCTCTCCCTAGTTACTCTTTTGTCCTTGACATATTTGTAAAGCCCTTTGCATTCTCCTTAATTCTATTTGCCAAAGCTATATCATACCCCCTTTTTGCCCTCCTGATTTCATTCTTTATTATACTCCTACTTCCTTTATATTCTTCTAAAGATTCACTCGATCTGTCTTGTCAGTTTCTGACATACGCTTCCTTCTTTTTCTTAACCAAATCCTCAATTTCTTTAGTCATCTAGCATTCCCTAAACCTCCCAGCATTTCCTTTCACCCTGACAGGAATATACTTTATTTGGATTCTTGTTATCTCATTTCTGAAGGCTTCTCATTTTTCAGCCATCCCTTTTCCTGCGAACATCTGCCCTCTCAGCTTTGGAAAGTTCTTGCCTAATACCGTAAAAATTGGCCTTTCTCCAATTTAGAGCTTCAATTTTTAGATCTGGTCGATCCTTTTCATTCACTACTTTATTAGGAATATAATTATAGTCGCTGGCCCTAAAGTGCTCCCCCACTGATACCTCAGTCACCTGCCCTGCCTTATTTCCCAAGAGTAGGTCAGCTTTTGCACCTTCTCTGGTAGGTACATACACATATTGAATCTCAAAATTGTCTTGTACGCACTTAGGCAATTTCTCTCCATCAAAACCTTTAACAATATGGCAGTACCAGTTGATGTTCGTCAAGTTGAAAATCCCCAATCATAACGACCCTATTATTCTCATAGATAGCAGAGTTCTCCTTCCAGTTTGTTTCTCAATTTCCCTCTGACTATTCGGGGGCCTATAATCCAATCCCAATAAGGTGATCATCTTTTTCTTATTTCTCACTTCCACCCAAATAACTTTCCTGGACGTATTTCCAGGAATATTCTCCCTCAGCACAGCTGTAATGCTATCCCTGATCAAAAATGCCACTCCCCCTCCTCTCTTGCCTCCATTTCTATCATTTCTATAGCATTTGTATCCTGGAACATGAAACTGCCAGTCCTGCCCATCCCTGGGCCATGTTTCCGTAATTGCTATGACATCCCAGTCCTGTGTTCCGAACCATGCCCTGAGTTCATCTGCTTTCCCTGGTGGGCCCCTTGCATTGAATAAATGCAGTTTAATTTATTTTTGCTACATTGTCCCTGTCTGTCCTGACTGTTCGACTCAATTCTGTTCTCAGCTGTAGCCGTCTCAGATTGATCCCTTTCCTCACTATCTCACTTGGTCCCCCACACCCCACTTTACTCGTTTATATCCTCTCGAGCAGTTCCAGCAAATTTCCCTGCCAGTATATTAGTCCCTTTCCAATTTAGGTGTAATCCGTTCTTCTTGTACAGGTCACTTCTTTCCCAAAAGAGATTCCAATGATCCAAAAATGTGACTCCTTCTCCCATACACCAGCTCCTCAGCCATGTATTCATCTGCTCTATCCTCCTATTCCTACCCTCACTAGTTCGTAGCACAGGGAGTAATCCAGATATTACTTCCCTTGAGGACCTCCTTTTTAAATTTAACCCTAACTCTCTGTAATCTCCCTTCAGTATCTCAACATTTTCCTTACTATATCGTTGTTTCCAATGTGGACAATGACCTCTTGCTGGCTCCTCTCCCCCGTGAGAACATTCTGCACCATCTCTGAGACATCCTTGATTCTGGCACCACGGAAACAACACTCCATTCTTCTTTTTCTCTGCTGGCCACAGAAATGTCTGTCTGTCCCTCGAACTACAGAATCCTCTAACATAATTGATCTCTTGGAAGCCGACGTACCCCTCGTTGCATTAGAGCCAGTCTCAATACCAGAAACTTGGCTGTTCGTGCTACGTTCCCCTGAGAATCCATCACCCCCTATATTTTCCAAAAAAGCACACCTGTTTGAAATGGGTATATCCACAAAAGATTCCTGCCCTAAGGCGCCTACCTCTCTTACACTTTCTTGAGTTAACCCGTCTATGTGACTGTATCTGAGACTCTCCCCCTTCCTATAACTGCCATCCATCACATACTGTTGCGATTGAAAATTCCTCATCTCTTCTATCGGTCTCTCCAACCGCCCCACTCGATCTGATAAGATTCGCGTCCAACAGCATTTGTGGCAAATATAATCCTTATTCACCCTTAAACTCTCTTTAAACTCCCACATCTGTTAAGAAGTACATATCGTTGCAAAGGCCATTTTTGCTCCTTCACAATCTGCAGACCCAGAAAATAACGCTGTCTTAAATCTCGACAAAACACTGCACCAGTTTTAATTAATAGTTATGCCTTATATTTTAAGTTTATTCGAGAGACTTATCTCCAAAAACATATAATAAAGGACGAGCCCACTACTGACTACCGCAGGTTTTCTACTGGACAGACTTAAAACAACGACTAACTGATCTGATTCTGCGTTGTGAACTTCGCCCAAACAGGCTTCTCCAGGATCAGTCGTGACATTCAGTTTGTTAATTTTCCCCGACGCACTCCGATGTCCAGCAATACATGAATTCAAAAACAAAAAAGGCACTAACTGTGCAGGTTTTCTCTCTCTCTCTCTCTCTCTCTCTCTCTCTCTCTCTCTCTCTCTCTCTCTCTCTCGCTCTCTCGCTCTGTCTCTCTCTCTCCCTCCCTCCTGCACTGTCCTCACAATGTGGGTCCTTTGTCTGCTCTTCTTCCTTTTAAGACTACTGTTGTTTTGACTTTATTTTCCCAAAGTTCCATAACAATGCAACAGCCTATAAAACAGTCATTGCTGCGCCTGGAATTCGAGTAAATCACCTCCAGCCCCTAAAATACCTCAAAACGAGCAGCGGTCTTACAGCCAGAAATTTTTCCCGTCCACCATCTTGCCCCTGGTACACCCCTCAATTTTTTTACGGATGCGTTCTCCAGGTTGATGTCCCTTGGTGCGCGTCATACAACTATAGGGGGAGACTTTAACCGACATATGGATCCCAAGGTGGTTTCGGGTTCTCGCAGATATTTCCCTGCAATCCAGGCAGCTGGTGGATCTGAACAGGGAGCTTGGCTTGGTGTATGTTTGGAGATGGTTCACCATAAGGGGAGGTACTTCACCTTTTTTCCTAACCCACATAAGTGCCAAACTAGGATTAACATGTGTTTGCCCCATTGGCCTTTTCGAATTCAGTGCTGTTTTGTTGAATTGGAACATAGCCATTTCTGATCATGTGGCAGTGTAAATGGAGGTGAAGGATAGTGGCGATGGGACAGGTTCGCATCACTGGTGCATGGATTCTTTCCTTCTGAAGGACAGCTAGTTTATTATTTTTCACGGAATTAAAAAAATCATTAAATTGGACGGCGAGAAATCCGACGGTGCTCTGGGAGACTCTCAAGGCCTATGCAAGGGGTTTGATTATTTCTTACTCGACGACTGAGAAGCGGTAGAAGCGAGAGCATCAGCTGAAAGAGCGTATTTTGATAGACCGTCTGTAACTAAGTTCCAGCAGATTACAATTTTCCGGGCTGCTCTGAACACTGCCCTGAGCCAGAGAGCAAAGAGAGCGATTTCATTTGAGAAACAGAGTTTATTTGATTATGGTGATAATACGAGTAGACATCTGGCATACTTGGCCAGAAAGAAGTGTGCCTCCAGTCTATCACATGCATTAGTGAGTGTGTTGTCACTATCATCTACGATCCCAGAAAGATTAAGGCAGCATTCAGGAAGTTCTTTTCAGGGTTGTTCCAGTCAGACTGCTGTGAGGACAGATTGGCGACGTTGGTGCCTTTTGATTGGACCCTGGACCTCCCAAGTGTAACTTCAGAGCAGGCATCTCTTTTGAATGCCCCTCTGACAATCCAAGAGAAACAGAAGGCGGTGAGGCAGCTCCAGAGTGGTAAAGCACCGGGCCCAGATGGATTTTAGAGTTAGATTTAAAAGGAGTTTATTGACATGCTAACTTGGCCAATATTGGATATGTAAAATTATTCGTACAGCCAAGACTGACGCCCATCACCACTGAGAGAAATAAATATTTATCTTATTCTCCAGAGGACTGCCACTTCATGTAGGCCTATATCCCTATTAAACGTGGACTTAAATATTTTGGTGAAAATGCTGGCGTTAAAGCTGGAGACGGTCTTGCCCTTCATTGAGAAATAGAATCAGACAGGATTCATTATGGGTCACAGGTCGTCTAATAATATTAGGAGAGTGCTAATATGGTTCAGGTGTGCAAGCAAGGGTCGATTCCAAGGCTTGGTCGTGGATGCAGAGAAAGCATTTGACTGGGTGGAATGGCCATACCTCTTTTATTTCGTGGAATGATTTGGCCTTAGAGGGGCCTTTGTCAGGTGGGTGACAGTGTTATACAGTGACCGTAAAGCAGCGGATCTCATTCATGGTATAAAGTCTGACAATTTTAGCAATGGCTGAGGCAGCCGACAAGGGCGTCCCCTTTCACCATTACTATTTAGATGGGTGATCGTGCCGTTGGCAGAGGCCATCCAGAGGGACCATAATGTAACTGCCCTGGAGGTAGGATCAGGATGGCGTAAGATCACTCTTTAAAAAGATGACGTTCTTCTCTTTCTAACTAGCTCGATGATATCTATGCCGTGTTTAATACAAGTGATTCATTAATTTGGATCTCTCACGGGGTATAAAATCACTTTTATGAAATCAGAGGCCATGCTGTCTCGGGTCTTATGAGAGTACCCGATCTTGAAGGTGGAATCCGATTCCTTTCCGAAAGTCAGATGGAGGTTTCCTGTATTCAGGCATTTTTATCGCTCCGACTTTCAATCGATTAGATAAAGCCAACTTCCTGCAGTTGCTCGAGAACTTTGGCAGGACCTTCAGCATTGGGAGGATCTTCCGATACCATGGTTGGGTAGAATAGCTCCGGTCAAAATGAATGTACTTCCTCGTTTGTTATATCCCATGCAAATGCACCTTTTAATACTGCCCAGGCAGCCTCTAAGGAGCTTTACCGTTGGCTTGGATATTTCATTCAGCATCACGGGCGGCCTCTTATGGAGCTCACCCAATTGCAACTTCCGCGGGGGCTGAGGAATTTGGATTTTACACACTTTAAGAAATACCAATTGAGTTCCCTCCTCGACGATGTGGCCGATTGGGCTAGCCAAGGACCGTGGCCAATGTGGCTGGACATCGCTGCCTCCTAGGCAAAATGTCCCCTCATCAATCTGTTGTTCATGGACAAGATGAGGACTGTTATGGACGATTGCAGAAATTCACTTGTCCTTAAATCATTTAAAGCATGGAGAATGATGCAACAAAGTGAGGGCAATTTACAAAAAATAACTTCCCCTTTTATTCCCATTGTAGGATTGATGGAATCTGGCTTTTGGCTCTGGGAGTCCAGAGGAGTTTTCTGTTTGGGAGACTTATTTGACGGGGAGGTCATGATGTCTTTCGTGCAGCTGAGCCAGAAATATGAGCTATTTAGGAGATTAGAGATTTTATGCAGAAAAAGACCACATTAATTATTAAGTCCCCATAAGTTGACTATGGAGGTGAGAGCACTTCAGTGCACGTGCACTATCTTGGTCAGCACTCTCTAGCATTTAATAGGAGGTAGTGTCTCAAAGCACATTGAACAACTGTGTGGAATTTTGCTTCAGCAATTGGGGGTGGATATCTTCACCAGAGGAGTGGGCAGATATTTGGAAGAATGTCCAAAAGATTTCGATTTGCAATAGGACGCAAGCTATGCAACTGAAGGTACTCCACAGGGTTTATTTGGCATCGGAGCGGCTTTCCAAATTTAAGAAACGAGCGTCCCCAATGTACCCAAATGTAAAACAGATGTTGGTACGCTTACCCATTGCTTATGGTCATGCCACAAACTTCGTAGGTATTGCGGCTCTATAGCGAGTGTTTTGGAAGGGGTCTTGGGAACCGAGGTCAAGATAGATCTGATGTCACGCCTTTTGGGTTTGTCAATTCACCTATCTTTGGGAAGAGATTGTTTAGTATTTTTTTCATTTTGTGCGGGAAAGAACATTCTGATGAGGTGGGTGTCAGAATATCCCCCAGGATTCTCGGGGTGGTTTAGGTTAGTTATGGAGAATATCCCCCTGGACTTCCTTACAATTAACATGCACCAGAAAATTGAACTTTTTGATAGGACGTGGCGGCCCTTTTTGAAACATGTAGGCACGGATTAATTGGCTATATTGGTCAGGGCCTTTGTTTAACCATAACTATGGTGTCTGGTATCCCAGATGCCCCATGAGAGGAAGGATTCTGACCAAACACGGCTTCACAATGCCAGCTCTCGATAAACTAAGGAGGCAATTGGCACCAACAGCTGGAACATACAGGAGAGCTCAAGACATACATCTAGCAATTTTTTCTGAGCTTGACAATGATGTCCCTGGGAATCCAGGGATATGAGCACCAACTGCTTGGTTAAGGTACAGAAGGACGGACATTCATGTTATAATTGGATGATTACTTGACTGACAAATTGAATAAACGTGGCTCTTCTCAGAGAAATAGGACAAGGTGGAGATATCAGATGCTAGAGGCAGCCTCCAATAGCAAGAATAACAACATAAAATAAATATGCTGAGAGATAAGCTCAAATGGTCAGTTATATCAGATGCTCAAACCACGACACAGAATCAGACACCATAATCCAGATGAGATATCTGCTTAGCATGGAGCACAGTGCCGACCAGGCCAGTGTATTGTTCAATACAACCCAGTACTGTGCACAGACAGTGTGGATCATACCAGTCCGTGGGGAGCTGTGCAGTGTATAACAGTGAATTGCTCTGTAAAGCTGGAGCAGTTACCCTCCCAACAGGTAGAGCTGTGTACACCAACTCAGTACATTGATCTGTAAACCAGGAGTGGTTACCCTCCCAGCATGTAGGACAGTGTACACCACCCTAGTGCATTTAAAAGTAAACCTGGAGGAGTTACTCTCCCAGCATGTAGGACTGTGTACACCACCCTAGTGCATTGAAAAGTAAACCTGGAGGAGTTACCCTCCCAGCATGTACGACTGTGTACGCCACCACAGTGCATTGATCTGTAAACCAGGAGCAATTACTCTCCCAGCATGTAGAGCTGTGTCCATCACCCTAGTACATTGTTCAGTGACATTGAGATAGATCACTGCCGAGTGTGGGGAAACTTGCAGCCTATGCTGGAAGTGGTTGAATATGCAGCTCCCCTCCATTTACAGCTTCATATCTCCATTGTGCCAAGGGATATAAGACATCTAGTCAAAAGGAAGGAGGAAGTTTATTGAAGGTTGATGAGCCAAGGATCAGACAGGCCTCGAGAGGGTTACACGTTAGCTAAAAAGGAACTGAAGAATGAACTCATGAGAGCAATAAGAAGGCATGGAAAAGTCCTGATGGGTAGGATGAAGGTAAAATCGAACAGGTTTTATACGTATGTCAGGAACAAGAGGATGGCCAGAGTGAAGGTAGGGCTCATCACAGATTGTGGAGGGAATATGCGTCATGGAAGTACGTTTTCCGAAAACACAAAAGTTGGTGTAGTTCTGGATAATGTTGAGGTATGTTGTAGGTTACAATGGAACATTGTCAGGATTCAGAACTGAGCTGATGAGAAGCAGATCAAGTTAAACCTGGAAAAGTGTGAAGTCATTCACTTTGGAAGGTCGAATTCGAATGTCGAATATTGGGTTAATGGCAGTATTTTTGGCAGTGCGGAGGAACAGAGGGATCTTGGAGTACATGTCCAGAGATCCCTCACAGCTGCCACCCAGGTTGAAAGCAAATCGGCAAATGGGAGGACTTCAGATGCTGCAGATCAGGGTCAAGATTAAAGTGGTGCTGGAAAATCTACGTTTCAAGCAGGAGATCTTCATCATCTGATGTAGGGTTCCTGCCCGAAACATCAATTTTCCCGCTCCTCGGATGCTGCCTGACCTGCTGTTCTTTTAAAACACCACCCTAGTCTTGACCTAGGTTGATGTGGTTGTTAAGAAAATGTATAATGTGTCGGCTTTCACAGGCTAGGGAACTGAGTTTCAGAGTTGTGAGATTATGCTACAGCTCTATAAAGCCCGGATTAAACCACTGTTATGAAGTTAAAGGTGTGTATAGTACCTTTTAAGAGAGAGTGAATGTTGTTCTGCACTATGGGCTTGCAAGCACCTCTCGTGTGACTAGCTTGCAAATCCCAAAGTATACTGGAAAATATAAAGCATGCAACGTTTGGCTGTGAAACAGCTACCTTGAGTTTTGGTTGCTGTTTGACAACAATTCGAATTTAACCATTCAGTATAAATTATGACCCAGGATACAAAAGTCGATTTTGAATTTATTGTTTTTCCAGCATCCAACCAATGAGAGGATCAAATATTGAGTAGCATAAATGAGGCAGGCAGTTCGCGAGTTCGGCTGAGAGTAACTGCCATCTACAGAGAGACTGCCATGCAAAACTCTCTCTGACAAAGATACCGTGTTTGTATGAAATATCCTTGCACTAAAATTCAGAAGACAACCCAGCAAGATCTGCAGCTGAAGGAAGGAGGACACTGGAGATGACAGATGCTATGTGGTTTTGAAATTAATTTGAAGCGATTTTAATATGGACTTTTCTTATTGGAACATTATGTGCTTATAACGTTGAAGGCAAATACCAATTAGTTCAGAGAAAGAGGGGCTTAGAGTTGTGAATAGTTGTTGTTCAATGTTCACTTTTTGAGTGCAGGAATAAATTGATATTATTTATACTCAAAGAGTGAATTTTGAGATTTGGCACTCGTACTTTAACACCTTACGGGGCGAGTTGAGCTTTTCTGGCTGTTTGGTAATATTTGCGGAAGGGTTCCTCGTGGAACATTGTGTTGTGTTCTGTTCGCCTTGTCATAGAAAAATGTGGAAGCGACAGAGATGATGCAGAGGATTTCCTGCAGTGCAACGGAAATATTGACATATACCACACAGCAAGTGAAATTTTGAGAGTGTCACCACGCGAAAAAGTAAATTCTGGCAGATTCTCCATTACTGTATAAACATCAGTGTGCCAGTGTGTGTATAGTATGCCTGTATTGATGACTGTGTATCTGTGTGTGCATGTAGATCAGTGTATTGGTCTGTGTCTCTGTATGTCTGTATTAGTATCTGTGTTACTGCATCAGAGTCAGTGTGTGTGTGTGTGTGTTTATATAATCAATAATGTGTGTCTTTGTGTATCTGTATTCGTCTCTGTGTGTATCTGCGTGTATCCATATGCATAGCGAATATGTCAGCCTCTGTGTGTTTAAAGTGAAGCAATGTCCCCTCGGTTGGCCTTCACACTCTACTACGACGAGGGGATTCCTGGTGACGTGCTCTGGCCCAAAATGTTAATTATCCTGCTCCTTGGAAGCCGCGTGTCCTGCTGTGTTTTTCCAGCACTCTGATCTCCAGCATCTGCAGACCTTACTTTTTCACATTAGAGTTTCAGTCTGGAAGGGAGCCAGCTCACAGCACCATCTAAACTGACAACACCGTCACCACACACACACGCACACACACATATAGGCAGGTAAAGGGAGCATCGTCATTGTAGCGAGAAACCGAAGAGTGGAGAATGCTCATGTAGAGTAATGTCTGCGCTCCTTCTGCAACGTGGAAGTGATTTGTGTCTGAAGTTTTTTCGTGACACGGAGTGTGCACAATAAAGAGTGTTTCCACTTCAACTGTATCCAATGAAGGTAGACTGATACATTTGTAAAGTGACGTAATGCATTGATTGCACGTTCGTTAACTTGAAATCTTTTGTAATGCACTTTTCCAAATTATAAGTGAGAAAGGATTGAAAAGTCCTGAAATTGACCCAATGATGTTGGTAATATCTCAGGAACAATATCACTAGGTATCAGACGAAACTGCTCTGTGCTAAAAAATGCGTCATTTGAAAACCCAAACAGCCGTGCCATCTGAGAGATTCACAGAACCTGATGTCCTCTGAGAGAGAGGAAAATCTGACATTGTGTAGGGGAGGCCAGCAGAGGTTGGCATTGTATGGATCTACAATTAACATTGACAGACAATAGAGGTGGAGGAAGGGGAAGGATGTTGATATCAATTTCAGTGGATTTACCCCAAAAACTACAAAGACCATGTTTAACAGAGATGCAGACAGAGATACAAACAAACATACATAAACACTTTAAATACAAACACATATAGATACAGATATGAGCACTTACACACTAACGCATGCACACTCCTGCACACAGAAAATGTAGGTGATTTAAGATAGAAATAAATGCGTTATTTCCTTAATAAGGTAATCATTTGATTAGTTGGCGAAAGCAAAATAATGCAGCTGAGAAACATTTCACCCGTGATCAAATAACACAGCAGATCCGATTCGCTGAATGGCTTAGTTCTGCTGAAATTTCCTATTTTCTGAAGTGATTCATTTTGGAAGGTCGAATTCAAATGCAGATTTACTGTGAAAGTTAGCATTCTTGGCCGTATGGACGAAAAGATGGATCTTAGGTTCCACGTCCTTAGATACCTCCAAGTTGCCATTCAAGTTGTTAGGGGTGTTAAGAGGAGTATGGTGAGTTGGTTTTCGTTAACGTGGAGATTGAGTTTATGAGCGCGAGATTATGCTGCAGCACCTAAAGCCCTGGTTAGACTACACATGAAGTATTGTGTTGAGTTCTGGTCACCCCATTACGGAAAGAAATTGGAAGCTTTCCAGAGGGTGCAGACAGGATTTACCAGCATGTTGCCTGTGCTGGAGGGCATGTCTTTTGAAGAATGTTTAAGGGAGCTCGACTTTTCTCATTGGAGTGAAGAAATATGAGAGCTAACATAATATAGGTGTACAAGATGATGAGGCATAGATAGAGTGAACAATTGGAAAATCTTTACGAGGTTGGAAATGGCTATCATGCAGGGAGCATAATTTTAAAGAGATTGGAGGAAGGCTGAGGGAGATGTAAGAGGCAGGTGTTTTTCTACAGATAGTGGTAGGTGCGTGGAATGCACTGCCAGCGGTGGTAGGAGAATCAGATACATTAGGGACATTCAAGCAACTCTTGGATAGACACATGGCTGATAATAAAATGAAGGGTATGAAGTTTAGTTTAGCCTTAGACTATGATAAACATTGAAGGCTACAGGGCTGTGCTGTGCTGCACTATTCTATGTTCCAATTTCCTACACTCTTGTGAGCTTATGGTATCTGGAATTCATCAAACCACAGTTGAGGCTAAATTTGATAAGTATTTGATTGTCGATTGTTGAAGGAAATGTGGACAGTTTTGAAGGGTAGAATGGCCTATATCAGTTTCTAATTGTTGTGTCCCTGTGTCAAAAGGATGGTGATTGGCTTGAGAGGGGCACATTTTAAGAAAAAGGTCATTCCCATTTCTGACTGAGATAGGGATGTTCCTTTCTCTTTAGGGCTTTGTGATCTGTAGTGTTCCCATGCGCAAGCAACAGTGAAGACTGGGTTACTGAAAATATTCAAACTTGGGTTCCATAAATCGTTGATGAACAAAAGAATCCATGTTTATTGGAAACAGACAGGAAAGGGATGTTTAGTTACAATCACATCAACAATGCACATTCTGAACGGAGCAGCAGGCGCGAAGGGCTGAATGGCCTGCTGCTGCTCCTAACCCATGTCTTGTTCTCTCACCCAAACCCTCGATTCTGTTTCAGAGGGAGAGGAAGATCCAATTCAGCCCGTCAGCAATGTGTCACGAGGAGACCTTTTAGCCCGCTAAGGATTTACAAAGGAAGATGATGAAGTCATTCAGACATTTGAGTACATTACACAGCACATGAGGAAGCCATCCAACCTTTCTAGGCTGCAACACAGGAACAGGGATCACTGGGTAACCATTAAGAAATAGACAGTAGGGACTGATGTTGGTTTTCAGGTTAGAAAACTTTAACGTGGTGGAGTACCTTTGGGATCAGTGCAAGATCAACAACGATTTCGAACCTGTCAATTATTTGGATGTGGGGACTGATTGGATTTGAGCTCTAGCTCATTAACCAAGATGTTCATTCAATAAGATGTCGAGAGGAGCTAGATAGTCTGAAATGGTGTAGAGACAGGGGACGCTAGTGTGTAAACCTTCAGCAGAAAAAGTATAACCTGCGGGAATTAAATTTATGCTGTGACAAAAGGGTTAAACAACAGTAAACTACTTAAAAGGAGAGAGATCACGAAACTCAGTAGTACAAAGGGATTTGTGCATCTGGCACATGCATCAACCAAAGTTATGTAGATGCAGTAAGTGGTTAGAAATGTATATGGAATAATTCTACTCCATGCAAAGGCTATCAGGATATTTTACTCCATCGGTACAGGGGCTTTCTGAGGCCACATCTGATGTATTGCATGTAGTGATAATTCCCTAAACTGAAAAATAAATATACTCAATTGATACTGAAGCTTCGTAAAGATGTTTCAATGTACTTGTTCCTCGAAAGAAGGCCTTGTTCAGTCATACAGCACAGCAACACACCTTTCAGTTCACCTTGTCCATGACGACCTGATGTCCTCAATTACTCTCGTCCCATTTGCCAGTACTTGGCCCATAGCCCTTCCCGTTCAAGTACCCATCTAAATGGCTTTAAGTGCGGTAATTTTCCCAGCCTCCAACACTTCCTTTGACCGTTCATTCCATGCACTCCGAGAAAAGGTTACCACTTTTATCTCTTTTAAATCTTTCCCCCTCAGCTTCAAACTGTGTGCTCTAGTTTTGGACTCCCTCAACCTCACAAAATATCCTTGGGTATTCACCATTTCCATGCCCTTCAAGATTTTATAAACCTCTGCAAGGCCACCGCACTTCAGGTTTAAGAATGAGAGATTTTCATACTGAACCATACAAGAACTTGAAGAGAGCGTAACAGGTGCTTGGCTGATGGACATTTGCTCTGGTGTGGGAAACTAGAACTCAGGATTCAAAGTTAAGATAACAATATATTCATTTTAACACAGGTAGTACAAAGGCATTAATATATTTGACAAAATTATGAGGACACGTACAAACACATCTTCAAATTATAGCTTATAAATTGCTCCAACATGGATCAGGGAACAGGGACGAAGTGAAACAATCCCGAGTATGTTCAATGAGGCTTCACTTGGTCCAATTATGTTGTCAGACAACATTATTGTATGTTTCATTTAAAAGTTGGAGAAGATGCAACATGCTAGAGAAGTCACGGCTTATTGCTTCCTCTGTTTCTTTGTTCCTTCTCACAGAAAGTATGAGAGGTGAAAACTCACCAGGCATCTCAAGCACTCGTGAAGGATTCCTGTTCAGGATTCGTTGGAATCGCAACACTGCCTGAACCAAAGGGAATTCAGCCAAATTCAAATGTTCCAGGAAAGAATCCGATTGACAGCAGCTTGTGTGAACAGAATGATCTCAGAGGCAGAATACAATTTAATATTTCCTTTTGTTTTGAATTTAACTTTTGCTACGAAAAGGTCTTTCAAGCTGATATTCTGCAGGGTTTCTTTCTATCTGTCTTCGTGCATGTGTATGTGTGGGTCTGTGTGCACTTGTGTGTGTGACACTGTGAGTGTGTCTGTGTCTGTGTATGTTTCTGTGTATACAACCTGCGTCTCAATACACATTGAAAGATAAATATTAATGTACATATTTGTCCACACAACTTGTCATGCATCTTTCCATCATAGGTTAAGTAATTTACTTTGGTAAATTACTTTTCCAAATTTAAGCTATTTACCTGAATTTCCCTACCAAATCACCTAATCTAGTGTGAGAACTACATCATTGGTCATATCACCTATCTAGTTGCATTTCAAATGTGTCATGACCAATGGAGGAGAGGGATTAGAAAATGAAACAGAGTCCTCTTCAGCCCCAGTCTGAACAGGGATGAGGAGAAATTCACAGTGCTCTTCGTGTTGTGTTGCTTTCGTGTTTGCATTTATTCAATGCCATATTACTACGATATTGGATGGTAAAGGACAACGTACTACAGACAAGCAAGTGAGGCTGAAGCCACAACCTGATTAGCCACAACCTTAGTGCATGGTGGAGAAGGCTCAAAGTGTCGAATGACTAACCCTTCTCCTCAGTCCCATGTTTCTGTGTTCCATTAAACCTCTCAAACCTGCTCGGTACGAACAGTCGGAGGCCATTTACCCAAATAACCTGGTGCACAGAAACAGCGGAAACCATTCAGCGGATGAAGACTGTCACACACATTTTGACATGGCATTGGAAAATATTCTTGCGAATAGAAAGATTAGGTGACGGTGTGAAACATCTTACTCCTCTGTCTTCACAGAACTGTCTTCATTTGTTGGTCACGTTGTCCATCCAGATTCACTTTAAATACAGCCGCCATACCTCACCCAGCGAATGCCATAAAAAAATCCTCTGGTCTCCCTGACTGCAAGGGAAGATATTTGTGGTTGATGAGGATCAATCATTTCTGTCACAGGACGTCTCAGGGCGCATCCTCAAGGTAGCTTTGTTCAGTTGTGTCAACGTCTTTCCCACATCACACGGTCAGAAGTGGGAGATGTTTAGTGAAGGTCACAGAATGTTAAGAATAATCTTTCACCTGTTCACTGCTGAAGTAGTCCGTGTCCATGTGCAGCAAGACCTGGATAGCATCCAAACTGTGTTGTTAAAGTGAAGGTAACATTCATACGATGAATGTCTCTTTTTAGTATTCCACAGTTAAAGAAGAGGAGCTCATTCAGCACCTCAAGCTGGTTGCAACGAAATGTATTCAACTCACTGAAACTTTTGGACAAGAAGAAGGATCGCCCATTCAGTCCCTCCTGCCTATTAAGCAAGGAGGGAAGGAGTGTAGACAGCACATCGAGGTGTTAAACAGGAGTCAGGAGTCGCCAAGTCAGGTCTTTGAGTCTCTTCCATGTCAACAGGAAGAAGTCACTCAGTCTATCAAGTCAATTCTACATAAATAGTAAGATGTCATTGATGCCCCAACATGACAAGCAGTGAAGCAGAGACTACACAGATAAACTGCTCTATGTTGTTCCTCCTGGATCCATTGCTCGTGGTACATGTGTTTCTTTAACTTGGATTACAGAAGGTGAGAAAGTAAAGCGGATGGTTCTTGCCAAGTCTCAACGAAATAGCTTCTGTCTCCGAGAAGACAGACTGGTGTTTCGATGGAGATTAGAAACTGGTTGGAATGGTTAACTCTTTCAGGAGTAAGGTTTTGTGGCTGCTGACAGATTTGTGAACAGTGCAGGTTCGCACACCAACTGCATATTGAGACAGAAAGAGTTCATTCAGAGCCTGAAGCTACCTCTCAACCAACATGGGTCTCCGGGCAGGTATGTGAACTATTGGGAATCAAATATCATGGAGAAACGTAATGTTTAATATGATCACTGACTTTTTCTTGACGATATGAGTGTTAGTGCCGAATCTTCAAGATTAAATGTAAAGGCCTGCTATTCGCTCTCAGCGTCACGGATTCAACAATCATTTTCCTCACACTTTCCTCATGGTACCATCATCGCAGGAATAAACCTGGTGAAACTATTTCGCACTATCTCAGTCGCAATGAAATCATTCCTTATAAAGGAGGGAGAATCTGTACTCAGTGGCCGAAATACTGTCCAAGCAACATTCTACAACTGCAGTAAGATGAATTTCCTTCAACACTTGAATCATTTTATAATGAAGGACAACATACCACTAACTGTCCTGATTACTTGCTAGCTCATGTGAGTTATGTATGTGATATCTGCAGTTCCAAATCTCTCATCTTTTAATAAATTTTGCTCACATTCAAATGATTTCTTTGCCTTGTGAGTAGCTGTGCTCTAAGCACTGATACATGGGATACCCGATGTGCAATGACTTTTAGGCCAGAGCAGAATCTTACACGCTGTATTCTCACCATTATCCAATTCTCAATCCATGTAGTATATTCACCTCTAACGCTCTTCACTTACCTGTCAAAAGCTTCCTGAAAATTCAATTACACTGTTCCCATTGATTCTCATTTGTCGATGTCACAATCAACATTCTCGACAAACTCAAAGTAGTTTATCAAAAAAGATTTCCCTTTCTAAAATCTAGGCTGACTCCGCAAATCATATCATTATCCTCCAAAGATCTAGTTATTATGAATTACTAAAAAATTCTAATATTTCCCCTCACATCTGAGATCGATTTATTCATCAGTTGGTATTCTGTTTTCCCTCTGTCTCCTGTTTTAAATATTTGTGGTCGCAGTAGCTACTTCCAAGTCTGCAGTATCCTTTCCACAACATAAGATGCTATGCCAAACTTTGCCCTCCTTCAAAGATTTAAGGAATTGACTTTACAGAATCTGGCCATTCTGTACCTGCATCCGAAAGAGCTACCCAGCAAGCACAACTATCCAGCTCTGACTCTGTTGCCGTCTCGGTTCATAACTCATTTAGTCCAGCAACGCACAAACATTCAATACAATGAGCTTTGTTTTTTTTCCCAGTACTTTCTCTTTAATAATTATAATTTCTTGCAGTTCCACATTTTCGCCAGTCACCATGTTCTCTAACATTTCGGGAAGTTTTTCTATTCCTTCCTCTATGGAGACAGAACAGGATGTAGATGGCCTCTGTCACCTTGTGAGTACATGAGAGGATCGCACTTTGGCAAAATGAATGCTTCACCCACTCCTGCCTGGAAAGTTCCAGAATCAAAGCAGTTGATGGGCATTTTGAGAACTGTCCTCTTCCTGCTGTGAGATTACAGGTTAGACTGGAACAGGTTTCACAGCTCTGTGACTTCATTGTTGAAATTAACTGGCTTCACACTTTGCACATTGAAAAGGTTCAACATTTGGAAATGTTTGCTGAAATCTCAGAAAGGATAGCGTAGAGTCCTGCTCCTTTCTATGAAGTCTCTGCAGACCCAGACTCTCTCCAAAATGCATTGCTCAAACCTTGTCCATAGTGGGAACACCAGACCCTCAGGTTTCCATAAATCATTGTAGTAGTTGATAACATAAACCCAAGAAACCAATGCAGTGAACCTCCTCTCACTTTCCAGTGACGGGTATAAGTCAAATCTCTGTATACGTGTCATACCCACTCAGAGTTAAGAAATGGCTTTCTCTCCTCCGTCTCTATCCCTGGCTGAAAAACCATTGCAGCTCTTCACAGTCCCTGTGAACTGAAATATTACCGGTTCTGTTTCCATGGAAGTAGTTGACAAAGTAACTGAAAAAGTTTCTATACCTCAGTCACAATAATAGCAACACTACCATTACCAATGCAGATGCTGGAGATCCGATGGTCTAATGTTTTTATCTCCAGACTATTAATGCAGGGACCCAGCTAATGATTCAGACCTGGACTTGAATCCCGCCACATCAGATGGTGGAATTTGAATTCAATAGAGTATTTGGGTTAACAATCTAAGGAAAGATTGTCAATTGTCAAATAAAACCAAACACCTGACCCCCTTGTCTGCTTCGTGGAAGGAAATCTGTTATCTTCACGTGGTCAGGCCTACATGTGACACCAGACCCAAAGCAATGTGATTGACTCTCAATTGCCCTTTAGAATGGCCAAGCCAGCCATTCAGTTATATCTCTACAAGATTTCAAAGAAATGAAAGCAGACAGATCTAAGCACTGGCAGCCTACAGCATGTGGACTGCATTGGTTCAAACAGGTAGCTCACCAACCACTTCTCATGGGCAACCCGGAAAGTGAAATATATACTGGCCCAGGCAGTGACCCCCATGCCCCATAATTGAATAAAAGAAGATAACCACACTTATGTAAGAGAGAAGGAGGGGACATACCTCGTTTTAAGCAGGGACTTGGATATATATCTCCATAGGTATGATATTCCGGAATTTGGGAAAATACAATAAAAATCAACGAGATTAATATCACATTTTATTTCCATACGAACTGCTTATCAATAATTCCTTTGTTTGATACTTTTTCTCTATCTCTCTCTTTCTCCATATATTCAGCTCACTCAACCAACGCATATTACACTATTTCCCAGCTGCTTTCAGATCTGATGCATGGTGAGTGGACTCAAAATGTTAACTCTGTTTTCCTCTCAACAGAAGCTGCCAAACCTGTTCCGTTTCCCCGGCACTTTGTGTCTTTTTGAATCAGATCTTCAGTCGCTTTCTTTGTTTGATTTAATGTTTATTTTTAGTATTTCATGGGATGTCAGCATCACTGCCAAGAGCAGCATTTGATGACCATCGCTAATTGCCCTTAATTGTGACCATTGCACAAGGCAGTACAGACCCAAGCACATTGTTGTGGGTCTGAAATCACTCTCAAAACCGACCCAGTAACGATGTTAGATTTCTTTCGCAAAGGACATCAGTGGAACCGGTAGATTGTTAGACAAAATGCTCCTCGCTTTCTGGTTACAGTTTGTGCATTTGTTTTTGTTTAGATTCTTAACATTTGAATTTAAGTTCTGTGATCGTCTGTGGTAGGATTCGAAACATATCGTTAGTATTCTGACCTTTGCCTCTGAATTACCCATCCTGCAGCATTACAACGCAAACACAGTGTTCCAGTCAGGAACTCACTTTAGAAACATTACAAGTTTGTGATCGATCTAGTTGTAACTGGAGCAGTGGCTAGAAGATAACTACAACTGTAAAGTCTGAGCTTTACCAAGGGATAGATAACGGTTTATTCAGCAACAGCACTGACAGAGTGGTGGAGACTCAGGGTATTATGAAACTGGTAGTGAGCAGGTTTGGTGATGGAGACAATACCACGACATACATCATTTCAACGCAAAAAAAGGGTCCTCGCAGTTTTGTTTCAGATATTTGTGAGGGAGATGTCTGAAATTTGTGGGTAATGAATAGAATTTATAATGGAACTAAATACAAAAGTTTCTGTCTTTACCAGATATAGATAACAAAAAAAGCAATGATGTTCAACATGGTTTATGTAATTAATAAATAGATAGAGATTGAAAAACTTACCAGGAACACCAACAATAGCAAGGATGGGATAATAACCTGCCTGAATACTCATCAGTACACCCAATATTTGCAATAGTAATGTTGACCCAGACCAGGAAAACCAGAATTGCTGTAATATTCCAGTCTATTGCTCTCACATTCTGCTCGTTTATTGGAGCATTCCAGTCTAACTTTCTTCGATTCTGATCCATTGTTGTAACATTCCAGTCTAATATTCTCAGGTTATGATCCATTACTGGAACTTTCCAGTCTGTTGTTCGCAGATTCTGATCTCTCCTCTCCCTGTCTCTGTAGCTGCTGACTCCGTTAGTGTCGGAGGTGGTGTATCTGCTGTTACCATTGGAAAAGGCACTGAAAGAACTCCATTATTGATTGGAGAGTGAAGGCCTCAATTGGCACAGTTGAATCCATGGAGACTGACATCAATCACAGTTACTGAACAAACAGTTCCAGTTAACCCTTTCACGACAGCACTTGCAGCTCACATTAACAACTGGACTAATTTGGATGTCGACATCTCTAGCTATTGACCACATCTCCAAACAATAATTTCTCTAACAAAGTCAGTGTCGAGGTGAGGGCGGAGTGGGAGTGATGGATGCTTTATTTTCGCAGGTTAGATTGTTGTGCTGTGCTGTTCATGTAAAATGTTGTAATGGCTTGCAGCCCCAAATATCACACAATGAAGTTGTTGTTATTGTTCTGTTCTCTCCTCCGCGAGAACAACTGCAAAACAAAAGATTGTCACTGGGCATAGTTGCTGTAGACTTACAGAAGAAGCTTGGATTCTTAAGGACATGACACTGACTGCTGTCTGTTGGCAACGCTGTAATGTCAACGCACAATGCGCTTAAGGGTTTTTTTTTAAAATCGACAAGCACCTTATTGCTGTTTTATTCCCTTTAAAACAGTGAGATTTACATTTTTTTGACTACAGTCCACAGAAAATAAATGGAATGTACAAAGTCCTTGTTCATTAAATACCCTGGATTAACGAGCAAGGGACAGAATGAAAATAACATTATTTAGGGGACAGAAAGGAATGGGAGCAGTAGTTATGGAGAGTTGAGGGGATAATACGCCAGTCACCATCATACTTTCCAGCAGACAGAATGAAATGCAACGCAGAGCAACGAAACTGATTACATTTGGGTTGAAAAAAGCGCTCATTGCTGATGTGGCTCTGTGGATCAGTGATTACTGCTGCACTTTTACAGTGCTAGGGCCTGGTTCGATTCCAACCTCAAGCGAATCTCTGTGGAGTTTGCATATTTCCCCAGATCTGCATGTATTTCATCCCACAGTTCAAAGATATGCAGATTAGTGGAAATGGCCAAGCTAATCTTATTGTGTTCACCGATGTGTAGGGTAGGCACAATAGTGAGGGGTCAATATCGGGGGTAGACGAAGTGGTTTGGTCAGTTTACTCTTCAAGAACCTGTTTCCACACTACATACATTCGATGAATATGAAAAGGGCAACTTCGAATGGAAAGAATAGTATGCTATATAAGTATTTTAATCACTGGATACACAGTGTAACAGGGTTGTGCACATATAGAACATAAGACATTATAGTGCAGTACAGACCCTTCTGACCGAGATGTTGCACCACCTATGAAACCAATCTGAAGCCCATCTTACCTTCACTACTCCATTGTTCAGTAATATGACTATTCAATGATCACTTAAATGGCCTTAGCCTTTGGCGAGACTACTCTTGTTGCAGGCAGTGCTTTCCACACCCCGCTACTCTCTCAGTAAAGAAACGACCTGGCTGATATCCATTAAACATCAATTTAAAGCTAAGTATCCTCGTGCTAGCCATTACAATCCAAGCAAAAAGTCTCTCGCAATCCAGCCATACCTGAATTAAGTCACCTCTCAATATTCTTTCAAACGAAAACAGCTTCAAGTCCCTTAGCCTTTCCTGGTAAGACCTTATCTCCATACCACGCAACAACCTAGTAAAGCTCCTCTGAACCCTTTGCTAAAGATTCGACATTATTCCATGAATGAGGTGACCAGAACTGTATTAAATAGTCCAAATGCGGCTGCACCAGGGTTTTGTACAGCTGCACCATGACCTCAGGGCTCCGAAACACAATCCCTCTACTAATAAAAGCAGACACACCATATGCCTTCTGAACAACACTATCAAACTGGGTAACAACTTTCAGGGAACGATGTACATGGCCACTGAGGAATCTCTACTCATCCACACTCCCAGGGATCTTACCAATAGCCCAATACTCTACATTCCTGTTGCTCCATTCAAAGTAAATCACCTGATATTTTTCCGCATTGCATTCCATTTGTCATATGACAGCACAGCCTGCAAATTATCTGTGTCCTGCTGTAACCCACAACATCCTTTTGGCAGTATCCACAACTCCAGTGACCTTAGTGTCAACTGCATCTTACGCACCCATCCTTCTACGCATTCATCCAGATCGTTTATAAAATTGACAAACAGCAGTGGGCCCAAAACAGATCCTTGCGATACACCAACAGTAACTGAACTCAAGGATGAACATATTCCATCAGCTACCACCCTCTGTTTTCTTTCAGATCGCCATTTCCTGATCCAAACCGATAAATTACCCACAAATCCATGCCACCATTTTGTTTTTTGCAATAGCCTACTGTGGGGAACTTTAGCAAACATTTTACCCGCATTCACCTCTTTAGTCACCTTCTCAAAAAATATGATATGTTTGTGAAGCACGACCTACCCTTCAACTAACCATGTTGAAGATCCCTAATCAAATTATTCCTTTCTAGATAAGTACAAACATATTGAGACGAACATGACCCTGTTCTAAAAATGTCATATTGGACTCAAAACCTCAATTCCCTTTCTGCTCAGATGCTGCTGGACTTGTTGCAGTTTTCCAGCACTTACAACATCCTTTTTCTTTTGGAATGTGGATATTTATCTGATCTGAAGGGAGCAGTGGAGCTGCCATTAGCTTATGGTCATTGAATGAAAATTAAAACATTTTGTTCGACAGTGCCACAAATATCAATAACATTTTCCATGTCATAAATCACCATGAAAATGTTGAACTCAGTGGCCATGAATCACATGATTAATCCTCTATAAGTAACCAATTGAATTAAGGATCCCAGTCTTTACCTCAATGTCATATCATGCTCCTGATTTTACTGGAGCATGATATGACATTCAGCAAAGTGTTACATTTCTGAAACTTTAGATGAAACTGTAGAAACATAAGGTACATTGGTACAGGACGTAGTCAACCACGGGTTTTGAAAGGAACTACCATGGGCAGATTTTACTTGTCAAACACAATCACTCCGGAGAAGGTGACAGAGAGCAGGCTACTTGAATCTCTTCTGTCCAAGTGATGCACAAGCACACAGAGCTGTTTGTAAGCATATTCCAAGAGGTTTTAACAACTGGTAAGGAAGGAACAGCAAATTAGTCCCTAGTCAGTATGACACGTAACTTGGAAGATAACTTGCAGAGATTGTTTTCCCATTGTTCCCATTACCAGTGCAGAATGTTCTCTAATTCCCATTAATCACAGTTGTGCTCAGGGTCATTGATTCCACCCTCAGTCAAGTCCTACTTCGATTGAAAGGAAAGTCTCTCTGACCTCACCTCAAATTGGAAAGGAAGATCAGTTGAAAGAATAAGGAGCAAAAGACAAATATACTGTTTGCTTGAACCACATCCTCACAATATGCAAAAGAAAATTGATACATGGACTTACAATTCGTTCCCAAGATGTGTGTCCTGTTGGCGATGAGGCTGTTTGATTAAGGTTTGTGATAGAGGGACAGGAAGAAACTCCACTCTGTACCAAGTCTCCCAGCGGCTGTAAGGGGGAGGGTGAGCAGCCCGAAGTCATTGTGCACTTTGGCATCACAAATGATGCTTGTAAATATAGCAATTACGTCCTCCAGAGTGATTACAGAGAGCTAGGAGAAAAGTTTAAAACCAAAACCTAGAAGTAGTAATCTTCTGATTATTTTCTGTTTCATGAGCTCATGAAAGGAAGAATAGAATGATATGGCAAATACATACATAACTGAAGAATTGGTGCGGGGGGGGGGGGGTGGTAGGCACGCAGATCTTTAGGTCAGTGGGGTGTTTTCTGTGACAGAGTTGATCTGTTCAAGAGGGACAGGTGGCATATGCACTGTAGGGGGAACCAATATCTTGGTGGGCAGGTTTTCTCGTGCTCCAAGGGAGGGTTTAAATGAGATTGGCAGGGGGTGAGATCCTCAAGAGCAGGGAGCCAAGTGCAAGGCTGGAAGGAGATACAGCAATCCGAAACAGTAAAGTGAAAAGATAGATCAGGCTGGAAAACAACAGGGAGCAAGAATGCCTGTTTTTATTAAATTGTATTTATTTCGATGCAAGAGGACTGACATGTAAGGCCGAAGAACTCAGAGCATGGATAGCTATGTGGGATATTTCAGGCATTACAGAAACATAGCTAAGGGAGGGACAGGACTAGCACCTTAATATGCCAGGGTATAGCTTTGGACAGAACAGGGAATGATGGAAAGAGGGAAGGGGGAGTTGCATTTCTGATTAAGGGGAATGTCACAGCAGTAATCAGAGATGAAATAACTGAAGGATCAAACAGCGAGGATTTGTGGAAGCAGCTAATAAATAGGAAGGGGTATGGCGATGTTATAGCGGCTGTACTATAGGCCCCGAAATCGTCACCAGGAATTAGAGTAACTAATATACTTGCAGACATGCAGAAGCAAAAGGTTTGTCATATTTGGGATTTTAATTTGTATAACATTGACTGGGACTGCCAGAGCGTCAAAGGATTTGGTAGGGTGGAATCCATTAATTGCGCCAGGAAAATTCCCTCAAGCAGTATGCAGTTGGGCCTACTCGTTAATGAGCAAAATTCGACCTCCTCTTAGGAAATAAGACAGAACAAGTGATGGAGCTGACAGTGTGGGAGCACTTTGGAACCAATGGCCATAGTTCTATTAATTTTCACATATTGATGGAGAGAGACAAAACTGGTCCACAGCTTCAAGTTCTAAATTGCGGCAAGACGAATTTAGATGGAATTACGTAGGAGTTTGCAGGGGTTTGATGGAATAGTTCGTTGTCGGCAAAGGGACCTCTGGCAGGTGGGTGTCCTTTGAAGGTGAGATACTGGAGTTCAGGGTCTATTTGTTAATGTGGGGGTGAAAGGAAAGTTGGCAGGAATGAGGAACCATGGATGACCAGAGATATTTAGGCTTTGACAGGAAAAAAAACAACTCCATGACAGGCAGCTGGGATCAAGTGAATCCCTGGAGGTATATAAGGGATACAGGAATTTACTGAAGAAGTAAATCAATAGGGCGAAACGGGGACATGAAAAAAGCCTTGGCTGATAAGATTAAGATGAATCCAAAATGGTATTTTCAGTATATTAAAGGAAAAAACATAACTATTTAGAAAATAGGACCCCTCAAAGACCAGAGTGACATGTATGTGTGGAACCATTAGAGATGGGCGAGATCATCAACGAGTATTTCTCCTCTGTGTTTAACATGTAGAAAGATATGAATACTTGTTAACTTGGCGAAGTTCTTGGTGATTTCTTAGGGACAGTCCATATCACAGTACAGAAGGTACTGGACGTAGTAGAATTCATGAGTATGGATAAATCTCACGTCCCTTACCAGATATATCCAATAATATGGTAAGCGGCTAGAAAAGCATTTGCGGGGGACCTGGCTGATGATTTTGATCATCATTAACCAGAGTTGAGATCCTGGAAGGCTGGAGGATATCAAATATTGTGCCCTTACTTAAGTATGACTGAAAACAAAGCCTTGACACTATGGAGCAGTAAGTTTAACATCTCTGGTAGGTATGTTACTTGAGAAAGTTTTGAATGATAAGATGTACACTAATTTGTAATGACAGGGTTTGATTAAGAATATTGAGAATGGCTTTGTGGATGTGGAGGCACTGGAACGGGTGCAGAAGACGTTTACCAGGATGTTACCTAGTATGTTAGGAAAATCGTATGAGGAAAGGCTGAGGCACTTGCGGCTGTTTTCATTGGAGAAAAGAAGGTTTAGGGGTGACTTGATAGAGGTGTACAAGATGATTAGGGGTTTAGATAGGGTTGACCATGAGAACCTTTTTCCAAGCATAGAGTCATCTATTACGAGGGGGCATAACTTTAAATTAAGGGGTGGTAGGTATAGGACAGATGTTAGGGTTAGATTCTTTACTCAGCGAGTCGTGAGTTCATGGGATGCCCTGCCAGTAGCAGTGGTGGACTCTCCCTCTTTATGGATATTTAAACGTGCATTAGATAGGCATATGGAGGATAGTGGGCCAGTGTAGGTTAGGTGGGCTTGGATCGACGCAACATCGCTGTATTTTTCTATGTTTCTATGTTTGTGCGTGGGAGATCATGCTTGAAAAATTTCTTAAAGTTATGTCAAAACGCGACCAGTAAGGTTGACTAGGTCGGGGTGGTAAACGTCAAAAAGTGTGGCGCTGGAAAAAGCACAGCAGGTCAGGCAGGAAAAAAGAGAATCGATATTTCGGGCATAAGCCTTTCATCAAAAATGTCCAAAACATCGATTATCCTGTTCCTCGGATGTTGCCTGAACTGCCATGATTTTCCAATACACACTTGTGGACTCTGATCTACAGCATCTGCAGTGCTCGGTTTCTGCTAGGGTGGTAGATTTAGTCAATATGGATTTCAGTTATACCAGGACAAGATAAGGCTTTTCAACCACGGGAGCTTGATATACAGTTACAAGAGGAGGTCAATCAGCCCATCGAACCTATACAATTGAACCGAGAATAGATCATGCAGCACTCGTATCATGTTACATAGCGACAGGATCAGTCCATTCAGCTAGTTCAGGGCAGTAACACAGGAAATGGAAGAGTCCACAAACTGATTGGACTCTGGGGAAGGTTGGAATAACACGAGGCTATTTATCTGCTCAAATCTGCCCTTCCCTTCAGTAACGTCAACTCTGCTCTGCTCTTGGCAGCAATTTATCTTTCATGCCCAAACCTTTGTATCCCTTGACTCTCTCAAAGTCCCCTCCCAATCATTTCAGGGATGCAACTGTCTGGGATAGAGAGGCCCCAACAATCTCTATCCTCTGAGAGAAGGAACGAACCCCACACATATACTTTGGTCTATTGACATGAACAAAAGATATGAACACAGCGTCAGAGTGACTGGCCCTGACATTACATCAATATTTGAATGAGCAATCTTTGAAAGGCTCGGAACGAGATTAAACTTAATAGGAATCAGTTGGAAGCTCCCCTCTGGTTGGGTCATTCAAAACACAATGTGGCTGGTTGACATCAATCCTCTCATTCTCTGGAAATCTCTGTGGGTGATCCCCAGGGTAGCTTCCTCAGCACAAATAGCTACAGCTGCTTCATCAATGCTTTTCTTTCCGTCATTCGATCAGAAGTTAAGATCTTCAGTGAAGATCACATAAAGCATCAAAACCTGGACAATATTCAAGATCATGCTGTTAACGTGCAGGTAAAATTCGTGTGTCAGCACTGCTGGACCCTGGCCATTTCCACAGTAAAGAAAGAGGAGCTCATTCAGCATCTCAAGCTGGCTTCGTTGAATGACATTCAGCCCATCCAAACTATTTGATAAGAAGAGACACAGAACATTCACTCTTTGTTGTTTCTTAAACAAGAAGAGATTTATTTGAAAAATCTGCAAATATTGGAACTCAAAGTAGACAGTCAAGACGCCGGAACAACACAACAAAAGAGACTTCTCATCAGGAGTTGAGAAGTCAACGACTTGAATAAAAGCCTTCTTCAGGACTGCGAGTTTGAGGGGGGGGGGGGGTTAAGGGGGTCTACATTTAAAGAGGCCAGGTGGGGGAGGAGGAGACAGGATGGTGATGTGGAGATAGGTGAACAAAGTAGAGTTTATGACTGGGTTGGAGGATGGGAGGAATGAATCCAGTTGGGAGATGGAAGCAGGGCTGACCAGAGGAATGGAAGGGAGGAGGAGGAGCCTGGAATGTTTTTGGGCGATTGGAGAGGAGGTTATTTGAAATTGGAGAACTCAAAGTTGAGTCCCCCGAGCTGTAGGCTGCCCAGGGAGAAGATGAAGTGTTGTTCTTCCATTTTGTGCTTTGTTTCATTGTGGCAATGGAGGAAGTCAAGGATGGCCACGTTGGAAAGGGCGTGGGAGGAGGAATTGAAATAGGCAGTGACTGGGAGGTCAGCTCAGCCCTTATGGGCCCAGCTGGAATGCTAAGCAAAATATCCCCTTAGTTTCCATTTGTGATTGCCGATGCAGTGAAGACCACATCGGAAGCACCAGATACAGGAAACTAGGTTGGATCCCAACACCTGCCACATCTTCCACAAGGACCATTCCCTTTGCAAATCTTTGGTTCGTGCCACACGCCCCACCAACCCTCCAATCCCCACTGACAACTGCCCCTGCAAACGGAAAAGATGCATCACCTGCTGGCACACAGTCTCACTCATCTCCATCCAGCGCCCCAAACAGTCCTTCCAAGTGGAACAGAGATTCACCTGCACCCCTTCCAACCTTGTATGCTGCATCAGGTGCTTCCGATGTGGTCTTTTCTACATAAAAAAGGGCACATTTTACCATTTATCACAGCCGGGCACAAAGATGGCAGATATGAGCTCCCCGTCACCACCCATTTCAATTCCCCTTCCCCTGCTCTCCCCCACCCCCCGACCATTTCCTCCCCTTTTTATCTGCAGCTCCCCCTACCCCTACCCCCAATCCTGATGAACGGTTGTCCCGGAAATATTGACTTCTCCACCTCCTGCTGCTGTCTGGCTTCTTGTATTCTTCCAGCCTCCTGTTTGTCTATTATTAGACAGGACGATAAGGAGTCTAGTCAGCACAACACGCTGGTTAGCAGCTACCACGAGTCACCCAATAACGAACCTTTTCCCTGCGATAAGTAGGAGGACATGCAACCCCTCAAGACGCTGACACACAAAAAGAAGGAACCATTCAGCCCCTCCAAACCGTTGCACTGAAATAGGAGGATGTCATTGATGCTGCAACACGACAAACCAATGAAGCAGAGACTGCCCAGACAGACTACCCCAAGCTGTTCCTCCGAGTGCTAATGTGTGCTAATGATGCACACGTCTTACATTAATGTGGTTTGCTAATGGATTGGAGCGGATGGCATGTCCCAAGTCGCAAGGTGGCATCTGCCATCTCCGACAAGACAGGCTCGTATTCTGTATGGAGATCAGAAACTTTTGGGAATGGCCAACTCTATCAGAGTGTAGCTGCTGACATTTTTGCGAACAACATGTTGCTCAGTGCAGGGTCTCCCTCCAACTGTATGTTGAGATGGGGAGAGTTCATTCAGAATCTGCAGCTCTCTCGCAACCAACCTGGGGTCTCCACAGAGAGTGTGATCTATCACAGAGTCATAGAGTTTAACAGGATCGAGACACATGTTAGCCTAAATTGGTCTCTGCCAACCGTAATGTCCATTCATGCTAACCCCATTTCCCTGCACTTGGCCCATATCCTGCTAAATATTTCCTATCAATGTATCTGGACACATACGAAATCATGTACTTCACATGTCATATTTCACGCTATTGTTTTGTTTTGGGCATAATGAGTCATGGTTCAAAACACTCAAGTTATCTTGCAATCACTTTTTAATCTTTTGCAGCATTACAAATTAAACACTCATTTCATTCACACTCTCCTCATGGTACCATTACTGCAGGGATTAGTCTGGTCAAACTGCTTTACACTATCTCAATGCAGCAAGGAGATCACTCCTTATAATGGAAAGAAAATCTGTCCACAGTGCCCCACGTGCTGTTTCAATATCTCTCGACAACTGCAGGGAGGTGTCTTCACGCCTACTTTTGAATCATTCTTCAATGAAGGACAGTGTACAATTTACTGTGCTGATGACTTGCTGCTATGTATGAATTCTGTCAGTGACTCATGACCAAGGGCATTTAGCTCCTTTTCACAAAGAGCACTTCACATCATCTCACATTCTCATAAATAGAAAATGAGAAGGATGGTATGTTTTGCCAAATCATTTCTTTGCCTTGCGAAACGCTTTACTTCCAGCACAACCACGCCAACAGCAACACCACTATTGCCTTTGGAGTTGTTTGAAGATGCTGAGGAGGCGATGGCCTAGCTGTATTATCTCCGAATTATTGACGCTGCGACTCAGGCAATGACCTAGAGCACAGATTCGAATCCCAACACGGCAAATATTGGAATTTGAGTTCAATGAAATATCACGAATTAAGAAACAATGAAAGGAATGTCAGAAACCCCTACCTGACACACTGCTGCCCTTCAAGCAATGAGATCTATCATCTTCAAATGATCGGGCTTACATGTGACCCTAGACCCATAGCAATGTTGTCACCTCCCGGCTGCCGTTTGAAATGTCCAAGACCAATCACTCACTATAAAGTCTCAAAGAAAGTAAACCAGACGGAGCTAAGCATTGAGTGCTTACAGCCCACTGACTGCAGTGGTCAGGAAGGCAGCTCACCAACAGCTACTCAAGGACAACGTGGAAAGGGAATTACATGATGTCCCATTAATGAATTAAAATAAAATACTCTTAGGAAAGGGAGACAAAGGGACATAACTCACTTCCAACCGTCATGAGATGTATACATTACATGGACAGGGTTTTCGTTAATATGGCGGCAGGAGAAAAATAAATAAGATTAATCTTGTTTATTATTTCCAATCCAGTTTGTCATCAACAATCCATCAACTTGCTTCTTTATCTCTTTTGCTCTCTTTCTATACCTGTTCAACTCCCTCCTTCTCCGCTTCACAACAGACGTCCCTGTCACCAACATCAATCACACGATTTCCCAGTTGTGTGCAGTTCTGATGGATGGACATTGGACTCGAAATGCTAATTCTATTTTATCTCGATCCGAGGCTGCCAATCCTGCTCAGCTACTCTGGCACGACCTCATTCTTCTGATATCTCGCATCATTCCTTTTATTCCCAAACTTCATGTGTTGTTCTTAGATAAGATGGCTGCATCGCTGTTAAGGGCACCGTTTGTTGACCTTACGAAATGCCCTTTACTGTGAGGCCACTCCTTAAGGCAGTATAGAGCAAAACACATTGCTGTGGACCTGACGTCGTCTTTATCCAGACCAGGTAATAATTTTAGACGTCTTTACCAAAGAACATAAGTGAAATAGATAAACTTATTGACAAAATGTTGTGGTTCTGTTTGCGGAGCTGGGAATTTGTGTTACAGACGTTTCGTCCCCTGGCGTGGTGACATCCTCAGTGCTTTGGATCCTCCTGTGAAGCACTTCTGTGATGTCTCCTCCGGCATTTATAGTGGTTTGTCTCTGCCGCTTCCGGTTGTCAGTTCCAGCTGTCCGTTGCAGTGTTCTGTATATTGGGTCCAGATCGATGTGCTTATTGATTGAATCTGTGGATGAGTGCGATGCCTCTTGGAATTCCCTGGCTGTTCTCCGTTTGGCTTGTCTAATAACAGTAGTGTTGTTCCAGTCGTACTCATGCTAGTTGTCATCAGCATGTGTGGCTACTAAGGATAGCTGGTCGCGTTGTTTTGTGGCTAGTTGGTGTTCATGGATACGGATAGTTAGCTGTCTCACTGTTTGTCCGATGTAGTGTTTTATGCAGACCTTGCATGGGATTTTGTACACTACGCTGGTTTTGCTAATGCTGGGTATCCGGTCCTTGGTTCTGGTGAGTTGTTGTCCGAGAGTGGCTGTTGGTTTGTATGCTGTTATGAGTCCTATTGGTCGCAGTAGTCTGGCTGTATGTTCGGAAATGCTCTTGATGTATAGTAGTGTGGTTTCAGAAGCGCTTCACAGGAAGCTCCCAAGCACTGAGGATGTCACCTAGACAGGGGACGAAACGTCTGCAGCGCAAATTCTCAGCTCGGCGAACAGAACCACAACAATGAGCACCCGAGCTATAAACCTTCTCACAATCTTTATTGACAAAATGCTAGTGGGGTTATACTGGTGACATTCGCTTTTATTTCCAGTTCCTGTCATTTGAGTTTAAGTTCTCTCATCGTCTGAGATAGGATTTGAAACAGTGTCTTTCGTGTAGTAACCTGGACCACTGAATGACGTGGCCAGCGACATTACTGTTCTGACATAGTGTCCCGACATGCATTTACTTTAGAGACAAGAACAAGGTCATGATGGAAACATTGTAAGGGAAAGAATGATAAGAAGAGAGCTGGAACCATAAAGTCTGAAATTTTCCAAGGCATGTATAATGGTGTATTTAGCAACTGCACAAACGTCAAGCTGTGAAATAGGGATACCATGGAGCTGGTAGTGGGTCTGTTTGGTGATGGAAAGAATGTGAAGACATAAATCAATTCAGGGCAAATAGGGACTTCCGGATTGTAAACAGTCTTGTTCTCAGATATGTGTGTGGGCGGGGGTGAGGGCGGTTTTGAAATTGGTGGTAATGAATGGATTTGCATTTGAAACTGAAGACAGTAGTTTGCCAAATATATTTAACAGAAATAGCACTGAATTTCACCATGGTTCATGGGGTTAATAAATAGATAGAGATGGGGAGACTTACCAGAAACGCCAACAGTAGCAAGCATGGGATAGTAACCAGCCTGAATAATCAGTAGTACACTATAAATCCGAAGTGGTAATATGTTCCAATACCAGGAAACATAGGAAAGACCCTCGGATAAACTCCTGTCCATTGTTTCAGCATTCCATCCTAGGGTTCTCAGATTCTGAACCATTGGTGCAACATTCCAGTCTACTGTTCTTAGATTCTGATCCATTATTAGAACATTCCAGTCTACTCACAGATTCTGACCTCTCCTCCCCCCGCCTCTGCAACTGCTGATTCCTGTTAGTGTTGCAGGTGATGAATCTGATGCTGCAATGGTATAAATCATTGCAAGAAGCACCTTACTAATAGAAAAGGGAAACCATCCAGCGACATCATTAGGATCCATGGAGACAGACGTCAAACACAGTCACTGAACAAGCAAATACAGTTTGCCCCTTTCAGTATGGTACCTTCAGATCACAAACAACAACTGGACTTGATTGAATGTAGACATCGCTGACTATTGGTCACATCTCCCATCGCCAATTGCTCTTGTGAAGTTAGTTGTGAGGGAGAATGATGGATGTTTCCTTATCACAGGCTAGATGATTCTGCTGTGTAGACGTTTGCAACGCTGTAAACACCTGAACACCTCCCCCCCACCCCCAGAACACAGCCACCTACAAAATACGCGACCTTGATGTATGTAAAGTGCTGATCTCTCCTCAACTAGACCAGACACCAGCCAATAGATTCTCATTGGGCCTATTTTTCTAGACCCTACACAGGATGGGTGAGGTGTCTGGATATTTCTCTCGTTGCTCTAATAAAACAATGTTGAACTCTTCAACACACAATGCGATTCAGCTTTGTTTTATGTAAACTCATAAACAGTTGAATACACTTTATTGGCTTCAAAGCAGGAAGACTTACATTTAATGAATTCAGCCTAAAGCCATATGTGGCATGTGACAAAACCGGTCCTTTTACAAGGTTATGTTGACCATAGGTTTTTTTACAGGGAGTCTAGATGAACCAAGATTCCAATATGTCTGAACTTTGAAAGTTTCATTGGGATGATTTTGTGTATATCAAACAGGTAATGCCTCAGCCAGAAGGCTTTCTAGTTTTTAAGAAGAAACTTGGATAATCAAGAGGACTTGGGCAACTGTCTAGCTGGACAGGTTTGATCAGTTCTAGGTTTAGTTAAGTTAGTGTCACTGTTGGAACTGGACTCTCTCCTCCTCCTTCTGTCCTTCTGACATTATAACCTGTAAGCATTTGTGTCAATGTTACTCTTGGTGCTAAGGGGTTTGCTTATTGGGATTGTTGAAAGTATTTTGGAATAGGATCCTTAAGTCTGGATACCCTGTCGGGTTTATACAGGATTAGATATTCAGGTATTCTATTTTTAGTTTATTGTGTTTCATTCGGTAATTTGGTAAATAAATGCTATTTGTTTAAAACTCAGCAGTCTGACCAACTAATTCACTCTGGGAAGATCCACTCTACTCTACCATTTAAAAAATAACAAAGCTACGGTCTGGGCGAGCTGCTTAAAATGTTCTGTGGTGCCGGACCTGTTTCATAACAGAATGGGGGCCATTTGCCGGATTTAGGCAGAGAGTAGCAAGTATTAGTGTCTCCTAATTCGCGTGTTGATTTGGTGGAGACACAGAGCTTCAGATAGCAATGGCTTTTGCAGGAACCAAGGATGTTTTGGATGTGGAAGAAGTGACCTTGGGTTTTTTTACAGAATGCACTTAAGTGCAAGCTGCGGGAATTAGCGGACTAGCTTGCAGTGAAGCTACCTCCTAACGTGAGGAAAAAAGTGTTGATTGCAGCTGTAGCTCAGCATTTCAATTTGCTGGAAACTCCATCAAGACCTATAGAGATTAACAAACTTCAATTGCAAATGAAGCAGCTTGAGTTAAAAGCGGAAATGGAGCAGTTTGAGTTATGGCTAAAATCAGTAGAGGAAGAAAGAGAATGAATAGGTTAAGCAGAGGAAAGAAAAAAACAATGAATGTCCTCAGCAGGAGTGAAAGAAAAATGAAGAGGGTTTGTGCTTCAGAGATATACACTTCGAATGGAAAGTCAGCTTAAAAGGATGGAGATGAAGAGTGAAAGTGAGCTTAGTGAGGAACAGAGTGAGGATGAGCAAACCCATGGCAGTCAAACACCTGGTGCGAAACCTTTTGAATTATATTCACGCCTTGCCTAAATTTGATGAGTAGGATTTGGAAACCTTTTCCATTTTTTTGAAAAAGTGGCTAAGCAATTGCAGTGGCGAGTGACCATGTGGGTTTTGTTTATCCAAACGAAACTTGTAGGTTGACTTTGGCAAGTAATCGCAACACCACACTATCAGATGAGGGATCTGGGGTGTATGAGGAGGTAAAGTAAGTGCATATGAGCTTGTGCCAGAATCCGACAGACAACGTTTCTGGAATATAAGGACGGATCCTGGTCAAACCCTATATTGAGTTTGAAAGGATCAAGGAAAGTAATTTTGATATCTGGAATCAGCTTTAAAAATACAGTAAACCTACGATGCTCTGAGAGATACAATTACTTTGTAAGAGTTCAAAGATTCACTGCCTGGCATAATACAAACACAGTTGGAAGAACAGAGAGTTAAAACGGCAAGGCTGGCAGCTGAAGTGGCTGATGATTACGAATTGGTCCATAAAACATGGTTTGGCTTCTACAATCAATTTCAGACCATGAGGGATAGAAACTGGGCAAAGAGAAATCCTTACGTGGTAGGGAAAGGTAGATCTCAATGAAGATCATGAGGATAACTTAGCACAGGCTAAAAAGGAAACACTTGAATGAAGTTCGAAAGCTTCGGCGCTTTCATTGCAATAAATTATGTCACATGAAAGCACTGTGTTGGTGGGTTCTGGGAAAAAAAATACAGATGCAGGAAAACAGGACAAGCTTGAACGTTTTGTTGGAGTGATAACAGAAAGCACAGTGAAAGCTAGAAAGCTGCTTCAGAGTGTATATGCTGATCAGAGATTTGTTAAGGAGGAAGTGGCAGATCTCCTTAGAAAATATACCTGCAAATGGAAAGTTTATTGACATAGGGCATGTAAAGAGGATGCAATATTAAGGGACACAGGATCCTCTTAGTCCATTATGCTTATGGATCAGGAGATATATACTCCAGAAAGACTATGTCCAGAAAAGGTACTGCTAAAGGGAATTCACCTTGAGACAAAAAGCGCATAATGTTGCAAAGTGAGGATAGAGTGTCCAGAAAGGTGTGGAGAAATTGTGGTGCGAGTATTGGATAAACTCTCAGCTCCAGGAATACAATCTATCCTTGCAAAAAAATATAGCTGAATCACCAGTACGAGTGCTGCCAACTCTGGTTGAAAAGCCAGTGGGGACACAGGCAACTGACACAATGCAGAAGTGTTATCCTGGAAGTTTCCTGAGTGTGGGCAACGAAGCCCCAATGTCACCACTTAAAACAGGAGATATCAAAAATGTAAAGATAAGGAAGCGGGAGTGCCATTTGCAGAGACTCTGTTCCATCAGATAGTTGTGAAAAAAAGCTATTGACCAAACAGGGCATCATGCAAATATTTTAGCTCATTTAAACTAATTGAGTTACAGCAGAAAGAAAAAAGAATAAAGCAGTTTTATCAAAAAGCATATACTTTAGGAATTTTGAATGTATCTCTGAGTGTTATTACCCGACTGAGGAAATGGAGACTATGACATACTCAAGGAGATGATCATTGGGCAGACGCTCATCGCATCGTATTGCCAATGGGATAACGAAAAGAGGTGATGTGAACGGTGCATGAGCTACTATCTCGAAGTCATTTCGGAGTGAGGAAAACACAGGCTGAAAGACAGAGACATATTACTGACCTGGACTGCAACATGATGTAGTTGAAGTTGCAAGACGAATCAGACATGTCAGGTAATTGGAAAAAAACGCAAGTGATAATCAAACCTGCACCTTTCTTAACTATTCCTGCATTTGAAGAACGTTTTACAAGAGGCTTAATTGATTGGCTAGGTCTCCGACCTCAAATAAAAAGGTGGACACCAGTATTTGTTAACAATACTGGATGCATCGACGAGACGTCCAGAGGCCATCCCAAGATGTAGTATCACAACTAAAAGAATTGCAACGGAATTGCTTTTTTTTTAAATAGACACGGACTACCAATAGAGATAGAGTGAGGTCAAGGTTCAAACTTCACATCTAATTTATTCACTATGATGTCTTCGGAATAAAGCAATTCAAATCGTCTGCATATTATCCAAAATTGCAGGGAGCGCTAGAAAATTAAAGACCATGTTGAGGGCATATGATCAGGATTATCCAGATGATAAGGGTAAGGGAATTCCATTTGCGCTTTTTATTATCAGGGATACACCAAATTAACAGCGCAAACTCAATCAATTTGAATTATTTTTGGGCATTAAGTGAGAGGACCATTAATATTGATTAAGGAAAAAATAGTAAATCATAATTCAATTGCCACATATTTGGACGAGGTCTCAAATTTTAGGAAGCAATTAATAGTGCTGGGGAGTTGTTTAGCCAGCATTTAAAAATATTGCAGCATGCAATAAAACAGGAAGCGGACAGGAAATCAAAAAATTGCAATTTTATGATCGGGGATAAGGTTACTTTCAGTTATAGGTGAACCTTTTAAAGCAAGGTTTGTGGACCTTATCAAATACAACGGAGAAAGAGTGAGGATAAACACTTGATAGGGACTCCAGAAAGAAAGAAATCTCACAGCGTATGTCATGTGAATATGCTCAAATTGTACAATGACAGGGAAGGAAAGCCAGAGGACAAGGTGTTAATGATTACGGCACAGTAGGAGGAACCAAGTTCAGAGGATTCTGAATCAGACATTTCTCAAATTAAAGTGGGCAATGAGGTACTTGGCTAAAATTGGGACAGTTTTTTTTACCTTCATGAGAAAAATTGAAATGATCAGAAAGAGTATTTATTATCAAACGTGGAGATATGCAGATATTAACTTTAACGCACTCAACTAATTGTGCATAATGTAGCTATCGGAGACGTCGTTACGATTAAACAACATCCTCACAGGCATAATCCTCTAAAGTTGGCACAGGTTTAGAATGAGATTCAATGCATGCTCTAAGCTGACATAATCAACGTGCGTTACAGTGACTGGAACTCAGCCATAGTCATGGTGCCGAAGCCAAATGGTAGCCAACGATTATGTGTGGACTATCGTAACGTCAATACAGTTAAACACATTGCTGTATACCCAGTTCCATGGTTGGAAGACTGCGTTGAAAATGTGGGACAAGCAACTGACATTTGGTATGAAAAATGTGCAGCCACATTTTAGGGACTAACCAATAAATTGCCGGATTATCCAACCTGTGGTGTACATTGATGACCTTGTGATTTTTAGTGACTCATGGAAGAAACACTACAGCATCTATCAGACTTGTTTGATCGTCTTCAGAAGGCAGGCTTGGTGGTACTCCTAGCGAAAAGTGAATTTGCCAAAGCAAAAGTCACCTTTCTTGGCCATGCTATTGGACATAGATAAACGGTACCATGAGATTTAAAAGTGAAGGTAATTGGAGAATTTACCTTGGGAGCAATTCCTGGAACTAAGTAGATTTTCTCGAATGTTTGTGCCTCATTTTCGCGGTGTGACTGCTCTACCCACTGAATTGTTCAAGGAAGGCAAGAAATGTCAGTGGACAGAGAACTGTCAGTAGGCATTTGACAGCATTAGAATTATGTGTTAACCACTACCAATGATGACACACAACTGATTCTGCAAAACCATTCAAGATGGATTTAAATGCGAATGATGTGGATATCGGTGCTGGGCTCTTGCAGGAAGATGACGGGAAGACAGGATATTTCTCCAAGACGTTGAATGTTCATTAGTAGAAATATTCAACAGTTGAGAAAGAGACTGTGAACTTTGTGTTGGTATGACAAGATTTCAGTGTTTATATTACCAGCAACGTCACGGAAAGAAACATTCACACTGATCATAACTCAATGAAGACTTTTTGAGAAATTTTAGTACAAAAATGCGAGACGGTTTCGCTGGAGCCTCTTGTTACAGCCATTCAATTTGTGCACGTGGCAGGTCTTGAAAACATGATTTTCAATGCATTATTGAGACTTGAGTGACAAATGGAGGCACTCAGTGATGGACTTACCACACACGGAATCTGGATATAGTTGTGCATGTTTGCATGTTTATAATAAAAAAATGTACATGCACATTGTAGAGTACGAACTACTATTTTTGGAGGTTTTGAAAACTGAAGCCATCTTTGGATATTGAAGATTCAGTTTTGTATTGGGGGAGTTGTCACACAGGTGGTCTCTTTAGCAGGTTAGGTTGTCCTTGATTTTTTTCCAGATAGGCTCTAACCAACCCAATGTTCCAACATGTCTCAATTTGGAATGCTTCATTGGGGTCATTTTTTACCGAACAGATAATGCTTCGGAAGAATGCTTTCAAGCCTTTAAAAAAATGCTGGTGTAATCAAGGAGATGTGGTCAGCTCTCCAGTTGCACAGGTCAGTTCAGTTCGAGTGTTAGTTCAGTCAGGATCACTGTTGAAACTGGACGCACTCCCCCTCCTTCAGTCTTCTGACTTCGTAACCTGTAAGCTTTTTTTGTGTAATTTTTACTCTTTGTGCTTAGGGGTTTGTTTATTGGGATTGGTGTAAGTAATTTGGATCAACATTATTAATTGGAGATTACCTGTCAGTATTGGACAGGATGAATCATTCAGGTACAGTACTTTCATTTCGTTCTGTTTCTTTCCCTTTTTTTGTAAATAAATTCTATTTATTGGACCAGTTGGACCAGTTAACTCACTCTGGGAATATCCACTATACATTTACCTTCAACAAATTGCAACATTATGGTCTGGGAAACGTTCTTAAGAATGTTTTGAGTGGTCGGGCATGGTACAGAGCAACGTACAATAACCCTGATAATTAACAGTCACGAATTAATGAGGCAGTGACAGAATGAAGATGATAATGGCTATGAGAAAAAATGGGCTGTGGCCAGTGACTGAGGAGACCTAAGGGGAGTACATTAATATCTCCCAGTCACGAGTATTCAGCCAACACTGTTTCTGACAAACGGAATGAATTGCAACCCAGAGCAAGATAACAGATGACCTTTGTTACATGGAATGCTGAAAAACAACATGAATAGAAGAGGAGAATTTTAAATGTCATGTGCAGAATTATATCCTATATACAGACTGTTTAATCACAGGTTATACAGGTTGTTAAGATTGTTGATATCTGGACGGGATATTCTGAAATAAAAACAGACACAGATAACAAAATATGTTGGGTTTCTGTGAGTTACAGCAGAGTGAAAATGAGGATACAGCTCATACCGAGCTGGTACAAAGATGATGGGCAGGATGGCAACCATCTTTGCTGAAACTATTCAACGAAATGTATTGAAAATGTTCAGAGACTGAGGAGACACGTTTAGACATAAAACGCGCAGACAATGTCATAATTAATAAATTATTCCTATTTGTCCATCAAGTGTAGCTGTCTCTTAAAGGCCCTTGACAGGAAGAAAAAACTTTGATGAGATCTGTGCGTTTATTTTCAGACATTAAAGAAGAAACATACTCCAGTGTGATACATGTGTCACTGGTACAAGTGATGGGAACGGGAATGGAGCATTTTGCCCAAACATAACCGGGGTCAACATCCAGACCAATCAAGAAAAAGCAAAATGTTGTAGATAGTGGAAATCTCGAATAAAAATGCAAAATTATGGACAAATGCAACAGATGACGCAGAATCTGGGCAGAGACAAATGGTTATAGTATCAAGTCTTAGATGAACCTAAACTGAACAAATTATGATGGACTCAGAAAGAGTTAATTGCATTTTTCTGTGCTCTGATACTACCTGAACTGCTGGGTTTCTATCCAGCAATGTCAATTGTTGCAATTGCAGGAGATAGAGAGTAATTGTGGATAGTTGCTTTTAGGATTGAATGCTAGTGCCAAGCAGTGTTTCTCAGAGGTTGGTTCTGGGTTTTCATTGCCATTTATGTAAATGATTTGTGTGAGAATATCGAAGGCATGGTTCGTAAGTTTGTGGATGACACCAAAATTGGTGGCACAGTGGACAGTGAAGAAGGGTTTCTAAGAATGCAAAAAGATCTTGATGAAATGCGTCAATAGACTGACAAATAGCAGATAGAGTTAAAGGTGGATGAATGTGAGGGGCAGGCAATAGTGTGTGTTTGCTGCTGTCTGATACACGAGGAATTGGACGATTTTAATCCTCGTCTCCTGCGTGCAAAACATCGATATCCTTCATGATCTTTGATAGGCCTTACCCTTTTGTTGTTAATGTAGTTGCACAATGGTTTTGGTTTATCCTTAACCTTATCTGCCCATTCTATCTCATATCACATTCTTGCTTTACTGATTTCTCTTGAAATAATGCCATACACTCTTTATATTGACTAAGAGATTAAATTGAATACAATTGCCCATATCGAAAGTAAGGTTTTCGTTGATTCTTGAATAAAACCTCAGTAACTGTACTTAACCATTGCTCTTTAAACTTACAGCATTACCCTTCACTCTAACATAGTGCCTCGCAACTCCCGTCTTCAGACTGTTGAACGACTCCCACTTGTCAGACATCGTTTTACCAGGTAAGAGTCTACTCCAATCAAACTTGATAGGTCCTTGTCCCATGCCATTAACATTTATGGTACTCCAATTAAATAAAAAATAATGAATGCTTTATTCTTTTCCATAACCATTACAAAACTAATAGAGTTATGATTGTAATACCCAAAATAGTTCCTCGTTTACTTCAGTCACTTGCCCTGCCTCTTGCACAAAAAAAGGCATGGCTTTGCACCTTCTCTGTTAGAATCATCCGCATATTGATGAAGTATGTTTTAGTGAAAATATTTAACAAATTCTTCACCACCCAAACTTTCCTGACATTGAAATAAAGGCAATTTCGTGCTTCAGAATTGCAATATACTCTTGACTCTCTCGTTTTTATTTTCTAATTGACGTGCTCTCGTCATATTTATAAACGTCTCTAACCATCCTACCATTTGTACAGCTACTAGGAATTTCCCCATTGCCGTCTCTATGAATATCATGTCTCACTACATAGAATGAGCAAATCTCCCTGCTAAGATGTTCGCTGCTTTACAGTTTTGATTAGACCAATCTGTTCGGAACAGGACATTTCTATTCTAAAATAGATTCCAATTTCCACAAATCTAAATCCCTCAACAACACAGTAAAACTTCAGCCGTTGATTTTTCTCTTTTATCCCTTTCTTCCTTCCCAGCTGAGTTTGGCATTGGGAGTAAATCAGAATGTGTTGCTTTAAAGGTTTTCGTTTTAAAATACTCTACCTCACCTCCTAACTTCACTCTGTACAGCATTAATCTTTCGCTAAAAAAAGTCTTTCAACCCAATATCTACAATAATGTTTGGCTACTCAATCTCACCTTTAACAACGCGCTTGAAATGTTTCGAGACGTTCTTAATCCTCGCACAGGGAAAGCAATACTCCATCCTGCATTAACGGTCACTGCCACAGAATCTCCTATTGATGCCCCTGATAGAAAAGTCCACTGAAGCAACAATTCTACAAAACCTTCTCAAACGCTGCTAAATATGAGAATAATTCCAAGTGTCCAATAATTGATTGCTCTTCCATTTTCCTCAGAAAGACAATCCCTTCTGTTGTTCTGAAAGCTGAACGATACGATAGTGGAAGAGCCACCGGAGAATTTTGAACTACTTTCTTATCTTTCCCTACAGCTACACATCTATATGAATGATTTCCTGAATAACATTTTTTTTCTAAATCCTCCAGCCATCCTCTCTGTCCCTTATATGTGACCTTAATAATATTATGCCGAAAGCAGGACGTTTTTATGAAACCTTATGTTAACTTTCATTACCTCCAGACAATAACATTAAAATTGAAAAATCTCTACATATGCGTATCAAACATAGAAAACTTAAACAAAATCAAACATTTAGTTAATTAAATGATTTAAAATATTCCTGTTTAATAAACTCCGAGAAGAAAATAGTCTTCTCCAGAGCTGAAAATGTGTAGGACTTTTCAGAAGGAAGGTATAACCCATTATTTAAAAAAAAGAAACGGATTAATTTTACAAAACAAAAAAGGTTCATAGTGTAATAAAAGAAACCATTTAAAACATAAATAGACTTTTTCCTTTCTTTTGGAGACCACCCTTAAAAAGTTATTTTTAAAAATATTCGTTTGAATGAAAATTACGTTTGCTTTGCTTTTTTGAATGGTTTTGAATGTAAATAAAACAAAATAGAAGAAATAATGTTAAATTAATAAACTATATCATTTACAATATGGAGAAAACTGGGCGTATGTTTTAATAAAGTGCTTCCAATTTAAGATAGACTTGCCCATATGATTTGAACTCCTGCTGTGAGTCTATATGTAGAATTTGTTTGAATCTAATCACTCCAGCTCTTTCAAACAAAATTATGAATTTGTGTCTGTCATAGAGGGAAAGTTTCTTCAGCTCTGCCCATTGCAGGGAAAGATACAATGAAAATTATCCAGGACCACGTAGAACACAAATGTTGCAGTGAAAGCCACCAAAACCTAATTCAATGCTAATTACGTACAAGCTTAATAATAAAATATACAGAGGCGCATAGTATAAAAGGAGAATTCAGTTCCATGTCCAAAATAAAATTTGTGGCTCCCTCGTCAAATAAAACCCACCTGCATCATGCTGCAAATTCAACAAAATAGGAAAGGCAAGTGAATAGAATTCTCAATGCTTTCCCTGTGAACAAAATCTGAAGAACGGGATAAAATCAAGGCTTAATTTTGAACTTCATAAACGATGATGATGAAGATGGGAGGGATGGAGGGATGGAGTTTGGGGGGGAACGATGGGCGGCACGGTGGCACAGTGGTTAGCACTGCTGCCTCGCAGCGCCGGAGACCCGGGTTCAATTCCCGCCTCAGGCGACTGACTGTGTGGAGTTTGCACGTTCTCCCCGTGTCTGCGTGGGTTTCCTCCGGTTGCTCCGGTTTCCTCCCACAGTCCAAAGATGTGCAGGTCAGGTGAATTGGCCATGCTAAATTGCCCGTAGTGTTAGGTAAGGGGTAGATGTAGATGTAGATGTAGATGTAGGGGTATGGGTGGGTTACGCTTCGGCGGGGCGGTGTGGACTTGTTGGGCCGAAGGGCCTGTTTCCACATTGTAAGTAATCTAATCTAATCTAATCTAATGTTGTGGATGACACAAAGATGAGCTGGTGGTTCACAGTGAGGAGGAACGTGTGATGGAACAGGAGCGTATAAACTGGCTGTTCAGGTGGACAGACCAATCACTCATGAAATTTAACACTGATAAATGTGATACCTTTCTGAGGTAACCAACAAGAGTGTACTCAAACTGAATAAAGTTCAGATTTACTTGATTTCACTTTAACACAAAGAACGTTGAGAGGTGCTCCTGATGGAGGTGTTCACCAGCATGAGGGTCGACAGAGACTGAACAGAGAGCAGCTCTTCCCCTTACTCGAAGGCTCAATAATAAGGAGACACACTTTTAAAATGAAAGTGGCCTAACCATTAATCTGTAAACTGTAGAAAAACTTTCCTATTTCTAACTGTATTTGGTTTTAAAATATTTCAATATTTATATTGCCTCCTGAAAAATGTGATGTTGAAGCAGTTGTTTGTTATGTGATCCAGGTTCCCTGTTCCTCGTGCCTCAGTTTTGCAGTCTGTTTATTGAAATAATACACTGTTTTTCCAAACAACTCGCCATTGTGTTCAAATACAGACACATTCTCCTAACTATGATCCATAAATCAATATTTTACTGGTCCCTTGACATGCCTAGACATTATTGAAGGCTTATATACGCTCCACATTTTCTTTTTCTAACATTTTCAATGTTTGTATTCTCCCACAAACATTAAGTCTCAAAAGAACTGCCAAGGTTTTACTTCTGATCTAAATGGTCATTTGTCCCTTTATTACGAAATGGGCATATTAATTATGGACTGTCTGTCTGACTGCAAAATTTTGATGTGGTTTACTTCAGGTAAGAACAGTGATCGGCTATTTGACTGCCAGGCCTGCTGCCGTAATCAACAAGTCTGGACTGTGATATTTTCTCCACACTGATGATATATTCCCTACACACAGAGCAAACTGCATCTCCCTCAACCAAACCCGTCGATCCCTGTTACCCCAGCCACTTACGGTGAATAAAATCCAAAGACCTGTAGATGGACCAAACAAGAAAATAGAAAATGGAGTGGCGGTAGGAAATTCAACTGTGCAATTATCCACATTAAACACTGTCTACCAGATATAGCAATCTGCCCAATTTCTAAGCCTATCAATATTCATCTGTAAAATCTTTAGCTCCTCATTACAGCCTGTTTGAAAACCTAGTTGAATACCATCTGTGAATTTAGTTACTACTCTTTGTCTCCTTCCAGGTCATTTGGGAAGATTGCAAACTATGAACGTTTGAGAGCTGAATCTTCACTAGTTTCTGTTCGCCAGTGAAAGACCATTTATCTTAATGCTCTGCTTTCTGTTCGTCAGCCCATCCTCCATCCAATTCAATATTCAACCCTTAACCCCTCGGATCTAATCTGTCAGATCAGTCCTTTACGCAGCACCTTGTCAAATGCATTCTGAAGTTCAGATGTACAGCATTTGCTGCGTCCGCATTATCCAGCTTGTTGATTACATTCACGAAGAACTCCAGCAGGTATGTCAAGCACTACCTCCCCACCATGAAACCGTGCTGTCATGGTGAATTCATCATTGTTTTTCCAGGTGTTCAATTATTTCCTATTTTCTGGTTGACTGAAGAAACTTCCCCACTACAGAGGTTAAACGCACTGGGCTATAGTTTGTGATTTTTTCCTATCTCCTCTTTTGAGTAAGTGTACCACATTATTACTTTTCCAATAATTCATACCGTTCCAGAATCCAAGGATTTTTTGAATATCCTAACTAACACATCCACTATCTCTGCTGTTACCTCATTTATTATGATAGACTGCAGGCCGAGGGTCTGACCTGCCTATAATCCCATCAATGTATTTAATATCTTCTTCCTCGTCATCGTACTTCCATCATGATACTTTGCAGTTGTTTTAAATTTTGGGAAGAAATTATCTTGCACTGTGAAAACAGAAAGTGTTGGTTTTACCTCTGCCATTTCTGAGTTTCCCATTATTACCTAGCCATTTTTATCCTCTCAAAGACCAACAATTACTTTCAGCATTCTGTTACTTTTCGTCTACTCGGAGAAGTGTTTTGTTTTTATAATTTCTTAAGTTTTCTACTCATTTCCTTTCGTAGTCATTTTGATTTTGTTTTTAATAACCGTTTGCTGACAAGTCAAGCACTTTTTTTCAATTCATTGAAGGATGAGATGGCACTCATAGTATATCCCTAATTGCCCGGAGGGCAGTTAAACGTCAATCAAATTTGTATGTGTTGGAAGTCACAGGTAGGTCAGACCAGGTAAGGATGGTGATTTCCATCCCTAAAGAACATTCATGAAACATATGGGTGTTGCCAACAATGAGGAATGGATTCATTATCATCAATAGACTCTTAATTGCAGATTCATAGTGGATTTAAATTCCACCATCTGCCTTGGCAGCATTTGAACTTGAGTCCTCAGGACATTATCTTGCTGAGAAGTCAGCGATCATACCACCAGGCAAGAACCTTCATGTTATTGTTGACGTCATTGTTAAGACATGGATCGCTTTTACAATTCCTCTTCCACTCAGGATTACACTTTATTTGAGAGTTTTTGACTATCTCCCGAAGTAGTTGCCACTGTTCTTCAAATGTCCCGCACTTTAATCTTTTTATCATGTCCAATCAAGCCAAGCCCTTCCTCAGGCTAGTAAAATTATCATTGTCCAACACTAAATCTCACCTATGTGACTCAGTCTTTTCTGGCACAGTCTGAATGTGAAACTCCAGCATGTTGTGGTCAATCTTTCTAAGATGATACTGTACTACAATATGATTTATCACTCTTTCCTCATTACGTAATACCAAAGCCAGTTCTCAGTTTTGTTCCAATACATGATAATCAAAGAAATGATCTGTCACATATTCGACGAATCGCTCTTTGAGGCTCCCTTTGCCAAATTGATTAATTCAGTCAATACGTATGCTCAAATTCCCATAATCTCTCTTGTGCCCTTGTCTCAAGCAATCGTTATTCCCTGGTTCATGATATTCCCTACACTGAAAGTAATCGGTGATGTGGGGGAGTGGTTTGTGGGCTAATGCTCATACCAATGTGTTTCTTTTCATGTGTTTTATTTCAAACCAGACTGATTCATCAGTTTTGTCCCACGTGCTAATATCATTTCTTAATACAGCCTTGGCATAATTCTCAACCAATACAGGCGCTCCACCTGCTGTTCCTTCTTGTCTGAATACTGCGTAGCCTTGAACATTTAACACCCCAGTCCTGACGTTCATGTAGCCACATTTCAGTCATGCCCACAATGCAATAATTGTTTTTCTCTGTTTGCGCTATCAGCTCATTCATTTTATACCAAATACTGCACACATTTAGTTAAAACGTTGTTTGCTTAAGTTCTACTGATTTAACTTGCTCTTTTAATACTTGTGTTCACAGCCTCTCCATCCTTTTTTATTGATCCCCGATAATAGTGAGCCTATCATATACTCCAACTTTCAACTCACATTTGTAAAATTTGTATGATTCCTTCTCTCAGCATGGTCATTAAAATGGCTCTGCATGTTTATTTGACAAACCTTTACTTTCTGCTCAGTTTCTGACCTGCTGCTTTGGTTCCCAGCCTCCTGTATCATTATCTTAAATCTGCACGATCACACGTCCCTTCCAGGATGTTGAGGCCCCTCCAGTTAAAGTGGACACTTTTCTTTTTGTACAGTCCCACCTGACATGGACGCGATCTGAATCATCCAAAAATCAGAAACCATCGTCCGAATGTAGCTTTTTGCCACATATTCAACTCGACTCTCTTCCTCTTTCTTATCTCACTTCCAGATGCCCTGGGCCTAATCCCAAGATTACAACCTTGGGGGTCGTACTTTTAAACTCACTCCTAACTCCCCGAACAACCTTTAAATCTTTTACTCTTCTTTCCGATATCATTGGTATCAATGTGAACCACGACCTCTGTCTGTTCACCCTCTCACTTCTGTATGACCTGAGTGTGCTCGAAGACATTCTTGATCCAGGTACCGACCACCCTTTATATGAAGAAATCATAGAATCATCGAATCCTTACGGTGGGGAAACAGGCCATTTCACACAGAATGTCCATGCTGACCCTTTGAAGAGTAAACCATTCGGAACCATTCCCCTACCCTGTTACTCCACATTTACCCCTGACTAATGCTCCGAATTGGCACATCGCTGAACACTATTGGCAAAACATAAACAACCCAGACCCAATCCGCTACACTCTGTTCAGTTTGCTTTTTCGCTAAAGATACTGACAGAACTACTGAGCATTTTCAGCAACTTCTGGTTGTGTCACCAATGATGCTTGTTTATTCATAAAAACGTATGCAAAATAGAATTGCAAATAAAGCTGAATTTAAACTCTCAAACGAAAACTAAATATTTGGTCGTCCAATGATCCCAGTAAAGGTTCATTACATTTTTGTTGTTCGGGATATGAACGTCATTGGTTCACTTTCCCAATCCATGAATAAAGGAGGTTTTTACATATGTTTGATATCAGAAAGTTTGGAAACGTTGTACATTTACTCCTTCATACGGGAATGTGATAACACCACATTCATTCTTTTCATACCAATTACAGAGAATTATTCACAAAACACACACTCACACATGCATATACACCGACACACACAAACACACGCACACATATATGCACACACAATGTAATACTTCGTCGAAGAATACCAGTAACATTGCAAGTAATTGAAATGATAACTGCAAACAAGGATTGAAGTAAAAGAAGGATGAGAGAAAATGGGTCTTTTTAGAACAGGAAAGACTATTATGTGAAATTACTAAGTTGATCAAATGTATGTAAAACTACGCAGGGCAGATAAAAGATGTTGTTATGAAGGTATAGAGATATATGGCACATTTAAGATAGACTGGAAGCTGGCACAAAGTGTTCTGAAAGAAGTTAAAATGTAACATTTGACTGTGACACTAATAGCCGAGGTGCCACGAAACAAAAACCAATTCAAATTCGGCCAGTCAGTTTAAGTTTTGGCCCAACACACTAAATCAAATTTGTTTGAAATACTTGATGACATCAAACTCAATTAAGTGATCCGATGTTTCGAGGTATAAAACCGGACATTTTGAACATTTAGAGCGAGAACTTCCAAGGATATCAACAAAGATAGACTGCGAGCTGACGAGCTTCCTGAAAGGTACCTGTCTTTCAGAGTTTTGCACAGCAGAACATCAAAACATACGAGAGAAAATGCAACAGAGGGAAGTCTGCAAAGGAGAATCAAAAAAAGCTGACTGGTTTTGAAATATGATTATATTTTTTGTATACCTTATTTTTTTTTGTTTTATCTGACCAATATTGCAGAGTGATAGGTAAAAGACATGTTTAACAAAATTGTTGTTTGTTTTATTATTCTCTGTTAAAACTAACTAATAAAATAGTTAATTTTACTTTAAATAGTGACCTCTGCAAATGGATCTTTGCCTGTTGAAATTTAACAGATTACGGCATGAGGTGAACCTTTTCTGTGTGGACTGGTTTAAATTAGGAGAGGGGTTAACTCTGTGTCGTAATAGTTTGGGGGCTTTCGTCCACGATTTTAACAGGTTTAGACAGATCCAGTCTGAGATTTGGGCAGATTTGATGTATGCAAAAAAAACACAGCATATTTAAACATTTTCACGTTCGTGTCCGAGATCTTAAAATAAAAAGTCAGTGAGACAACTTGCTAATATCGATGGCATGTGGTAGCGTAAAATAAAAGCGAGAGAAATGGCTGTTAGAAATGTTACGAGGACTTTGAAGATAATTCTCAAATTTGCAACGAAATTTTAGAAAGAAAGATAAAGGCCAAACTTTTTGAATTAGCAAACAATTTAGATTTGGATTTCACTGAGGACAAAAGTAAAGCTGAAACTGTCTGGGAATTTCTCAAACACTAAGGTGTGTCAGAAACACAGACAAGTGCAGTAGAGTGAGAAAAAAACTTAAATTACAATTGAGGAAAATGCAGCTTAAAGATAAACAAAGGGAGAAAGAAAGAGAGAGGGAAGAAACAGAAAGCGAGACAGAAGAGAGAGCGAGGAAAAAAGAGAGAAGGAGAAATTTCTTAGCTGACCAAAAAGAGAGAGAATTTCAACTTGAGAAGTTGCGATTTAATCAGCAAAGTCACATTAAAAGGATCAAGATTAAAAGGGAAGGTAGTATGATATAAAAACTATGTCAAAACTCAGCAACATTTTAACGAGAAAGATGTTGAAGCCTTCTTAATCACATTTGTAAAATTGGCTAGGTATTTGGAGTGGTCCAATGATTTATGGGTAATGCTCGTTCGCATTAAACTGGTATGCAGAGCGAGTGAGGTATTTTCTCCGCTGTCAGATGAGGGGTCAAGGATTCTGAAGAATCAAACAAGCTATTTTAAGTGCTCACGGATTGGTACCCGAATCATATCGTCAGCAGTACAGAAACATAAAGAAGAAATCGGGTCAGACTTATGTTGAGTTTGAAATAATTAAACATAGGCATTTTGACAGATGGATGCTTGCTTTAAGGATAGATATGACCTATGCGGTTCTAATGGAGATTATTCTGCTGAAGGAGTTGAAAAACTCACTTCCAGGGATGAGATGAATTCACGTAGAGGAACAGAAAGATCAGAAATTTAGGGCAGGAGAATTAGCAGGTGAAAACATGTTGCTGTATACGACACGCTTCCAGCCAGAATCTCGTCCTGTCAAGGATCGAATTTGGGAGAAGTGGAGATGCTACACAATGAAAGAAACAGTAGAGAATAAGAGTTTACCCCAGGTTAAAGACGATGCCCAAGAGGATGTAATGGAGGTGTAAGGCCTCAGGTGCTTTCACTGTAATAGAGTGGGACACAGAAAATTATAGTGCTGGTGGTTTTAAAAAGGCACTGGGAAATGTTGTATCACTGCCATAAGGTGGGATACGTAAGGTCACAGTGCAGTTTGTTAAGAAAGACATTATGGGAGAAGATGTTGTAAAAGAAACTTAGCCAGTGGCATTAGTAGATGTATGAAAGGAGATCCCAACAAGAGCTAAGGAGCTGCACGACAGTGCACAGCCTAGGCAGAGGCTGGGAACGGAGTTCATACCTGATCTCGATAAAGAATTCACCTCTGTGAGTAAAATTGACTCAAAAACTATAGGGCGAGAAGGAGAAGAAGTTATGATTTTGAGAGAACCAGGATCTAACCAGTTTCTAATAGTAAAAAAATTAGCAAATTTGCAGTCTTTCTGAGCTGTTACCCAAGACTGTCGTAATTTGTGGGATAGATGGAAAGAAATTTAGATTTTCTCTTCATTAGATTAGGTTGGAGTGCTTACTCAAGTCTGTGAAAGTAACCGTGGGAGTGACTGACAGAGTGTCAATTCTAGGAATCCAGTTTGTTCTCGGCAATGATTTAGCAGGGTCCATGTTTGGAGCGACACCCTTGTTGTGGAGACGCCCAAGGAAGACCAAGAAACTGAGGAGATAAAACAGAATTATCCTAGTATTTTCCCGACTGTCCAGTAACCAGATCCCACTGTCATAAGTCACAGCATGAAGCACAAACTAAAGACAAAGATGAAGGAGTTAAGGTTCAGTTAGCTGATACCCTGTTTGACGTAATGGTGCAGGGAAAACTATCACAATCACTGCGTCATTGTCACTCTGATCTCATCACGCTCTCTGTCACCGTTACCTTGACGTCCTCTCACTCGGTCCATCACTGTCACCCTGACCCGTCACACACTTAGTCACCATCACACTGAACCCGTCAAAGTCACACTGATTCCCTCACACTCACTCCTTCACCCTGACACACTCACACTCTTTCCGTCACCATCATCCTTCCCCATCACTTTCACTATCACTGTCACGAATGACCCCCTACGATCATTGTGTCACTGTCACACCAGCGCCTTCACACTCACTCTGTCACCGTCACCGTGACCCCTCTCACTCCCTACGTCACTGTCATCCTGAAGCCCTCACGCTCTCTCCATCACAATCACCCTCACACATCACTGTCACATGATCACTGTCACCATGACCCCTTCCAACTCACCTCGTAACCGTCACCCTGACCACCTCATATTCATTCTGTTACCATCACCTTATCACCCTCACACTTCGTCCTTCACCATCATGCTGCCCCCTCCTCCTCTCTCCATCAACCTACGTCCTCCCATTCACAATCTATCACTGTAACACTGACACATCACAGTCACCCTGAAAGACTAGCATTAACTCCCCTACTGGACACTCCTCCACTGTAACGGTAAACCACACACACATTTTCCCCACCATTCCGTTCACTTCGCCACACGATCCCCATCATCACGCAAACTCCCCCGCACAATTCGCAAACGTCAGGCTCCCTCCCACAAAATCTTCCACCATCACGTTCACTCCCCTGCAGATTTACCAACTGTCACACTCACCCGCCCACGCACCAACACTACCGTCAATGTCTCTGCACCACATAATCTCATACCGTCATGCACACTCCCCTACGAAAACAGGCTTACTCCACCACACACTCCCCCACCATGCTCACTGCCCCCCACACTGCCCCACAGTCAGGCTGACTTTCCTATCCACCAACCCGATCATCACTCTCACTCCACCGCAGACTCGGACACAGTCACGTGCACACACCTGCACATTCTGGACCATCAAACTAATATCCCCACACACTTCCCACCGTCAGACTCTCTGCCCTGCATACACCCCACTGTAACACTCCCTCCACTTCACATTCCCCCACCACCACATTCCCCCACCATCAGATGCACTGCCGTGCACACTCCCCCATCATCATGTTCACTCACTTGCACACACCCCACTGTCACGTTCACTCCCCCACTCATTACCACACCGTCACACTCACTGCCCTGCGCAGACCGCACTAACACGCTGACACTCCTATACACACCCCACTGTCATGCTCACTACTCACTCATTACCCGATCATCGCATTCACCGTGCCACACACTCCCTCAACATCATCCTCACTCCCCTACTCACTCCCATTCCATCACGCTCATTCCTGCGTCCACTACCTCACTGTCACCCTCACTCTGCCAATCGTTCTGCGCCATCACTCTCACCGCCGAGTACATTTCTCTTCTGTCACACTTACCCCACTCACACCCCTACCATTGCACGCACTCCAACGCACACTTCCCCACCTTCACGCTCACTCCACAGCACACCACTCCAAAGTCACACTCTCTGCCCTGCATATTCCTCCACGGTCACCCTCACTCCCCTGCACACTCCCACACCGACAAACACACACACGCATACAGTTCCCTTCACCATTATGCTCACTCCCCTACACAGTCCGCCACAGTCACTCTCAAACCCCCGCACACTCCACCACTGTCACTCTCGCTCCCTGTTCACTTCAAGATCTTCACACTCTCTCATTCAGATACATCCTCACTGCCACACTCACTCTCCCAACACCAGGCTCGGGCTCCCGAAGACTCCGGCACCCTAATGCTCACTCCTTCACACACTCTACCCAATCACACCCATTCCCCCCACACACCTCCACCATAATGTTCACATTGCACATACACCCCTACCATCATGCTCACTCCCTCCCACACTTTCTCACGCTCACTACCCCGCAATCAGCTCACTCCAATGCACTCTACCCATAGTAATGCCAACTCACCTCACTCTCCCTCACTGTCACACTCATTTCCCCATGCTCTACCCCACTGTCTCACATACTCCCACACTCTCTCCATTGTCATGCTCACTAATCCGGACAACACACCACTGTCTCCATCGCAGTCACTCGCCCACACACTGCCTTACTCTCGTGCTCACTACACCACCACCAGCATCACTCCACTGCACGCTACACCACCGTCACGCTAACTCTTCGCACTCTCCAGTACTGTCACACTGACTTCACATGCATTAATCCACCATCTCGTAAACTCTCACACTCTCCCTACGAGCAAGCTCACTCACCAAAACAACACTTCACTGTCACACTAAATCGCCTCCACAATTCCCCAGCATCACACCAGACTCTCTCCCAACATCGCATTCACGCCCTCGCACACACACACCATCAAGCTCACTCCTCCGCACACCGTCACGGTCAATCGCCGACACTTTACCCCAGCAAATCTCACTAACACATCGTCACACTCACTTACCCGCAGATTCACCCACTGGTAGGCACAAACCCACCATACTCGCCCACGATCACACTCAACCTCGAAATCTTCCCCACGGTTACCCTGTCTCCCTGCTCAGTCCGCCATCGTGACACTCAAAACCCCACACACCAACCCCACCATCACGCACACTCCCACACACACTCCTTCACCAACACGCTCACTTCCCCATACATGTAACACATCGCCACTCTCACTCCTCCTCACAGTCCCTTGCCGTCATTTTCACTTCCCAGCACACTCTCCCAAAATCATTCTCACACAGTGCACACTCTCCCACCATCACGCTCACTGCCAAGAACACTATTCTAATATCTTTCTCACACCCCCACGCACTCCTCCACCATTATGCTCAATCGACTCATACTACTCCATCATCACAGTCACACCCCACATACCAATCCTTTCATTGCTCTCGCAAGATCACACACTACCACTATGTCACGCCCATTCCCACGCACGTCAATCCTACCATCACTATCACCCCTCCGTGCATATACCTGTTATCAATTGCACTCCCTCATACACATGTCCACTGTCACGCTGACTCCCTGACACACCAACACAAGCTCTCATGTTCACTCCAACACACACTACCCCATCATCATGCTCACTCCCACACACATCAATCACACCATCACTCCCCATCCTCCATGCACACGCCCACAATCAATTACACTCCTCAACACACTCCCCAAACGTCACCCTCACTCCACAGAACACTCTCCCACCGTCATTCTCAAACGATACGCAATCCCCCACTATCAAACTTGCTCCCATGCATACTCCCCATCTGTCACGCTCACTTCATCACAATCACCCCACCGTCATGCTCACTCCCCTGCACACTCGTCCACAGTCACATGGATCACACACCCATCATCCCACCAACATCCCTGCACTCTCCCCACTGTCACACCGATTGACCTGCACACACCCCACTGTCGAGCTCACACCCCTGCACACTGCCCCATGTCACGTTCATTCCCCCACACACTGTCCCACTGGCACACTCACACCCACAAACGCTCCCCCACTCCAACGCTCAAAACCACAAAAACTCCCCGACCGTCATACACACTGCCAACATAATCCCTCACCATCACATTCACTGACACACACTAATCCCACCATTACTATCACTCCTCCCGCACATACTCACCGTCACATACACTCCCCTACAGACTTGCCCTCTGTCCCGCTCTCTTCCTGAGACACCAACCCCAGCTTCACGCTCACTCCCACATACACTCTGCCACCATCACACTCACTCCCCCACACACCAATCACACCACAATGCTCACTCCTCCAAGCACACCCCTGTCATCAATTACACTCTCAACGCACTCCCTAAATGTCACTCTCACTCAGCAGCACACTCTTCCACTGTTACTGTCCACCACTGTCACACTCACTCCCACACTGCCACACTCCATCTACTGCATTTACCACCACCATCACCTTCACTCCCCTCCATACACGCCCACAGTCTCATGCACACCCGTGCACACTGCCCCAACATCACCCCAACAGCCCAGCATTATTCCCAATGCCACACTCACTGACCTGAACACATCCTACTGTCACACTCACACCCCTGCCCACCGCCGCATGTCACGTTCATACCCCACATTCGGTCCCACTAGCATGCTCACACGCCACACGTTCCCCCACCATCACAATCACATCTCCATCAACTCCTTGACCATCACACACACTGCCACACATAATCCACCACCGTCATGCTCACAACCCCACTCACCAACAAAACCATCATGCTCACTCACACACTCACTGACACTTTTGTCTCTCTCACACGTGCACACACTCTCCCACTCTGACACTCAATGCCCCAACATCAACACACCTTCACGCTCACTGCCCACAATGTCCACACCGTCTCAATCACGCCCCCACACACCGACCCTATTGCCTCTCTCACTCCTATGCGCACACCCCCTCTGTCACTTTCTCTCCTCCAGTACAGTCCTCCACCGTCATTGTCACTCATCTGCACACTCCACCAGTCACTCTCATTCTCCAGCACATTGTCCCACCATCATTCTCAATCCCCACACCGTCCACCACATATTCACACCCACGCATATTCTCCCACCATCAAGCTTACTCCCCTGCATGTGCCACCACTGCCACACTCGCTCGCTCAATCAATCACCCACCATCACGCTCACTCTCTCGCACACTCTCCCAGCATCATACTAATGGCAATGCACAGTGCATACGGTCACGCACACTGCCCTGCACACACAAGCGTAATGCTTAGTAACCTACTCGTTATCCCACCATCACATTCATTTACCCGCACACTAACCCACCATAACGCACATTCCCCCCTCTCTCCTACAATTGCATTTACTTCTACATCCAGTACCCAACTGTTACTCTCGCTCTACCAATCACTCCTCCACCATCACTCTCATTTTCCGTATACTGTTAAACTGCAACACTCACTCCCCCACAATCCCCTTCGATCATGCTCGCTCGCCTGTGCATCATTCCAAAATCAAACTCAATGCCTTCCACTCTCCCCCACTGACACACTCACTCCGCCACACCGTCCCACACCCTCACTTAAATTCCCCAGCATACCACGCAACCATCACACTCACTCCCCTGAACACTGCCCCACCGTCATGCTCACTCCCATACAGAGTATCCCTTCATCACACTCACTCCCAAGCACGATCCCCACCAAAACTCTTGCACCCACGTACACACCCCTACTGTCACACTCTCTCCTCTAGATAATCCACCACTGTCACGCTCACTCCAACACCATCAGGCTCATTCCCCAACACAAATCCCCCTAATACTCACTCCCTCACACACTCGCCCAGAACCACAGTGACTCCACCACACACACACACCCAACCTAATGCTTACTGTGCCGCACACTCCACCAACATCACTCTCACTCCTCTGCATACTCACCTACTCTCATACTCACGACCTCTCCTCACAATCATTCCACCACACATTCCGCCACCATCACGCTCATTCCCCTGCACAAGACGCCACTGTTACACTGAGTCCCCATACTCACACACACGATCACACTTACTGCCCTGCGAACACCCCTCTATCTCAGAAACTCTCACACTGTCCCCTACCCTCCTGTTCACTCACTCTCACAACACATCAATGTCACACTAAATGCCCAATGTGATCCCCATCATCACACTCAGTACCCCGCCATGACTGTCAGTCCCTCCCATACACCCCATCTTAAAACTCCTTCTCCCTCATACTTTCTCACCCACTATCACTCCACAACACTATACCCCAGCATCATGCTCACAACCCCACAAATTCCCCCGCCAACTCTCAACCCCGCACAATACCCCACCATTACGTTCGCTACCCGACTAACCACCCCACTGTCACGATCACTCCCGCACAAAAATCCCCACTTCACACTCATGGCCCCTTACACTAACTAACCGTCACTATTACCCTCCCAGGAATTCCTTCACTTTTAAGCTCACAACATGGACACTCCCCTACCATCACTCTGAGTTCACCACACACTGCCCTGTGACGCACTAACGTACCCAACACACTCATCCATCGTCACTCGCGCTATCAGCGCAATCACCCACCATCACTCTCACTCTGCTGCTCAGTCCCCCACTGTCACACTCACTCCTCCACACTGTGAACGATCGTGAATTTCAATCCCTTGACAATTCCCCCACACTCCCATCACAGTCTCCCTCTGTCAGTCTTATGCCAACACATACTCCCCTGCTGTCACGGTCACTCCCCCACACATTCCACACCGTCAGACTTAATCGATTGAACACCACTCCAAACTCACACTCACTCATGTGCAAACACCTCCACTGTCATGCTAAATCCATCACACATACCCGCACCATCAAGCACACTCCCACGCACACTCTGCCACCATCATGGTCACTGACCGCAGCACACCCCCACCATCACTCTCACTCACCTGTACACTCCCACACCATTACGCTCAATGTCCCACACACTCCCCCACCAGATTTCACTCCCCTGTCCACTCCCCAATGTCATGCTCATGCTCCCACAGCCTCCCCCACTGGCATTCTTGAATCTCCATACACACTCTCCCAGTTGCACACTCACTACCGAGCAAACTCCTCCACCAACACACTCCCACACTCCCACATCAATCCCCACCGTCACTATCAGTCACTGACACTGTCCCCACCAATAAGCTCTCTCAGACACACACTCCTCCTGCCACACAATCACAAGCCCTGCACACTCAACTAAAGTCACTCTCACTCCCCAAATACACCCCACACTATCGCACTCACTCCCTCACACACATCACATCAATTCCCCGATTACTCCTCACTAACATTCACTCCCCACACACTCCCCAGTGTTACACTCACTCCCTCGCAAACCCGCCCACCTTCACACTCTCTCTCCCCCGCACACTCACACATCATCCTACTCACTCTCCCACATGCTCACCCACCGTCACGCTCACTCTCGTACACACTTCCACACTGTCACGCCCACTCCCCAAACACTCCCACGTGACACTCCCACTTGCTCTGCACACTCAACCACCATCACTCTCACACCCCGTGCACAATAACCCAGCATCACATTAACTCTGCCGCACACTGCCCCATCACCACGCTCCCTTCACTGCAACTCCCCACCACCCTTCTCACTCCCCCACGCACTGACCAGCGCCACGCTCACTCTTCAACAGACTCCTGCACTGTCCAGATCACTCCCCCGCACACTCCCAAACCATCAGCCTCAGTCACCCAATCTGACCCCCAAAGTCACGCTCGCTTGGACAGATGCTCCCCCGTGATACAGTCACTTGCCCTGCTCACTCAACCACTGTCACTCCAACTCACAGCACACTCTCCCACCAACACACTCACTCCCACACGCATCAACATATCATTACTTTTACTCCTGCATACACTCCCCAGCCATCTCATTCACTCCCCTGCTGACCAGCCACACTGTCATTTTCATTCTCTGCACACTCCCATCACCACACTCACTCCTTCGCACACACAACAACATGAAGGTATCTTCCCTGCGCACACCACCAACTACTCTCACTTACCCCACTCTCACGCTAACTCCCTCACAAACATCTTCAATGTCACTCTCACTCCCCCATACTCTCACCCACCATCGTCGTCACTCATCCACACACTCCCCCACCATCATGTTCACTCCCCTGCACACTATCCCCACGTCACTCTCACTCGCTCCACACACTCCATGACCCTCACCCTCAGTCCCCACAATCTCCCATACTGTAATGCTCATTCCTCCACACACTCCCCACGACACAATTACTTGCAATGCACACTCAACCAATGTCACGCTCATTCCCTGTAATCTCAGCAACAACAGACTCACTCCCTACACAATAACACTTATGAGATTATTACTCCCCCAGTCTCTTACATACCGTCGCGTACACTCCCACACTCGCCAATCGCACCAGCATGCTCACTCCACAAACATTCCCCAACATAACATACACTCCATCACTTACACCACACCATCAAGCTCACTCCCACATGCACACCCCCAACAATTCTCACTCCCCCGCACACTCTCCGACCGTCACAATCTCTTGCCCCACACACTGAACCACGGTCGCTCTCACTCCCTACACACCCCACCACTATCTCATTCATTCACCACACACCAACCCTATCGTCAATTTCACTCCCTGGACACTGTCCAACCGTGACTTTTACTCACAAGTCACCAATCTCACCGTTACACTCACTCCCTGCATTGTCGTACACCAAAAAACACACGCACTCGCACAACTACACCATCAAGCTCACTCCCCTGTACACTGTCCCTCCAAATCGTAATCTCCTGCACACTTCTCCAATGTCATGTTCATTCCCCCACGCAACCCCCACCAACTCTCACTACTCCTCTATCTCCCCCAGCATCACCGCTCACTTCCGCCCAGATTGCCCCAGTGGCCCATAGAACATAGAAGAATACAGCGCAGTACACACCCTTTGGCCCTCGATGTTGCGCCGATCCAAGCCCACCTGACCTACACTAGCCCACTATCCTCCATATGCCTATCCAATGCCCGTTTAAATGCCTATAAAGAGGGAGAGTCCACCACTGCTACTGGCAGGGAATTCCTTGAAGTCAGGACTCGCTGAGTAAAGAATCTACCCTGAACATGTGTCCTATACCTACCACCCCTTAATTTAAGCTATGCCCCCTCGTAATAGCTGACTCCATAAATGGAAAAAAGGTTCTCATGGTCAACCCTATCTAAAGCCCTAATCATCTTGTACACCTCTATCATGTCACCCCTAAACCTTCTTTTCTCCAATGAGAACAGCCCCAAGTGCCTCAACCTTTCCTCATACAATCTTCCTACCATACCAGGCAACATCCTGGTAAACCTCCTCTGCACCCGTTCCAGTGCCTCCACATCCTTCCTATAGTATGTCGACCAAAACTGCACACAATACTCCAGATGCAGCCGCACCAGGGTCTGACTCAACTGCAACATGACCATAGAACTCCGGAACTCAATTCCTCCACCAATAAATGCCAGTACACCATATGTCGTCTTCACCACACTATTTACCTGGGCGGCAACTTTCAGAGATCTGTGTGCATGGACACCAAGATCTCTCTGCTCATCCACACTACTAAGTATCCGACCATTAGCCCAGTACCTCATCTTTTTGTTACTCTTACCAAAGTGAATCACCTCACACTGAGCTACATTGAATTCCATTTGCCTCCTTTCTGCCCACCTCTGGAGCTTAGCTATATCCCGCTGTAACCTGACACATCCTTCCTCACTGTTAACAACTCCACGGACTTTCGTATCATCCGCAAACTTGCTCACCCAACCTTCTAGCCCCTCCTCCAGCTCATTTATAAAAATGACAAACTGCAATGGTCCCAAAACAGATCCTTGCGGAACACCGCTAGTAACTACACTCCAAGATGAACCTTTACCATCAACTGCTAGCCTCTGTCTTCTTCCAGCCAGCCAATTCCTAATCCAAACCTCCAACTCACCCTCAATGCCATACCTCCGTAATTTTTTGTGGTAGCCTACCATGGGGAAACTTATCAAACGCCTTCCTAAAATTCATATGCACCACATCTACCACGTTCCCCTCGTCCACCTCCTAATTCATCTTCTCAAAGAATTCAATAAGGTTCGTGAGGCACGACCTTCCCTTCACAAGACCATGCTGACTATCCTTGATCACATTATTCCTATCCAGATGTTCATAAAACCTATCCCTTACAATTCTCTCTATGACTTTGCCCACAACAGAAGTGAGACTCACTGGCCTATAGTTACTAGGGTTATCCCTACTCCCCTTCCTGAGCAAGGGAACCACATTTGCTATCCTCCAGTCTTCTAGCACTGTTCCTGTCGACAACGAGGACATAAAAATCAAGGCCAATGGCTCTGCAATCTCCTCCCTTGCCTCCCAGAGAATCCTAGGCGCACTCAGACTCCCACGCACTCTCCTAGCATCATGCTCACCAGCCCGCAAACTCCCTCACCATCGATCTCACTGCCGGAAGTAATTCCTTCACCATCACCCTGAATCACCCACACTCTCCCCCATCGTCATGATCACTCCCCCACACGCTCCCCGCCACGCAATCACTTCTCCCGCACACTCAACCACTGTCACTCACTCTCACCCCTCACACATTCCCCCAGCATCATACTCACTCTTTCAAATACACCACAACATCAAGTTCACTCCCCCACACACTCCTCCACCAACGTTCCCACTTGGCACACTCACCCACCGCGACACTCAGTCCCCCTCACACTCCCCCATGGCATGCTCACACCTCCACACACTACTCCAGTATCATGCTCACTTCCCCACAAACTCCCCCACAATCTCTCTTCCTCCCCACATAATCCACCACGATCGCACTCACTCACCCACACTGCCCCCTGCAACACACTCACTTTTCCCGCACATTCCCACACCATCACTCTCAATCGCAGCACGTTCCTCCAACATCACCTTCACTCCTGCACACAACGACACCTTCATCACTCACACCCACACACTCTCCTCCACTGTCATCCTCACTCGCCCAACAGGCGAACACCAACCTCAGACTCACGCCTCTGCACAATGATCCACTGTCATTCTCAAACTCATGCACACTCCCCACAATCATATTAACCGCTCCACCAACACTGCCACTGTCACACTCACTGCTGCGCAAACTTTCCCACCATCATGCTTAATCTCCCACAGTCAAGTTCAATCCACTGCACATTACCCCACCGTGAGCCTCACTACACCAAGCACATCCATTCCAAAGTCACAATCACTGCCCTGCACACTCCCCCATTCTCATACTGATTCTCCTGCACACGCCCCCACCATCATGGAAACTCCTCCATACAACGCCCCACCATCATGCTCACTCCTCACACAGGTCGTCTGCCTTAACTCTTCATTCCCTGTACACACCACCCACCATCATGCTCACACCAGCGCACAAACCATCATTGCCACGCTCACATCACCACACACTCCTTCACTGGCACCCTTCCACCACTGTACACTCTTGCACTGTCACTCTCAATCCCCCTCATAGTCCCCCATGGTCTCACAATAAGCCTCAAACACTCCCCCACTGTCATACTCACTACCCTGCACACACCCCCCATCACGCTCATGCCCTGCACACTCCTGCACTGTAACTTTCACTTCTGCGCTCACTCATCAACCATAAAACTCACTCTCCCTCACAATCCCCCACTGTGATGCTCACTCTCCAACACACTCCCCCACCATCACACTTACAGCCCCGCTCACGCACCCACTGTCACCCTCACTCCACCGCACTCTACGCCACTGTCAAGCTCACTCCCCTTTTCACTCTCACGATTCACGGTTACTATAATTTACACTCTGTCACTGTCATGCTTATTACCCTGCACAATCTCCCACTATCACACTTACTCCCCACACTCACTGCCCTACTCATTTCGCCACTGTTTCACTTACTTTCCGAAGGTTTCCCTGCCAATATACTCACTCCCCTGTACAATTGCCCACCATCAAATTCACACTCGTACACAGTCTCCCAACTTCATGCTCACCCCCCACACAGTCCTACACTGTCACGCTCCCCCCAAACCATTCCCCACCGTCAACCTTACTCCCACGCTCAGTTCCCCACAATCACGATCACGATCCTTTGGCACCATCACACTCAGTCCATCAACCGCACTCCATCATCTCCCTCACTCCCTGCACTCTCACCCACCATCACGCTCGCTCCCCGGTACACACGCCCACTGTTCTGCTTTCTCCCTCTTAGTCACCCCCACTGTCACACACACTTCCTTCTCCACTCCTCCACCATTTCGCTGACTCTCGTGCACACCTCATCATCAAGCTTTGTCCTTGTCCACTCCCACTGTCATGGTCACTCATCTGCACAACCTGCTATGTCATGCTCACTCCCCCACAATGTCTTTCACCGAACTTCCCTTCCTCTGTACAGTCCCCCACCGTCATACTCACTCCCCACACACTCATCCATGTCACTGTCGCACCACGACACATTCCAATACTGTCACTCTCAATTCCCCTGATAGTCCCCTGCATTACTCTCACACCTTGCACACTCGCCTAACCAAAGCTTACTTGCTCACACCGTTGCTGATCATCACACTCCCACGCCACACACAATTCTCCCATAATGAACTCTCTGCCGCACACTCCTACACTATTACATTCACTCCGCCGCAACTCGCGCGCTTTAGATTAGATTAGATTGCTTACAGTTTGTAAACAGGCCCTTCGGCCCAACAAGTCCACAGCGCCCCGCCGAAGGGCAACCCACCCAGACCCCTACATTTACCTCTTACCTAAGACGACGGGCATTTTAGCATGGCCAATTCACCTGGCCTGCACATCTTTGGACTGTGGGAGGAAACGGGAGCACCCGGAGGAAACCCACGCAGACACGGCAGAACGTGCAAACTCCACACAGTCAGTCGCCTGAGGCGGGAGTTGAACCCGGGTCTCTGGCGCTGTGAGGCAGCAGTGCTAACCACTGTGCCACCATGCCACCCATACTCATGCTTTCATGCTCATTCCATCATCGTAAGATTCACTCAACCGCACACACCTTGATCATAAAGCTCACTCTTCCCTTTCTGTCATTGTGAATTCCTCACACACACACACCATCAAACTCACAACACTGCACACTGTCCACAAAGTCCTCCACCAAACTCTGCCTCCTTCGTCGACTACCGCACCATGTTTCTCACTATCTCACTCAATCCCCCACTGTCTCACTCACTCCCACGGTCAATTCCACACAATTACGCTCACTCCTTCATACACGACACCACTTTCACGCTCAGTCCCCTCATCACTCCTCCACCATGTTGCTCAATCTCCTGCACACTAACACACCCTCAGGATCACTCAACCAGACTCTCCCATCATCACGCTAACTTCACCACCCACACTCCAATCATCACACTCACTCCCCTGCAGACCACACCACCGGTCACTCGCACTCACCTGCACACTACCCCAGTGTCACAGTTACTCACAGAGGCGCCCACCATCATGCCCACTACTCCACGCACTCCTGACCATAAAGCTCACATCCCCACACACTCCTTTTGACCCAATCTCACACTCACTCCTACAAATACTCCCCCACCATCGCATTTGCTCCCCGACAATTCCCTAATTTCACACTCATTACCCGCACACTAACCACTTTCATACTCACTCCCATGCACTCTTCCCCCCATTGTGCTCAATTCCCCGTACATCACACCTATGTCATACTCACTCTCCTGCACACACTCCAAATTCATGCTCACTTCATCGAATAACCACCACCATCATGCTCATTTCCCTTCACACTCCCCCACCCTCACGATTACTCTACCACAAACACCTTCGCCATCACTCTCACTTCCCCACACAATCCCGCACTGTCACTCTCACTCTCCCATCACTCCCAAACCGTCATTCTCACTATCCTGCACACTTCCACATAATCACTCTCACTCTCCCGCACACTCCCACACCATCACTCTTACCCCACCACACACTCCCGCACCACCTTGCTTACTCTGCTGCACATTCCCATACCTTTATGCGCATGTGGCTCCTCACTCCCCCGCTGTCATGCCCATTCCGCTGCACACTCCCCCACAGTGACACTCCCTCCCAATACACACTAACTTCTCTGACATCATCGCGCTCATTTCTCTGCACACTCACCCACCACTATGCTCACTCTGCCGCACACTCCCCCACTGTCACACACACACCCCCGCACAAGACTACCATTACGCACACGCTCCTGTACACTTCTCTGCTGCCATGATCACAGCCCTGCACACTGCCCTACTGTCAGGATCACTCCCCCAGACACTCGTCCACCATCGTGTTCAATTTCCTGCACACTAACGCTCCCTCACACTATCTCCTCACACACTCCCTCCTGACCACGCTCACTTTCTCGCACACTCACCCATCATCACATGCACTCCCCTGCACACCTATCCAAAGACACACCCACAACCCCACACACTGACCTACCATCACGCTCACTCTACCAGACACTCCGCCACTATCACTCTCACTCTCATGAATACACATCCCATCATCACACTCACTCCCCTGCACAATCCCTCACTACCAAGCTTACTCTCTATTACATTCCCTAATCTCATCCTCACTGGCCAGCACACTTGGCCACTGTCATCTCACTACCCCGTATGCTTCCCTTATCTCACTCTCAGTTTTTGAAGACTCACCAATGTCAATATAATGATGTGCCCACTCCCCCATCGTGATGCTTCGTCTCCAGCAACACTGCTTAATTGTCATGCTCACTCACCAACACACAACCCTACTGTCACACGGACTTGTCCGCACGCACCTCCGTTGTCACGCTCACTCCCCTCAACACTGCATCATCATCATTCTCACTGCCCCAAACCACATCCCAACTCACTCCCCACACACTCTGCCACTCATTGCCCCACCATCGTGGTCCCTGCCCATCATACACCTCAATCGTTGCACGTACTACCGCACAATCACACTCCACCAGCGTTACACTCCCTGCACTCACGGCACCGTCACACGCACACACCAACAAAACTCCCGCACCATCACAGTCACTCTCTCACACCCACCCCACCATCACAATCACTTCCTTACACCTATTAAACTGTTTCACCCACTGCCGCACACATATTCACGCCATCATGCTCACTCCCACACACGCTCACCAGCGTTACACTCACTACCCCGCACACTCCTCCAGTCTCATGACCACTCCTACACCCACCACCCCACTGTCACATTCATTCCCTCGCACATACCACCACATCACACTCACTCCGCCAGACATACCTTCCGCCGTCGCAGTGACTCCCTGTACACGCCCTCACCATCACGGTTACCCCTCTGCATACTCTTCCACGGTCATGCTAACCCCATGCCTCACGCTCTGCCATTAGTCTCACTCCACCTCGCACTCCCTCACCATTCAGCTCACTCCCCGCAAACACACCCACTATCACACTCATTCCCAACACTCTCACCCAGCATCATGCACACTGCCATGCACACACCGCACCGTCGTGCTCACACTCCTGCACACACGCCAGCGTCATTGTCCCTCCCCCACACACTTCCCCACCATCACACCTGTTCCCTTGCAAAACTCTCCCACTGTCATACTCACGCGACCACAGACATCGCATGTGTCATGCCCACTCATCCACATACTCAACACTGACATGCTGACTCGCCCTCACACAACTCCACCATTGAAGTCATCCTCCACCCACTCACCCAATGTCACAGTCACTCCCCCGCACACTGCCCCACTCTAACACTCACTTGCATGGATTCTCTTGCACCATAATTTTCTTTGCACCACACACTCCACTGCCATCATGCTCAATCCCACACACACATCCCCTCTGTTACACTGTCCCCACCTCACACTCCTCAAGATCACAATCACTCCACACCCTCGCCCACGGTCACACTCACTCCACCAGACTCAGATCCACCATCGCACTGACTCCCTGCACTGTCCCCTACCACCACTCTCACAACTGTGCACACACTCCCACTTTCCAGCTGACTGCTCGCGCACTTCCCCACTTTGACACCTGCTCTCTGCAGACTCAAAATCTACTACGTTTATCAAACTGCACCCACCCACCGTCGTGTTCACTCACCTGCACATTCTGGACGTTTAATGTCACTCACCCACGGGTTTCCCCACCGGCACAGTCACTCCCCTGCAAAAGTCCCTCTTGTACTCACGCTCGCACAGACTCTGTAACCATCACGCACTCTCCCCCACACACTCCCACCCCATCGAACGCATTCCACTACACACTCATTCACTGTCACGCTCTCTTGCTCACACACTCGCACAATGTCACTTTCACTCCCCCACACTCTCCTCCACTCTGATGCTCACTTATGTGCCTAATCCCCCACTGTGTAGCTCGGTCCCCGCATACCAACACACCATCATGCACTCTCCCCCACGTACTTACCCACTGTCACACTCAGTCACCTTCAAAAAATTCAATCATCTCCATCAGGCCCCTGCACACTTCCCCACCTGCACAATAACACCACCATCATGTTCACTCCCCTGAACTCCACCCCACTGTCACACTCACTTTGCACCCACAATCTTCCAGAGTCATGATCTCTCCACTGCACATGAACTGCACAATCATATTCACTGCCTCACTCACTCCCCCATCATCACACTCATTCGCCTGCACACTCCCCCACAGTCACTCTTCCTCCCATAGACTCCCCCACGTCACGGTCATTCCTGCACATAATCCACTACAATCAATCTTAATTCCCCCGACATGTCCCCACCATCACTCTCACTCCCCCGCATACTCACCCAACCTAATACTCACTCCCTCTCACACACGACCACTATCACACTCACTTCCCCACACGCACTTCCACCCTGACACTCACTGTTCTGCACTATTTCCCACTATCATGCGCAGTCTGCCACACAGTCTCTGATCATCATGCTACTCCCCTACACGACCCCACTGTCACACTCAGTCACCCACGCACTCCACACCTGTCGCACTCACTCTACCACACACTCCCTCACTGTCAACCAACTTATCCACACACAACTAACTCCCACACTTACTCCCTGCACACTCGCTCACTGTCACAAAAACACTCCTGTACAACTCCCACCATCACGTTCACTCCACGCACAAGACCCCAGTGTTGCATTCACTGTCCTGCACACACACCCCAACTATCATTCTCACACCACCGCACAACATTCCACCATCATGCTCATTCCACCACACTTTCCCATTGTCACTCTCACTCTCCCTCACACTCCCACACCACCATGCTTACTTCCCGCACTCACCATACCATTGCCACACTCATTTCCCTGCAGACTCTCCCACTGTCACTCTCACTGCACTGCAGAAATCCCCACCATCTTGCTGACACCACTGCACACACCTCTACCATCATGTTTGCTCTCCCACACACTTCCCCACCATAACACCACTCACTGTACATTCGCACATCATCCTCCCTTCTGCACTTACACCCCCACTGTCGTGTTCACTCTTCCACAGAGCTCCCCAACCCTCAATTCCACTCCGCTGAACAGACGCCCACGTCTATCTCGCTCCAACGCAAAATCCACTGCAGTCACTCTCAATGCCCCAACATTTCCCCAGCATTGCACTCATTGCCCCACACTCTTCCCCCCTAACGTTCACTCTGGTGCACACACAGCCACTGTAACAGGAACTCTCCTGCACCCCATCACTCTCGCTCCACCATATGCTCCACCATGGGTTGGCCATCCCTCTACACAATCCACTGCTGTCACTCTCAATACACCGACATATCCCTATAATCACTCTCACTCCCCCGCATTTTGCCCACCTTAAAGCTCACTCCCTCACACACTTGACAACCATCACACTCATACCCCACACTACCCACCCTCATGCTCACGCTGCCCCACATTTTCCCAGAGTCATGCTCGCTCCTCTGCACACTCCCTTCCATTACGCTCACTACACATCACACTTGGCCACTGTCATGCTAACTCTCCCCGCACTCTCCCCCATGGTCATTCTCTCTGCCCTGCACAATCCTCCACTGTTACACTCCTCCCATTGAGCACTCCTCCACCATCATGATCAGTGCCCCACACATGCGTCCAGTATTACACTCACTCTCCCACACACCTCACCACCATCTTCCTCACTTGCCCACACGCTCCACGACTGTCAAACTCACCTCCCTACACACACCCGCACAGTCATACATGCTCCTCTGCACTCTCCCCTACCGTCATGCTCAGTGCCCCGCGCACAGCCCCACCTTCACACTCACTATCCCACCATCACCCACCGTTACACTCACAGACCTCACAATCTGCCACCATCACACTGACTCTAACACACACTCCCCCACCAGCACACTACCCACGTACTCCTCAACAGTCACATTCACTCCCCTGCACAATGCCCCACAGTAATGCACACTACCGCGTGCACTCTCCCATCATCACACAGTCCCATGCACGGTCCCACACTGTCACGGTAATCGCCCACACAGTCCCCGTCACCCTCACCCTCCCGCTCAGTCCCCCACCAACACAATTTCTTCCGGGCACACTCCACCACCATCACACACATTCCCGTCACATTCCTTCACCATCTACTTACTCCCCAACACACCCCGCCAGCCTCACATATATTTCTGTCACAATCAACAACCGTCACACTTACTCGGGGCGCACTCACCAACCGTTAGGCATACTCCACCACACCCACCCCTACCGTCATGCTCATTCTGCTCAGGAGTTCAGGACCTAGTGCCATCCCCTTCCCTGAGGACCAGGACTTGGGGCTGAGTATATCTTTCTCCAGCTCAAAGCCTTCAACAAAAAACAGACAACAATGCCGTTCACTCTGCTCCGCTGCACATTTTAATGAACACTTTGTAGTTTACAAATTGAAGTGATGGATACCGTCAGTGCGAACCTGCTTTTTCTCACTGATCCCGAAGTTGAGAGAAATATTGAAATGTTGTCCTGTAACCAGCTGCGGATTGAGGTTGGACAAACCAGAGCTACGCTCAGTTCTGTTACCATATCGACAACCAGCTCCATCGCTGAAACATTAATCTCAAACAAGTCAATGCTGGATGGATTGATTGATTGATTGATGAATTTGGCAAAGGGCTATTTCAGCACATTCTTCATTTGCTATCTGAATCTAGTCTGAGTCACGGCATAAATTGCGGTGTTTGTGCAGCAACTGAGGAGCTGCAGCATGAAGCCCAATTACTCCACAAAGTAATGGAGAAGCATAGGGGTGTCCAAAGTCCACCACATCCGGTACGATATAGAATGTACAATTAATGTTGAACATAACAGGATGTAATTGGATGAGATCACAAACAGTAAAACGATGGCTTGTTTTGTTGTTTTTTTCATTTCTGTGTAAGACTGAGCGTCCCCATTGCGGTGAGCCCGGAGTCTCCTGCGGGCTCTGCTGGTCACTAAAATGTGTCTGACGATGGAAACATTGAGCAGCAGAATCAGGAGAAATGGGAGAGAAAGGGTTAGAATGTTGTGGAGGATCTCGATTATGACCCAAACACCGAAGAAATCAAGACCTCATGTTGCATAACAAAATCAGGGGGCGTTTCCCAGCCGATACCAATCTGTGAACACAAAATACCAAAAAATGTTATTTAAACATCTCAGCACAGTCACTGCTCCCAGAACCACAGCCGCCGTTTTCACACTGCATTATATGCCTTTCAGCTTCTGACAACAAACGGCCACAGATCGATCAAAGATAAAAGCGACGGTGATCCAGATATAATAGCCAGTGGCTGCATGAAGCAGGATGGCATGGATATTACACACGGGGAACTCCATCGGGAAATAAAACTGCTCCAAATAAATCATGGGAATTTATCTGAGTGCCAGATCGAAGATAATTACCAATAGATCTGCTCCAACCATGAGCCACAGGTAACATCTGGCACACAAAAACAATCCACGATCATTATAAGTCAGGACGCAGATCGTCACTACGCTAACTGTGAAGAAGTAAAACAAACATATGATACATAAGCCTGGAGGGAAAATGACCAGTTTGATTGAGGACAGAATGACATTTGCAAATGTGTCACTGCATTTAGAGATTTATTAAAATAATTGGAAATGGAATAGCAAATGCGAAGATCTGAATTACTGACAAAAATGTGTCATAAACTACCAGAAACACTTCCTCCCCAAACACACAGATACACACCCATAAGAACAGATGGATTCTATAGCATTCCCACACACTTCATCGCTCAAACGTAGACACGGGCCACTTCACCCCAGTTCCTAACACGGAGGGTGAAAATGTTGCTGTCTTTAAGGATTCTCTCCCAGTTCCTTGAAGACAATCCCGAGGTTGGAAATTTCTGTCTTTTCGACTAAATTGTGGCTAATCCTGTGTCACGAAGAATTGGACACGCAGATAAAGCGTTTAACTGCCTGATGGGACTTTGGAACAGTGTCTCCTTGCCCCTGTAACGACATCACTTCCCTTGGGTCTTATCTTTTGATCAATTCAATGATGTCCAACCGTTCACAAATTATTTCAGGGATAGGATGTTCCAGGGAATAAGGTAAACACAATGACTGCAGATGCTGAAAACCAAATACTGGATTAGTGGTGCTGGAAGAGCAAAGCAGTTCAGGCAGCATCCAACGAGCAGCGAAATCAACGTTTCGGGCAAAAGCCCTTCATCAGGAATAAAGGCAGTGAGCCTGAAGCGTGGAGAGATAATCTAGAGGAGGGTGGGGGTGGGGACAGAGTAGCATAGAGTACAATGGGTGAGTGGGGGAGGAGATGAAGGTGATAGGTCGAGGAGAGGGTGGAGTGGATAGTTGGAAAAGAAGATAGGCAAATCGGACAAGTCAAGGACACAGTGACTGAGCTGGAAGTTTGAAACTAGGATGAGGTGGGGGAAGGGGAAATGAGGAAGCTGTTGAAGTCCACATTGATGCCCTGGGGTTGAAGTGTTCCGAGGCGGAAGATGAGGCGTTCTTCCTCCAGGCGTCTAGTGGGGAGGGAGCGGCGGTGAAGGAGGCCCAGGACCTCCATGTCCTCGGCAGAGTGGGAGGGGGAGTTGAAATGTTGGGCCACGGGGCGGTTTGGTTGATTGGTGCGGGTGTCTCGGAGATTTTCCCTAAAGCGTTCTGCTAGGATGCGCCCAGTCTCCCCAATGTAGAGGAGACCACATCGAGAGCAACGGATACAATAAATGATATTGGTTGATGTGCAGGTGAAACTTTGATGGATGTGTAAGGCTCCTTTAGGGCCTTGAATGGAGGTGAGGGAGGAGGTGTGGGCACAGGTTTTACAGTTCCTGCGGTGGCAGGGGAAAGTGCCAGAATGGGAGGGTGGGTCATAGGGGGTTGTGGACCTGACCACGTAGTCACGGAGGGAACGGTCTTTGCGGAAGGCGGAAAGGGGTGGGGAGGGAAATATATCTCTGGTGGTGGGGTCTTTTTGGAGGTGGCGGAAATGTCGGCGGATGATTTGGTTGATGCGAAGGTTTGTAGGGTGGAAGGTGAGCACCAGGGGCGTTCTGTCCTTGTTATGGTTGGAGGGGTGGGGTCTGAGGGCGGAGGTGCGGGATGTGGACGAGATGCTTTGGAGGGCATCTTTAACCACGTGGGAAGGGAAATTGCGGTCTCTAAAGAAGGAGGCCATCTGGTGTGTCCTATGGTGGAACTGGTCCTCCTGGCTACGCCGTATTTCGCTGCTCATTGGATGCTACCTGAACTGCTGTGCTCTTCCAGCACCACTAATCCAGTGTTCCAGGGAATGTCAGTTATCGAATCTCTGGTACAGAATGCACCAAGTCATTTCAGTTGCAGAATGCTGGGTGCAGAATGTTCCCGTGAATGTCAGCTATGGAATGTCATATGCAGAATGTTCCAGGGAATATCTGTTATAAAATGTTGGGAACATAATGTTCCAGTTATCTAATGTCAGGTCCAAAATCCTCCAGAGAATATCGCTTATAGAATGTTGGGTACAGAATGTTCCGAGACATGTTCTACAGTTCAAATAGCACCACTCATCACCTTTTCCTCCACCACATCGACGTCTGTATCGGCGCCATGCCATGCTCACTTGAGGCGGTTGACAGACCATCAACGTCACCAACACATTCCACTCCGACCTCAGGCTCACTTGGACCATCTGGGACATTTCCCTCCCCTTCCTGGACAATATCAATTACTTCCATCGCCTAGCTTGACAATCTCAGACACCACCCTCCCCTTCCAGGCCGATATAGGACACCTGCCTCCCTGCCTCCCTTTCCAGGACTGACACTGGCACCTCCTCCCTTTTTCAGATCATGACAGATACCTCCCTCCCCTTCCCAGATGATCTCAGACGCTAACTTTCCCGCCCTGAACTATCTTGGAAATCTCCTCCCATACCGGAACATCTTGGACATATCCCTTACATTACTAGACAACCTCAGATGCCTCCTCGCCTTCTCAGACCATCTCAAACACCTACCTTCCCTACCCAGAGCATCTCAACCATTTACTTTCCCATCCTGGACCATCTTGGGCACCTCCCTCCCCTTTCTGGGCAATCTTGGACATTTCCCCCACTTTCTGGACCAACGCTGACATCTCCCACCCATTGCCGGATAATCTTAGACCCATCAGTCACCTTTCCAGGTCAGCTCAGCAGCTCCCTCCTCTTCTTGGGCCATCGTGGCCAACTCCCTCACCTTCTCAGAACAACTCAGACACTTGCCTCCCTTTCCCAGACTATCGCGGACACCTCCCTCCCCTTCCTGGATCATCTCCAACAGCTCGCACCATCCTCTGGACCATCTTGGACACATCTCCCCCCTTACTGAACCATGTTGGATACTTTCTTCCGCTTCCCAGGCCATCGCAGGAACCTTCCCCGCCTTCTGAACAATTTCAGTTGCCTCCCTCCCATTCACAAACAATCTCAGGCATCTCCTTCACTTCCTGGACCATTGCAGACACCTGTCTTCCCTTACCATACAATCTCAGACTCCTCCCTCCCCTTCTCAGACCATCCCTGACAGCTTTGCTCAATTCTTGGTGCACCTTGGACGGCTTCCCCCATTTGCTGGACAAACTCAGACACCTCTTTCCCATTCATGGGGCATCTGTGGCACCACCCTTCACTTCCAGGACCACGTTAGGCACATCCCTCCACTTTGCAGGCTACCTCAGAAACATCTACCCCTTCTTGGACCATTTCACATACCTCCATCCCCTTCCTGATCCATCTGGGACACCTCGTTCACCTCCTATATTATCGCAGACACCTAACCTCCCCTTCCTGGACCATGCTAGACTCCTCCATACCATTCCCCGACCAACCCAGTTATCTCCTTCACCTTTCTAGAACATCTGCAATACACCCCTCCCCTTTCAGGACCATATTAATTATATTACCCCCACCCCCACCCCCAGGCTTCCCAGACCATCTCACACACCTCCTGCTCTTTCCCGGACAATCTCAGACACCTCCCTTCCCTTTCCAGAACATTTTGTACTCCTCCATTCTCTTCCTGGACAATCTCAGACTCGTCCCTCGCTTTCCTGGACCATTTGTGACGCCTCCCTCCCCTTTCAGGAACATGTGTGACATCTCCCTCCTCTTCCTGGAGCATCCCTGACACCTTCATCTCCTTTAATAATTTCGGAAACGTCTTCCTCGTTCGTGGTCTTCTTCGTCTCCATTTCCGGCGACGAACTGAACACGGAAACCACTACTAAACACACCGACTCCCACAGCTACTTCTTCCTACCTTGCCTCATACAGAAGCGCACTCCTTTATACCCAATTCCCACACCTGAGCTGCATCTGTTCCCAGGATAACCAATTCCACCTCAGAAAGGCACAAATGGCTTTCTTCTTCTAACACTGTAATGTTTAATCCCACTTGGCCCGCGATGGCCTCGAGCACATCTCCTCCACTCCCGCAACTTTGCCTTCGATCCCCACCCTTCCAGCAACAACAAAAGCTAAACCAAAGCCCCCTGGTCCACATCTTGCTCCACACTAACCTCCATATACTTTGCACCTTCATCCGCCACTTCCACCACCAACAAATAGAATCCACGAAAAGGGATTTCACTACCTCCCCGTCAGCGGTCCAGAGAGACCATTCCCTCCATGACTCCCCCCACGCCACCCCATCAGCACCCCCTACACGACCTGCACCTTCCCTTGCCACCGCAGGAATTCGAAAACCTGAGCCCACTGCTTTAGCCTCACCTCCGTCCAAGGACCTAAAGGGATCTTCCACACCCGATAGAAATTTACCTGTACCTCCACACACATCACCCAGTCAATCTGTTGCACTCGATGTGATCTCCTGTAATGCATGGACACCGGAAACCAAGTTGCAGATCGTTTCAGTGAAGATGTCTGAGACACCTGCACGAACCAATTCCACCACCCAGTGGTTGTACACATTACCTCAACCCCACACGCCGCCAATGATATGCAGGTCCTGGGACTACACCATTGCCAAACCCGCCGCCTGGAGGAATACCGCATCATCTTCCGCCATGGAACATCGCAACTCCAAGGGGTCAATGTGGATTTCACCAGTTTTGTCAATTCACTTCCCCCCACATCATACCAATTGCTCCAGCTCCAGCCCCCTCTCATTCATCTCTCACCCTCCCGGCCCACAAGGCCTGTTTGGAATCTCCCACCAATTGTGGCTGCAGGTACTCACCATCGCCTGGATGTCCCTGTATATTCTCAGATCCCTGGCACTGGTGCCGACTTTAAATGGCCGATGGCACATGGTTGAGCTTTCTCAGTTCAGAGCTGCGCTGCAAAGTTTAACCCGACCAAGGCACATAATGGGCAATTATAGCACGGATATGTGGACAGATGCACGGAGATTCTGGTGCATGGGATCGTATAGAGGGGAACCATTCTTTTCGCGGAAGTGTCCACAATGCCAGACTCGCCAAGCGTGGTCTGAATTCACCATTCAGCTCAGTGTAGTATCTGTGGTTTGAAGAAATGTCCAGCAATAAAGGACAAGCATTAATAACTTTCCCAGCTCTGCCAGCATAAGGGTCACCATCTGCTCTCTGCTTCCTCACACTCACTGTCTATCTTTTACAGCATCGATCCCCGAACAAGGCTCATGCTCCTCAACTCTCACTGCAGCACGCAACACATTCCCTCTCTCCCTCTCTCTCCCCCCCTCCCCTCTACTATACCCCACACTTATAACACTGCACAGATACAACATTATGGACTGACACCCTTCTGGCCCCTCACAATATCTCCCCCACCAGCAGGAACAGCATGGCCACCGAGTCCCACCTTCACTCCCTCCGTCTGTTTCTCCCATTTCAGGAGACAATTCCTGGAATAGGACAGGCAGGGTGAAGCCAGATTTTGGACAGCCCGTTCTCCGCATCAGGGCCTCCCGCTGCAATGTCGGGCGGACCCTGGTACGAGCCAAATATGTTCGGTATGCCTCGTATGGAGATTCTGAAACATTCACTTCCCACCAAGCGAATAAGGAGCAATGTTTAATGAAGCGTAATTCTCACTTTAAACACTCTGTCAGTGACGTTTCTCCACAGTAAAACTAAGAAACAAAAGGCCCTGATATAATCTCTCTTCTGCATCGAGCTGGTAGAAACTGAATCCCACGAGGGTGGGCAGGAGGGTGGGCTCAAAATACATTGTCTCTGCCACCTCTGAGGAAGGGAGCATGGACACTCCATTCTCCACCTCCTCTTGTAAACAGCTCAGATACTGAAACGACTCTGCGATATTCACTGTTCTCTGCACTTGTCCTGACAACTTCAATAATCTGTGCTCATATTTGACTAGACTATGAAGCGAGTTGAGCTTTTCTCTGCATTTAGTTTCCATTGCCAGAAGGGCTGAACGCCTTGTCCTACAATTCCTTTGTCTGAAAATGTGTGTCTCTGTGTGGAACAGGTCTGACAGTCTCTGCAGTGCTTTAACTAATGCAATGACACTCACTGCTGGACTTCCCACGCCACTGGGCAGACATTCGCAGAGGTTCATTTATAGAAGGAGATGGGGAGACCAGGTGCTCACACCACCATCCACACTGATTTCCTATCCATGCACTGGTCTAAACGACTTTCAATCGTTGTAACTGTACCTACTTCCTACAGTTCCTTTGGAAGTTCATTCCACAAGGAATCTTCAGTTGAACCTAATTGCCTCTCACGACCTTTGTGAAGCTTTGCACTCTCATCTTAACGTATGCCCCGGCTTTAAACCACCACTCAAGAGAAATGACAACTGCTCTTCAACTCTCCCGTAATCCTCGTGATTTTACAAGCCTCTGTAATTTCACCCCTGAATCTCATCCTCTCCAGTGAAAAAAAAGTTTTAGCCTATCCAGCCAATCCTTATAGCTCAATACCTCCATTCCCAGCAACATCCAGGTTAATTTATTCTGAATTCTCTTCAGCATAATAATATCAAAATTATTAATATAGAGTTGAATAGTCAAGGTCTTTTCTAAGAGTAGGGATGTCCAAAACTAGACGGCATAAGTTTAAGGTGAGAAGACAAAAATTTCGATGTGACGTAACGGGGAACTTTTGCACCAGAGAGTGGTTTGTATATGGAATGTGCTGACAGGGCGACGAGAACATGACAGTGTTCCAGAAGAGAACCTCACCAATGTCCTATACAACCTAAACATGACATCCCAATTCCAATACTATAATGCTGACCAATGAAGAGAAGTGTACTAAACGCCTTCTTCACTATGCTATCTCTATGTGGTACAAATTCTAAAGCCTTATCCTGACGGCCGAGGTCTCTGCTGTACAACACTACCAAATACACTAATTTTAATTGTACAAGTCAAACTCTTGTTTGATTTGATAAATCCAATACCTTGCATTAATCCAAAAGAAACTCCATCTGCCTCTCCTCAGCCCAGTATGTGATAATACCGCCTGCTCACTCTCTCCCTTCAATATTAAAAGTACCCAGCTCATTTCAGGAAACCTGCTCACTCCAGCCTTGATTTTCACACAGGTCCTCAGCCTGGTTTGTCTTGCGTGGTTGGGTGAGGAGCGACAGATTGCAGGCACAGTCAGTCGGGAGGAGAAGCTGGACAGTAATCAGTTGCCTTGTAAGGGTTCGTGGTTTTGGGAAGAGTGAAGTCACACACCAGCGGCTGGAAATAGTGAATCCGTGATTTGGGGCCAGAGATTATTGTCTTTCTTCGTGTCTGGTGATCAGTAAAAATATCTCGTCAAGACCCTTGATTGTGCAGATAGTGTCTGCAGGATTTTCCTTTAATATTTAAATTACAGAAAATAGCGATTTACGATTGAAATCATAGCCAAGAAATTAAAGATGATCGTGTTTTATCTCGGTGGCACAGCACATGTGCTCACATCCGGTCGTTGAGAGAAATACCTTACATTTCCTTAACAATTAAAAACAAATTCGTTTAGTTCAGTAATGTTAAACAGAGTTTAATAAATCCACGCTGAGCTGAATGTTGGCACGTAAATGGTGATCAATTTCTCGGCATGGTTAAAATCTTGTGTCGTGGGTAATGTCCTTGCCTCTGAGCCAAAACTCTGGATTTGGTATGAATTACTGAAAATGAATGGTATTCTGACCAGCTAAAGGCCAGACGATCTGGTGCTGCATGTTGTGGAGGTGTCTCACAGCATGTCAGAACAGGCTGATGAACAAACACATAAGAGAATAATATTGCATTTTTAGGGGCTATTGCCGAGTAGTGGCAGTGTCCCGATCTCCGGGCAGAAAGTACTCATTTCACATTCCACAGAAGTGTTTCATACTATGTCATAAAAAAAACTGATGGAGAAGTAAATGTTGTCAGTATTGAATTTCAGATTTTAGGCCCAGGGTGACTGAAAGCAAAGTCATTCGTATTGATTGGAGTCACATTTCGCAGCAGTGGAAGTTCATAAATTGAGAAAGTTCATAGATAAGGTAAGTAGGCATATTTTTTCTTTCCTAGGATCGGGACGTCCAAAGCAGGAGGGCATTGGTTGAAAGTAAGACCAAAAGGATATGGAAGAGGCTTCACGGGGCAACTTTTTCATGCAGAGGGTGGTGTGTGAATGGAATGAGCTATCAGCGGAGGCTGGTAAAATTACGGCATTTAAAAGACATCTGGATACTGTCAGAGTTGTTGACCTTTTCCAGCAATTTCTGTTTTTGCTAAAAGAAATGCATCATTTTAATTCGGGTATTCTGAATATATTAAATATGTTATTTTTAATTCACACAGGCACCAATAAACACATCTTCAAATCGAGTGGGGCCATTTTAAGCTAATGAAATGGCGCTGTGTATGACAGCAGTAACGATGCACCTACATAGTGCAGGGAATGTGACGGAGTCATAGTGTACAAGGAGATGTCACATCGTCCAGTTTGGGAGCAGATGTCATTATTGTGTGTTTGAACGCAGAGAGGAAGAAAATGTAATCTGCCCGAGAAGGGATGGCCTATTTTACTCTCTCTGCTTCCTTGTTCCTCTTCACAGCAAAATGTGAGAGCTAGAAAAAACTCCTCAGTCATCTTTACGTTTTTTTTTACAGAGTCTCTACAATGTGGAAACAAGCCCTTCGGTTCAACAAGTCTACACTAACCTTCCGAAGAGTAAAACTCCGAGACCAATTCCTCTGTTCTATCTTTATCCTTAAAGCACCTAATCCAGAAATCCCTGAACGCTCTGGACAATTGGACATGACAAATCCACTTAACCTATGCATCTTTGGACTGCAGGAGTTAACCGGAGCACCCATTAGAAACTCACGCAGATCAGGGGAGAATATAGAAATTGCACACCGACAGTCGCCTGATGCATGTCCCTGGCGCTGTGAAGCAGCAGTGCTCACGGCTGAGTCAACGCGCCGCCCTCGTGTTGGATTCCTGACCAGAATTCATTGTAATCTCTTTGCTGACGAAAGCAAATGGAATTCAGCCATATTCCGCTGTTTCAGGATTAAGTCCCATTTGCGAGCACCTTGTGTGAACAGAATATCTTCAGAAGTAGAATACCATTTTAGACAATCTCTCAATTTTTCCTTTTGTCATGAGCTAATATTTGGACAACGTTCTTTGAAGTTAAATTTGCAGAGATTTTGTAATCAGTTTGTCTGTGTGCATGTATGTGTTTTTGAGAAAGAGAAATATGATTATATATTTTCATAATCCAAATAGTCTGCCATTCATGTTTTCATCATAGTTTGAATGACATTGATTTAGATCATAAATGTGTTGCTTTTGGAGATTAAAGACACCAAACGAATTTGTTCCTAGATCTGACCCTGACCCATTCTGAGACCTCTACCATTGGCCATATCACCAACCTGTTTGCTTTTAACGTTTGTTGTGTGCAGTATAATACAAGGACTAGAAAAGGAAGCAGTAACCCAAAAAATCCGGGGGACGATAGACCGCTGAGCCTGATGACAGTGATGGGTAAGTTGTTGGAGTTTCCCTGAGGGTGTGGTTTTACTTGCCTTTGAAGAGGCAAGTGCCGATCAGGGGTGGTCAACATGGTTTACAACGAGAATTCATGTCTCATTACATTGAATGAGTTTTGTGAAGAGGTGACAAAGAAAGTTGTTTAATGCAGTTTTGCAGACGATATGGACTTCAGCAAGGTTTTCATAACATTTTGGTTGGTCGACAGATTAGTATGGTTAGGTCACATGGCATACATAGGAAGCCAGTCAATTGAATTCAAAATTGGCTTGAAGGAAGAGGGCTTTTTTTTCAGATTGGAGGCTTGTGACCAACAGTGTGCTGCAAGAATCAGGACTGAGTTCATGGGACTTCATCATTTAGAGAAAGGAGTTGGGTGTGACCATCGGAAGCATAGTTAGTAAGTTTACAGATGACAGTGGTGTAGTGAATTATCTCAGAGCAGTACGAGACCACAATTATATGTGCCAAAGGGGCATGAAGTGGCAGATAAATTTTATTTTCCTAACCATGAGGTTTTGCATTTTTAAAGGCAAATCAGTTCAGGAATTATATCAGTGCAGGTAAGGTCCTGGGGCATCTTACGGAACCAAGAGAACGAAGGCAGCAGGCGCATAGTTACATGATAATGGATCTTTGATAGAGAGTGTTTTGGATGGCCATTTCGCTCTCCTCCTCTGCAGCAATTTTTGTTGGATGGCAGTTGGTCTCCCTCTAAAGTTCAAAGTACCGGGTTTATATAGCCCCATGACACTTTAAATTATCAAATGTGATTAGTTTCGAGATTTTAAAGCAATTGCATGCAAAGTCCATTGGCTTCTGTTATCCTGATCATTATTTAAACTGTTGGGTTGTATTCAATTGTTGTCAAAACAGCAACCAAAACTCAGGTATCCATTTAACAGCCACTTCTTACATTTAGAACAGACTGTCCACTATCTGGATACTGCGGTTGTACTTTATCTTGAGCAAAACACTTGCAGTTTTAACGCGACAAGACATGCTTTCAGCTTTATGACATCTCCCCCACTTCAGATAGAAAATAAATAACTATCAGAGTGAAGATTAAGCTTTCCCGTCTCTAATTCTTAATCCCATTACAATGAATTAGCTATGTCATTAATCTTCATTATACCTTTCCCATTAACTCTGCACAAGGACATACCATTGGGATAAGCCAAATCTCTCCAATACTGTTTCCATTAATTCCGCGGTAACTCATGTGCTTTCACATTTTACGAATGCAACATGTACATTTTGCAATTTGAAAGCACGTAGCAGAAGGCTCCAATGAAATATTGTTATATTTCAGTCTTCATTTCGTTCCAAATTTGCGAGCGGATTGTCATTATTGGACACAACCAGCTCTGACACTGTGCTTGTTACATGAACATTAAAATGTTGTCATGCCAGTCCCAAATTCAATCATTCTTTATCAATAGTGGGTTTTTTTTTCTGGCAGATTTGAGTTTTTTTTTATCAAGTCGCCAATGTGCCATTTCATTCAATCATCATCTTCCTGTATCAATATATCTCCAACCTTTACATCGCTAGCATCAAACGCCATTTTGAAGGGTTTCAAAATATTTAGTGAACTAAAACTGTTGCAGTGGATAGTATTGATTTTAAATTCTCAACTGCCTCTGGGCAGTGTTCTGTACATCAACATTTTGTGTTCTTCTTTAGTTAATCCATCAATTGCGACACAACACTGTTGAAGTTTGGAAAAATCTTCCGATAGAACGTCAACTCTGTCTTTGCAAATTCTGTTGTCTTGCTCTGCCAACTGTTTCACGTAATCTTTCAATCAATCAGTTCGCAAGATCACTACATCATACAGATAAGCTGCACAATGTGTTCATCTGAGCATAACATTGTTCATTAGACTTTAAATGTTGCTGGTGTATTATTCATTCAAAGGAGCATCACTTTGGATTAATGCAGCCCATTTGGAGTTACAAACGCCACAACTTCTTTCACTTTCTCTGATAATGATGTCTGCCAATAACCATGCTGTAAATTGACATTCGTAATGCGTGTAACATTTCAAAATTTCTGTTTGCCGTCCGCCAATCTTGGTGTTGCATAGGAGTCTGATTTTGTTATCATGTTAACATTCAGATAGTCCTCATAAAGTTGTTGAGTTCCGTTAGGTTTGGGAACTGACACGATCAGCCAACTCCACTAGTTTTGACTCGGCGATGATATATTTGTTGAGCATCACATCTCCTTCCATCTGGACCTATGTGGCTTTGAGAGGATTAATCTTGTAGGGTTGTTGCTTTATCAGAGCAGCACCCCTACTTCCACCTCATGCACAGTCGTGACATTTTTCCCATCTTTTTTGCTGGATATGTCCTCATCTTATTGCAACAAACAAGAAATTGCGTTCTTTGCTCCTGCAACATATAGCTCACTATCTTCTCCATCGGCTCAAGATCTTCCTTGTTATTTAAAGTATTTTGACGCACATCACACACCATGACAACTGTAATTTATTCCTCACTCTGCGGGGCACTTAGCAAACACTTGTTTCTCCATTCCCCTGTCTCTATTAGAGTAAGGCTTCAACATATTCTCATAACATATCAGACAACCTTTTGGTAACCGGTATATTTACGAGATAATTTAACTGACTCAACTTGTTTTCAATTCGGAAGCGACCACTAAACCTTCCTTTGAAGGGATTTCCTTCCTGTGGTGACAATGCTAATATATCATCCCGGCGAGAAGACGTCAAAGTGCCAGACTTTTTATCTGTCACATGCTTCATTTTATGCTGCATCCTCTTCATGCACTGTTCAGTTAACTAAACTACTCGATCTTATCTCTCTCTCAATTGCAATGGACCTCTCAGTACTGGTACGATTATTAACTTGAAGGGAGAAAACTGAGTAGTTCCCTTTGGGCATCTCTAATGTCGGACAATTTTATGGGATACCTTTATCCCAATACTTCGGGCAATCTTGACAGTACGCTGTTAACATAGTCTTCAGTGTCTAATGCCAAATTTCCAATGCTCCCTGGGATTCAGGATGGTGCACACTTGGTTTGAAGTGTTGTATGACAAGCTATCCATGATTTAGTTAAACAGCTGAGCAGCGAAATGAGACCCTTGGTCTAATTGAATCGCTCTGGGTAGTCCATACTGAGTAAAGAAAGCTACCACCCCTCCACCAACGTTATGACATAACACTCTGTAATGAAATTGTCTCGAGAAATCTGGTTGAAACATCCATTATGGTCAGCAAATAATGTTTTCGACTTTTATTTTAGAAAATGGACCAACCGACAGAGGACTTGGTTATTACCCGCGTGAAAGTCTTGTCATATGAGGAATTCGCGAGAAAGGTGTTGGTTTTATTATTGCATGTGGTTTACCTAATATTTGGCATGTGTGGTATGTACGAAAGAAAGAAACACGTTAATGCGCACTCCAGGTTGACAGATTTGCTTTTGTACCTTCGCCTGAGACTTCCTCACAACGAGGTGACCTCCTGCAGGTAGTTCATGTGCAAGCCGGACCACTTCCTGTATGCTACTGGCAAAACAATCTGGTGCACTTCTGCCCATTTCCCTTCTGCACTCGCCTGACATGGTCTCCATTTTCATTTAGAATTCTATCTTCAGGTTAATAACACTCGACAATATATTCTAATTCCTGACATACATTTCTGCTGTAAGGACTGTCGCCTTTCAGGGCTAAACATGTCTGCCTGACCTGCCTGATCAGTCTTTCTTTCCACCGTTATATCAAACAGGATGTCAGCTCATTCCTTTTTCTTTTGTTTTAGTTTTTCCTTCTTGCTGTAAATTATTACAGTGGGTCGTGTCATTAGACAGTCTGGAAAATTCCTGGATATTCTTCTTTTATCACCTCAGTTACCTGGTCTTCATTTGAATTCATCACCACAAGGGATGTCAACCCAACTTGGGTCCTGCTAAATTGTTCCGAAAAAAAACTTCATTCCTGGAACTGGCACTCTGTCACTAGCACTCATTATTACTTCCTCAGACTTGACTTAGATCTCCAATATGATGTTACACAAGGATTGAAACATTTCTTTCCCCATTCCACAAATCATCACCCGCTCGAGTAACATGTCAGAAAGCGTGAAAATACCTTTGTCTCTTACTATTAGAGGCTGAGAGAAAGGGAGGACTGCAGATGTTGGAGATCAGAGTTGAAAAGTATGGTGCTTGAAAAGCACAGTCTACCAGGCAGAATCGGAGGAGCAGCAGACTTGACATCTCGAGCACAAGCGATTTATCAGAATTGTAGGCGTGGAGGGGAAGGGGAAAGGGGGCTGAGGGAATTAATAGATGGGTGAGGGTGGAGAAGGGTGAAAGGTAGCTTGGGATATGATAGGTGGATGTAGTTGGGGAAGATAATGATGTGCCGGAGGGGAAGGTGAAGTGGATATGTGATAGGACGGCTGGGGCACTCAAACCACACGGTGCCAATGTGGACTTCACCAGTTTCGAAATCTCCCATCCCACTACGATTACCGCACTTAGTTTGAAGTAGCATTTCTCGTAAATTCTTTGAGCACTCAGATTGCCCAGCCAATTTTTCAAATGAATTAAAGTAGTCTACGACAAATTTCTCATCAAACTTTGGAATAGTTTTAACATATTTCTGTACATCACTATCTTCTCTCTTCGTCTCCGTCCTGTGCTCTTGACTTTCCTGACCAATTTGCAACTTCTGAAGTTCAAATTGTCTCTCCTTATCTCTTTCTACTCTTTTCCTCTCTCTTTCTGCTCTCTCTTTGCTCAGTTAAGAATCTTCCCTCTCCTTTTCCTCTCTCTTTATCATCTAACTCCATGTATTTCAATTGCGATAAAACTTTTTCGAAGTCTAATTCTGTGATACACCGATGTGCTTGTCAAAATCGGTTAAAATTTCAAATTTCCTTTTCTTCCAGGTTAAACCCAACCTATCTGCTCATTCTACAAGTGTGCCCTTCCTCCGTCTTTGTCACATTTCTTTGCAAATCTTCAAACCCCAGAACTTCTTTCACAATGTCAAGATCCACTTCTATCACTTTTTAACTTAATCATCCACAAGTGTCCTAAATTAAACACATTTTCTTACCTAACCTTTACTCAACGACCCAGGACAATAACTGCCAAGTGTTGGATCTGCTGGGATCTTTTGTACCACAAGTCTGTTCACATCTGTCTAAATCACGATAGGCCTCCAAACAGTTATGACGTCAATGCCGAACCTCTCTGAGAGTAAAAACCAAACACCAAAAAAGCTCAGCTCGCCTCGTAAGCTAGTAAACATTGAGTGACAGAGAACTCCCAATGTCCACCATTAAAGAAAAATGGTGGATCAATTTACTTTCTGAAGTCGAATAGTAACAATAAACGGCGATTATTCACAACTCCAAGCCCCCTTTGCTTAACTGATTACTATCTGACTCCAAATGTTTAAAATACGCTGTTCCAATAACTCATTTATTAAATATTACATTAGATTAATCTCAACACCACACAGTCTCTGTCTTTCTCCCTGACTTCAATATTCCAGCTGCTGGTATTCCTGCATAATGTTATTTATTTTATTTTACTGCAAGTATGTTTGACATGAGAATGTATCTTTGATAGACTTTTAAAAATTTTAGTTAAGACCAAGATGTTAGATGGCCAATTAACTTTCTTTCTTTACAGCAGTTGCTCTTGCTGTAATTTTTCAAAAGATCCTGTTTAAATTCTTCCCATGACACATTGAGTTCTGATAATTCGACTGGTTTCAACGTGTTAAATCAATAAAGTTCAGCTTCCATTTGCTTTCTGATATCCTGGGCATGATTAAAACTAATTGGTTAAATTCGACTTTTTTTGGCAATGCAGCAACGAAAACTCAGGTATTCATTTACCAGCCAATTTTTACATTTGGAACGGCCTGATCTGTAGCTGCAGATTTCCATGAAATTCAGCAAAACCCATTGTGTCCTCACGTGACCAGATAGGCTTTCAGCTTCATAAGAGTTGGGTATGCAGGAGTTTACGTGCTCTAAGAGTCGATGACTTGAAGACCCCTGGATGTATTCTCTTTCGTGTTTCAAGACCAAGGTCCTTTAATAACCTCACAGCATTTAATCAGTACAAAATGAGATTTATGCTATTTGTTACCCACATCGAAATCATGCGTCTACTTTGCAAATTGCTGTTGGACAATAATGATCCGGGTGATAACCCGTGAGTAACGGCTTTCAGTCAAGAAACGAGAGTGCTTCCTTTAATGTCTCCGCGAAGAACTTCGCAATCCATGTAGTATATCAACATTTTCTCATGGACTTTCGCTCACCTGTCATCAACCACGTCGAAAGTATTCTGCTAAATCAAATGCACCCCTTGACTGAGTTCTCATTAGTGGACGCCTCAACTGCACTGGTTTCCCAAAGATTATTTCCCTTTCCTGAAGATAAGCTGATTCTGCCAATTCATATCTTGACTCCGCAACTCTCTAGTTATCACATTCCTTATTAATGTTTACAATAATTTCGTCAGCACTGGCATCAAGTTGTCCAATATTTAGATTTGATTTTTCCACCCTCTCCCTACCGTCTTTAACATTTCGGTTATTAAAAGGTAGTTTGCAGTCGGCAAGAAGTAGAATTTTCAATATAAACAGTTTTGAAGGAGATTCAATAATGATTTCTTGTGGTTACAACACTTAAAAAAACATGAAAATGAAAGGTTTGGAGGTATATGGGCCAAGCGTCGGGAGGTGGGACTCGGTTAGTTTGGGATTATGATAATCTAAGGAGAAAGTTAGGACTGCAGGTGCTGGAGATAAGAGCTGAAAAATGTGTTGCTGGAAAAGTGCAGCAGGTCAGGCAGGATCCAAGGACCAGGAGAATCGACGTTTTTCCTAAATTAAACCGGGAGTGAGATTGAGACTGAGATATTACCATGGTGCTAATGGATAAGAATAGTGAATGGAGAGGATATTGAAATTTTAAATCTGTTCAGGACTAAAAGGGTTCCGGAGTTTGAGAAAAGTTTGGTTCATCATCGCATATCGGTGAGTAATTTGTAAATAGTAATTTGCCAGTACTAATTGCAAAGAATTGATTTTTGATTGGAACTGAATTATTGACATCCAACTTTCGAAATTTTAAATAATATAAGCAGCAATTCTCTTCAGCCTGTTTTAATAGACAGATGGAAGACGTACCAGGCACACCAATTATAGCAAGGATGGGATCGTAACCACCTTGAATAAGCATCAGCACACTACGAATCCGGCATGTTAATTGTATCAAAGAATCATGCCCATTGCTGGAACATTCCAGTCTATTGTTTTAAGATTCTGAACCATTGTTGGAACTTTCCAGTCGAATATTCTCAGAATCAGATCCACTGTTGGAACATTCCAGTCTATGGTCCACAGATTCTGATCCTTTGTTGGAACCTTCCATTCGAACGTTCCCAGATTCTGATCCATTGTTGGAACAGTCCAGTCTAATGTTCTCAGATTCAAATCTCTCGTCTCTCTGGAGCTTTAAATCTCTGTTAATGCTGGAAGTGTGGCTCCCGCTCATAGTATTGAATAACACATTGAACCAATTCCTTTATTAATAGAATATGCAAACCTGCAGTGAATAATATACGATTGACGGAAACTCACATTAATCACATTCGGTGAACAAAACCTCCAGTTACCCATTTCAATTCAATACTGTTTTATTAAAATTCAAAACAATGATTGTAATTTACACATTCTGGATGGGAAATGCGAGGGTGACACAGGGAAGGAATGTTGGGGATGGTAAATCAGTTGTGTGTAAACATTCAAACTGCCTCGGGTATTGTAGTAATACCAGAAGTTTTCGGAAAATGCAGATGCTTCTCTGTTTTTACATAGAAATATAAATCCTGAACCTACTGATACTAGTAAAAATTTGAGAAATCTTTTACAGGCCATGATCTGAGGTGAAAATGCGCTGAAGACAACGTGGGGTTGTAAGAAACAGACGACATGGTAATGTTAATCGGGACTTGTACCTCGGAGACAATTGGGCATGCAGATACTGGAGTATTCTGCACAGAAAAAGATTGGACATGGAAAAGGCACAGCAGGTCATGCAGAGTCCGAGAAGCGAGAGTCAACATTTCAGGCAAGACACTTCATCAGGACTGGAGAGGCGGAAGGAGGCTGAGAGATACATGGGGTTTGAGTTTGGGTCTGGCTAAAGTAGGCAACAATTGTGAAAAGATAGGTGGTGATATCGAGAGGACGGAGGTGAGTGTGGAGTGGATAGGTGAGAAAGAAAATGGACTGGTCGGTCTCCTGTAGAGGGCAGATCTGAGTCGGAGGGATGGATATGGATGTGTCTGTGGATTGGCGTTTTGCAAACGGTTGAATGCAATGTTCATCACAAGTGTTTGTCGGCTTCGGAGATGGAAGATGAGGTGATACTGCTAGAATCCTGGAAAATCTCTTCTGAACCCCCTCCAGCGTTATAATATCCTTCTGCTAACAAGGTGATCAGAACTGCACACATTTCTCCAGAAGAGGTTTCACCCATGTCCTGCACAAACTCATGATGACTTCTCTACTTTAAACTCAATCGACTAAGCAACAAAATTACCTTAATCATCCTGCGTTGCAAACTTCAAAATGTTAGAACTGCATCACTGTTTCCCTTTTTTCTACAACACTAACAAAGCCCGACCATTAATTGCATTAGCCTTGTTTGTTTTACCAAAGTGCGATATCTCGCATTTATCCAAGTTAAACTCCGACTGCCTCACCTCAGCCCAGTGAGTGTTATTAATACCGACTTACCCTCCGCCTTCAATTTCAAAATGTGTTCCCCTGTCCAGAAGCCCGACAAACACCAATCTTGATTTTCCCAAAAGCGCAGAGCTTGGTTTGACTTGCACAGGCAGAGGGAGGAGTGGATAAGGAGAGGCTATAAAGTAAACAATTGCCTTGTGTCAATGGATGATTTTTGGAAGAGTGAAGCCACATGTTAGAGTGTAGGAATCGTGACAGGTATTGTTTTTTTTTTGGCCAGAAATTTTTCGTGATCTCTGGTGTTCAGTAATAGTATGTATTCGAGATCCTTCATAATGCAGAATGTGTCTGCAGGATTTCTGTCTTTCATATTTCAGACTAAAGATAACAGCCATTTTAAGTGGCAAGTAGAGCCAATAAATTAAAGATTTTCGTAGTTTATCTCTTTGACAAGACACATGCACTCAACATCCTATAGTTGAGGGACATAGCTTGAGTTGGATTAGTATAGTTTAGTAATTTTAATCAGATTGCAGCACATCAAAGCAGAGCTGAATGCTGACCCTTAAATATGATCCAAACTCTGGACATGTTTTAAGCTGTATGTAGTGTGCACCACTCAAGCCTTTTAACCAGAATTCTGGATGTGATTCGAGTTCATGAACATAGGATAGTGCCCCTATCTCTGATGCACATGGTCTGGTTTCAAATACTGATGTCCCAGTGGTGTCTCGGAGCATGTCGAACAAGCTGATGTACAAACATGCAGGAGAATCATGTTGCAGATTTTGGGGCTAATGCTGTGTCATGTTAGTGTCCCTACCTCTGAGCATTACTGTTTGGATGCAAACCCAACAGTGATGTTTCATAATGTACCTGAATACATTGATTATCTGTTAGAATCGTTACTTGATGAGAAGGAAGACTTGTCAGTGTCGAATTTGAGAGTTTAGGCCGAGGCTGACTGAAAGCACTGCCATTCGGAATTATTGCCGTCAAACGTGCACATTCTGGAGGTCGATGAAATCTTGGATAGGGTGAATGGTCGACGTCTGTTTTGACAGCATTGGGGAGTCCAAAACGAGGGGACATGGGTTTAAGGAGGGCAAAGAAAGATTTAAAGGGATCTAAAGGGCAATTTTTCCTTTTGTAATCTTAGATTGGTAACCATTACACAATCATTGCCCAATATTCAACCAACCTTGATGTCATCCGCAAATCTGCTGATCTTGCCTTCTATAATTATCATCTAAATCATTTATATAATTAACAAACAAAACCGGATCCAACGATCTTGCCTGTGGATCATCGCTGCTCACAGGCTTCCAGTCCGAAAAACACCCTCTCCACCAGCCTGTCCTCTGCCATTAAACAGATGTACACAGAAACACACATACCCGTGCACGCACGCACACACACACACATAAACACACAGAGAGATATATAGAGACCCAGCGACAGTAACGTCTTCAATACAGAAACAGACCAGTTTTGATTAAACAGTGGTCAAGACTTACAATGAGAAAGCGAGACAATTGTGTTCATAAACATTTCAGTCATGATCGAATAGCTAAGTAGACTTAACTGGCAAAATGACCGAATTGCAATTTCCTATATTGTATGGCCTGAAGGTATCAGGAATATTTTCCCAAAGTTGTGGTGGAGGCTGAGTTTGATAAATTCTTTACTGAACAGAAAAAATAGCACTTTGAGATAGGTTTGAGGGGCTCAATGTTCTACTTCTATTCCCATTTGCTGTGCCTTTCTTTCTCAAAAGAGGAGGTGACTTGCTGTAAGGTTAACACACTTTAAAATTAAGTGGTCTCCTATTTACCTTTGATATAAGTTTGCTCCTTTTTCCTTCGGACTGTGTGATCTGTGGTGCTGTCATTCACAGGGAACAGTGAAGACTGGGTCATTGAAAATATTCAAGGCTAATCTTAAATGATCTTTATTTCATGGAACAGTCAACATTTATTGGGAACAGACATTTGGGGGGTGCTCAATAACAACCAGATAGCCATGATCTTTCCAAATTGGAACAGAATGGCCAAATGCTGTTCCTACCCCACATGGCTTTCTCTTAATAAACCTCTCAAGGCAGCAACAGAGGGGCAGGAATATCCGATTCAGCCACTCAGTATAGTTACACTGTGGCAGGAGGATACAATTTTGCCCCCTTTGGTGTTAAACAGGAATAGAGTGAAGTTGTCAGTCATGTGAGTAAATTACACAGCACAGGCAGAGGCCATGTCACTGTTTTAGGATGTTACATAGGACTTGTGGAGCGCTGTTAGTTGACAAAGATATACAGATGAGATAATTGCTTATTTTCCAAATGGAAATTGGTAAGTCGTGGAAATCATCAGGAATCAGAGTGAGGTCATCAACAGTTTACAATCTCGATTAATTATTTGGATGAAGGGGCTGAATGGATTGGCCCTCAGTTTGCTCATACACCAGGTTAGTAATCAAATACAATGTCATAGGAGACAGAGTGTCTGCTATGGCATACAGACAGGAGGGTAGTGAGCAAACCTTCAACATAAAAGCAGTACAACGTGGGTGTTGGGAAGTTTGTGTTTTGTACACATGACAAAACAGCAGAAAATTACTTAAATGGAAGCAGAATGCGGAAACCCGTGGTACAGAAGGTTTTTTTACGTCCTTCTACATAAATTACGTCAAGTTACTCTGCTGGTGCAGTCACGTGATGTGAAGGAAGACTGCCTGATGCTGTTTCGTGGTCGGGGTGTCCTGTATGATCAAAGGGATAATTTTCTGCATCAGTATAGGACATTGCTGAGATCCCATCTGATGCATTGCGTGCAGTTAAAAATCCCCAAACTTAATAAGAGCATGAATTGTGATCCAAAACTTCCAGATATATTTCAATGTTCACGTTCTTGAGATGAAGTCATCACGTAATCAACGATTAACTGTTTAGGCCTGAGAATGAGAGGTGGCCGAATTGACCACATAAGATCATGAAGAGGATGTAGCGAGTGAATACTTGATGGATATTTCCTTTTGTGTGAGAGAATAAAACAGGGGAAATAATTTAAAAATAGGAGAGGTTCTTGGGTTAAGGTCACTGGACCAGAAAGTTTAACTCGGATTTCTCTTAATATATGCTGGCAGACATGCAGAGCTTTTCCAGCAATTTTTGTACTTAGTTTAGAATTAGACACCTTCATTTTAATTCAGATATTGTGAAAACATTAAACGTTGTATTTTTATATTCCACAGGCACATATTAACACACCTTCGCATCCAGTAGGGCCATTTTTCTAAGTAAACGATTCTATGCACGACAGTAGTACTGATGCATTTATTTGGAGCAGAGAATGTGTTGGAATCATATAGTTCCAACAAAGTTCGAGAAGTCCTCACATGGTCCAGTTTGCAGTCTGATAACGTTACTGATTCATCTTAGAGAGGGAAAATGTAATATATTTGAGAATGAACAGTCTATTGCTTCCTTTCTCTTTCCCTATCCCTCATCAAAAAAATATGTGCGAGCCACAAAATAAAGCCAATTCGTCTTTACCACTCATGAAGGTTTCTGCTGTTTTATCATTACCCCAAAACATAAACTTCCCAACACTCACACTGTACATTTTTTTGTCGAAGGCTTTCTCACTACACTCCTGTCTGTATGCCATTGCACGAAGCAAAGAAATTCAGCCAAATCCAACTGTTTCAGGAAGGAATTCCATTGCCAGTAGCTCGTGTAGGCACAATAACTTCAAAAGTTATCATTCAGAAATGATAGTGAGAGGACTGACAGGAGATTCCGTGGCTGCAAACAGGAATCCAAGATGGTGTATTACCTTAAGGTGCCACGATCAAGGATGTCTCAGATGGACCCCAGAACGTTGTTTAGGGGGGCGGTGAGCAGGTAGAAGTCATTGTTCATGTTGGTGAAACGACAGAGGTAGAAATAGGGATAAGGTTCTGCAGAATGATTCGGGAGAGCAAGGAATGAAGCTAAAAACCAGGACCACGATGGAGGAAATATCCGGATTCCTTCCAGTGCCACGTGCTAGTGAGAGTAAGAACAGGAGTAAATGACAGATGAATGCATCGCTAAAGAATTGGGGAAGGGGATGGATATTCTAATCCTTACTGCGGCAGAAGTGACCTGTTCAAGTGGGACGAGTTGCACCTGAACTGGAGGAGTCAAATACCTTGGCGGACAGGTCGGAAGGTGCTGAAAGGGTGGGGTTAAGGGTTTAAGGGGTGAGCGATAGTGGGGCGTGGGTTCATTAGCAGCAGTGGACAAAGCGCGGCTGGAAGGAGATACATAATCAGAAATAGTAAGGTGAAGTTAAATGTCAGGTCAGGCTGGAACACGACAGAGATCAATAAATGCCTTTTGGATTAAATTTCATCAATTCCATTGCCAGATGTCTGAAAGGTAAGACCAAGGAACCAGGGCATGGATAGTTACGTGGGACTCAGATATTACAGACATTTCTGAAAGACGCCTAAGGAAGAGACGGGACTGGCACTTTAAGGTGCCAGATTACAAGTGGTTCCGTTGGGACAGAAATGGTGGAAAGAGGTGAGGGGGAGTTGCAGTTTTGATTAAGACGAGTATTACAGCAATTATCAGAGATGAAAGAATTGAACGATCATCCAGTGATGCTTTGTGGTTGGAACTAAGAAATAAGAAGGTGATGGTGACGTTATTGCGATTGTCCTATCGGACCCCCAAATAGTCAACGGGAATTAGAGGAGCAAAAATATATAGAGAGATTTGGGAGACTTGCAGGGGCAATTAGAGAGTTATAGTCGGACGTTTTAATTTTCCCAGAATTGATTGCAAATGGCATACAATTAAGGACTTAGATATGATGAATCCATTAAGTGCATTCACGAAAAAAATCCTCAAGCAGTATGTCGAGGGTCCTACTCAGGAAGGGGCAAATCTCGAACTAATCTTGGGGATTAGGGCAAGACAGATGACGGTGGTGTCAGTGGTGGAGCACTTTGTGTCTAGTGATCACAGTTCTATTACTTTTCATATGTTTATGGCGAGGGACAACAATGGTCAACAGGTTGAAGTTCTAACTTTGGGCAAGGTCAATTTTGATGGAATTAAACAAGAGCTTGCAGGAGTTGGTTGGAGTAGTTTGTTTGCAAGCAAAGGGACCGCTGGCAAGTGGGAGGAGTTCAGGAGTGTGATAGCTGGACTTCAACGTCTATATGTTCCTGTGAGGGTAAAGAGCAAACTTGGCAGGAAGAGGGTACACTGGATGACAAAAGGTATTGGGGATTTAACGATAAAAAAGGAGGTGTGGCTCAAGTCCAGGCAGCTGGTCAAGGGAATCCCTGAAGGTATACAGGGAATAGAGGAGTATACTGAAGAAAGAAATCAGGACAACGGAACTGGTATACGACATCGTTTGGCTGAGATGATTAGAGTGAATCCAGTTCTTTCAGTATATTAAAGAAAAGAGAATAAGTATGACCCCTGAGGGACGAAACTGGTCAAGTATATGTAGAACTGTAGGACATGGGCAATGCTCTCACTGAATATTTCTCCTCGGTGTTTACTATGGAGAAGTATTTGAAGACTTTGGAGATTGGGGAGGTTAGTAGTGATATCTAAGATACAGTCGATATCACAATAGAGGAGGATTTGAATGTATTAGAAGGTATAAAGGTGGATACATCTCCTAATCATGACTAGACGGTAAGAGGCTAGAGCAGAATTTATGGAGACACTGCTTGGTATTCATGCATCATCATGAGCCATGGGTGAGGTCCCAGAAGACTGGATGGTGGCGAATGTTGAGCCTTTATCCACGAAGGAAAGCAAACAAAAAACGTGGGTACTCAACCTGATAGACTATGGAATATCAGTTTCTCGAGAAGATTTGGAGATAAGATATACGTGTATTTGGAAATAAAGACATTTATTCGGAATATTTTATTTATTTTAATAATTATTAATAGTAATTGAAATGAAACTGCAAAGACTACGTACCTTTGTGAATGAGAGATCATGCCATACAAATTTGTTTGAGTTCTTTGATGAAGTGACCAGGAAGGTTGAAAAAGGTAGAGTGGGAGATGTAGTCTATAGGGATGTCAGTAAGGCCTGTGATAAGGTTCCACGTGATAGGCTGCCCTGGAACGTTCGATGGCAAATTGGATACGTAACTTGTTGATGGTAGGAAGCAGCATGTAATAGTGGGACGATGCTTGTCGGACTGGAGACCTGTGAATAGTGGCGTGCCACAGGGCTGGTGCTGGCCCCATTACTGTTTGTAATCTATATCAACGATTTGGATGAGAATGTGCAAGGCACGATTAGTAAGTTTATTGATGACAATAAAATAGGCAGTATCATGGCCAGTGAGGAAATTTCTCAGAAATTGTTGCAGGGCCAGGATCAGCGGGGGAAGTCGACCAAGAATTCACAAAGCGAGGTTAATGTAGATAAGTATAAGATATTTCATTTTGGGAAGAAACATAAAGGTAGGAGTTTCATGTGAAGGGTAAGGCCTTAAGGAATGCGGAATAGAGGGACCTTGAAGTTCGGGTGCACAGTTTCCTGAAAATGAAGTCACAGGTATATAGAGCAGTGAAGAAGGCTTTTGGCACACTGGCCTTTATTATTCAAGGGATTGAGTATACAGGTTGGGAATATATGTTACGGTTATACACAACTTTGGTAAGGCCTCACTTGTAGCGTTGTGTTCAGTTTTGGCTACGTTGCTACATGAAGCATGATATTAAAGTGGAAAGCTTTCAGGAGAGATTCTTTCAGGATGTTGCCAGGACCTAATGGTCTGAGTTGCAGGGAGAGCTTGGACAAGCTGCCACGTTTTTTCTTCAGAGCATAAGAGACTGAGAGGGCTTCTTAAAATAAAGTGTACAAGATCATTAGAGGCATGCATGTGCTGATTGGAATCAACCTTTTTTTCTCGGGATTTTGAGAATCGAGTATTCAAGCATCACTGTAAGAGGGATAAAAATTAAGGAAACCTGGGGGCCAACTGTTTAAATGGAGGGTGGCACGCATATGGAAAGGGTTGTCAGTGGAAGTGGTAGAGCCGGTTACATTCACAATATATAAAAGACACTTGGACAAGTTCATGGATAAGAAATATTCAGATGCAAGGAAAGTGGGGTTAGTGTGTTTGGACAATTTGGTGAGAATGAATGAGTTCGCCAAAGGGATTGTCTCCATGATGTATGACGCTATAACTCTCCCACGAGAATAGCATTTAAGTAAAACTCTCATATTCCCTTTTCTCATGAGTTTGAATAATACTGCAACAAAGTTCTTTCAAGTTAGCACTGCAGAGATTTTGTTTTACAGCTTGTAACCAACTGTGTGTGTGCGTGCATGCGACTGTGTGTGTATGCGTGCGCCTGTGTGTGTGTGCATCCATGTGTGTGTGCGTGTCTGTGTGTGCGTGCGTGTGAGTGTGTGCGCGTGCGCGCCTGTGTGTGTGTGCGCGCCTGTGTGTGTGTTCCACACTATTTTTCAACTGGAAACGTCAATGCACATATTTGTAATAATTACTCGACATTCTTCTTTCCATCCTAGTTTTAATAACTTTGGTTTGTTCATAAACGTGTTGGTTTAGCAGATTAAAGAAATCTGCCTGACTTGTTCCAAAACCGACACTGACATACTCTGAGAACCATGCCATTTGCCATATTTCTAAACCAGTAATATTCTTGCGACAAGTGGAGGAGTGGGATTAGAAAAGGGAAGAGTGCTCTAAAAACAGAGGAAATTATATATTCCGTCAGCCTAACGCCAGTATAGGGTAGGTTGTTGGAAAGGATACTGAGAGATAGGATTTACGTGCATTTAGAAAGGCAATGACTGATTAGCGGTATGCAACATGGCGTTGTACGATGGAGATCACGTCTCATTCACGTGATTGTGTATTTTGAAGAGGTGACAAAGAAGATTGTTGAAGGCACGGTCTCATACAATGTTTACATTGGTTTCTGCAAGGTGTTTCATAAGGATTCGCGTTATAGGCAGATTACGAAGGTTAGGTCACATGGCCTGCACGAAAAGCTAACCAATTGGATGCATAATTGGCTTGAAGGTAAGGGATGGTTTTCCAGAAAAGAGGCCTGTGGCCAGCAGTGTGCTGAAAGAATCAGTACTGAGTTCATTCTTTTCATCATACATATAAATGATTTGGATATGAATATCGGAGACATGATTACTACGTCCACGGGTAACATCAAAAAAATGGTGCAGTGGAGAGTGAAGACGATTATTTCAGAGCACAACGGCACCCTCGACCAGTAACCGACCAAGGCTGGGTGGATGAAGTTTAGATTAGATTAGATTACTTACAGTGTGGAAACAGGCCCTTCGGCCCAACAAGTCCACACCGCCCCGCCGAAGCGTAACCCACCCATACCCCTACATCTACATCTACCCCTTACCTAACACTACAGGCAATTTAGCATGGCCAATTCACCTGACCGGCACATCTTTGGAGTGTGGGAGGAAACCGGAGCACCCGGAGGAAACCCATGCAGACACGGGGAGAACGTGCAAACTCCACACAGTCAGTCGCCTGAGGCGGGAATTGAACCCGGATCTCTGGCGCTGTGAAGCAGTAGTGCTAACCACTGTGCCACCGTGCCGCCCACCGTTTAGTTTAGCTATTTGTGAGATTTTGCATTTTTTTAAAGTTAAATCAGTGTGGTTTCCTGTGAGATGTTACAGAAAAAAGGAGACCTTCAGGTGCAGGTTCACAATTCGTTGAAAATGGAGTCGCAGAGAGACAGGGTGGTGAAGAACACGTTTGGCCCGCTTTTTTAATCGGTCAGAACATTGATATAAAGTTGACGTGGAATGTTGCACCTGTACATGGCGCTGGTGAGGCCACTTTAGAATACTGCACACCATTCCGTTGGCTGTGTTGGTGGGAGGATGTTGAGAGGGCGTAGAACAGTTTTACAAGGATTTTCGGATGCAGGACGACTTCAGCTTCAGGGAGAGGATGGACTGGAAAGTTGGAGAGTGAGTGCTGACCTGAAAGTGGTTGATAAAATCATGAAGGGCATTCATATTCTGAATGGCCAAAGTATTTTCCCTATAGTAGGGCAGTCCAGGACTGGATGGAATAGATTGAAGGTGAGGGGTAAGATTTAGAATAGATCTTTTTGAGTAACCTTTTCACGCAGAAGGTAATGTGTGTACAGGAAGTGCTGTGAAGGCAAGTGGTTAAAGCAGGTACCGTTACACGCTCAAAATATAACTGGATTGGTACATTAATAAGAATGATTAAAATGGGCATGGGCCAAATGATGACAAAATGGGACTAGATCAGACATGTCGGCGTGGGCATTCTAGAATAAAAGGTCTGTTTGCATGCTGTATGACTGTGTGATTCTATAAGAGGGATGAGGAAAAATTCTAATAAACAGTCTTCCCCAGAAGTTTTGTTCACATTTGTTTCTTTGTTTGAATTTATTCAAAGCTGAGTTAAATATTTGACAGAGAAGTGAGCCGTGGACGAAGGGATACAGACAGAGATCATTACCTGATGATCCACAATCCTAGTGACTGGTGAAGACTAAAAGTGCCTAATAATGCAGTCCTGATGCTTCGTACAGTATCCCGATGTTCCATTCAGACCCTCAAAACTGCTCGACTGGAACAGTGGGAGGCCACTTACTGCTATCACTTGGTGCACAGAAACAGAGGAGACCATTCAGCCCTTCATAACAGTCACACATAGTTTGGGAGAGTTGGAAAATGTAATTTGAAAAACAGATTGGGTGTGAAAGACGCCGCTGATTTCTTTACAGAGCTTCCCCTCTCTGCAACTTGTGCTCGATTTGTTGCTCATGTTGCAGTCTCAGATCCACTGTGAATCCAGATCCAAACCTCACCCAAAGATGGCTCACAAAATCTCTGATCACATTAACTGCAACATTCAATAACAGACCTTCCAGGAAAATAACACCGACTAATTTTCCAATGACAGAGTGTGACAACATTAGAAAAACGAGCATTCACACTCCCAAGCCTGCCTTACCTTTCAATAAGATCATTGCTGAACTGCAGACAGTTTCATATCCTCTTTAATGCTCGATTCTTCATAGCCCTCGCCTTTCTGAAGGTCAAACTCCATATGCACCCAATTTAAATCCTTTCATAAAACATTAGACATAGAACAGTATTCATCCCATAACATCCACAACATTATCACTTTTCGGAACCTCCCATCTCCAATCGCCAACCTCAGGGTCGGGGAACCCTGCACCACCCGGTTTTACCTCATACCTAAAATTCACAAACCTGACTGCCCTGATCGACAGATTATCTCAGCTTGTTCGTGCCCCACAGAAATTGTGTCGGCATGCATTGACACTGTCCTGTTCCCACATATATTCAGGACCACACCCACACACTCCACCACTTTCACGACCTTCATTTCCCGGGCCTCCAACTGCTACTCTTCACCAGTGCAGCAGCAATGTTCTTTTTGGACTTGATGTGCTTGGACTGTACGTGTTGCTGCTGGGCCGGAACAGAAGATATTTTACACCATTGTCACCCCCCAGTGCTACCTCCAAATGTTGGCCAACGCAGAGGAACACAGATTCATCCGCAGCAGATTATGTGGTCACGGCGGGGGTGAGTGTTGGCTGTACCTGGTAATCAGCAGGATATTGTCTTGACCATATAAGACCTGGTGCAATGATACATCCAGGATTCGTTAGAATGTTTGAAGACTCCCAGGGCAGTGTCCTCCTCACTGTTTACCCCTGTGCTGTTCTCTCTGCTAAGGGAATGTTCTTGATGAAGGGCTGTTGCCGAAACATCGATTTTCGCCCTCCTCGGAAGCTTTGTTACCTGCTGTGCTTTTCCAGCACCACTCTAATCTGTTCCCTCTGCTGTGTCCATCCTGTTGTTAGTGGATGGAACTGAATGCTTTGCTGGGCCATTTCTTTGAGAAGTTCAAATTCAGAAACGTGTGAATTGTAGGTCCGGAGTCATCCTTTCGGAAAGGATGGTAGAATACAGTCCCTAAAGGGCGTTTATATTTAAAACAATGTTGGATTTGGATCTCACATTTGGACTGAGTTCAAATTTCGTCGTCAAAATTTTTATCCTGAGAACATTATCTGCTTGACTCTGTCAGTGACAGTAAAAGTACACAATTACCTCCTGATAAGACCAAGATTTCAACAGTCTGTTTCAATTTGAACAGATTTCCAGAAACAGAGATGTGCTCGGACCCACGGAGAGAGCACCTTAACCCAATCTCACAGAGAGAGCATGTGTTACAAGTCACGCAGAGAGAGCACCTGAACCCTGTACCACAGAGGGAGCATCTGCATCCAGTCCACATCAGAGAGCAACTGCACCCAGTCCCACAGAGGTTGCACCCGTATGCAGAGCATAGAAAGAGCACCTGAACCCATTCCCACATGGTAAAGCACCTGTAATCAGTCCCACAGAGAGATCACTTAAACCCAGTATCACAGAGATAACAACAATACACAGTCCAACAGAGAAAGCAACTGAACCCAACCCCACGGAGAGAGGCGATGTACCCAGTCCCACAGAGAGGACACCTGATCCCTGTCCCACAGAGTGTGCATCTGAACCCAAGAGAGAGCCCACATACTCAATCCAACAGAGTGAGCACCTGAAAACAATCCCACGGAGTGATTACATGTACCAGGCTCCAGAAGGAGAGCAACTGTACCTCGTCCCACACAGAGAGCACCTCTACTGAGAAGCACAGAGAGAAAACTCGAACCCGTCCCACAGAGCGATCACCTATTCCAGTCCCACATTGAAGCACATGAACACAGTCGTACAGAATGACCACGTGTAGCAGTGACACACAGAGAGGACCTGAACGCTCTCACCTCACAGTGAACAAATTAGTGGAACATTAGGTAAGTGGAGGAGTTATAACATTTCACATCGGCTGGGCAGTTCAGCGCCTTTTGTTAATAGGAGCAAGTTGCTTCGACATTAGGTCACTGGGAGGTTAATAGCACATCCCACGATTTGTATATTTGGAAAGCTTCCCCTCTGTGTGAAAACTTTGATGGGACATCAAATCCCTAGAGATTTTATAACATTTTCCACATTTTGGCATTGAAATGGTCTCACCTTAGTGTGAACATGTTCACGGCTCAACAGTCACGCGAGGCTGCACTTGAAGCCCCGTCCCTTGTGCTCTGAGGTAACAATGCGAACGACTGACACAAATGCATAAGTGAAAGGAAGGTCTCAGCAGGTCTGGCAACATCTGTGAATCGAAGTCTGAGGTACTTTTTCGGGTTTGGTGACCCTTCCCCAGTTCTGCAGTACTGAATTGTTAAGCATGATTTCTGTTCACAGATGCTCCCAGACCTTCCACGTCTTTCCTGCAACTTCTGATTTTGTTTCTAATTTGCAGCATCCACAGTTCGTTTGTATTAAGTTTTAGGCTAACAACTGAGCCGCCGCTCTGGACTATATAGCTGCCATTTTAAATGCTCAACATTGTTGCCGTTCAGAGTGAAAGGAATCTTTCTATTTATTTCCTACAAGTACACTTGATCTATACAATGCTGATAAAAGAGAATAAAATATCCATCTGTGCATGACTGATATAATATCACCAAGTCTGATGTCAGGCCACACAATCAACGTAAAAGTCACCAAACTCTTTCTGGACCGATATTATAGGGTAGCAACAGCTGGTGGTTTACCTTGAGGGATAACAAACCACAGATGAGCGGAGGGGTTGAAAAGGAATGTCATTACCTGTTATCTCACAGATGAAAACCCACACTTATTGCATCATGTGGAAACATGGCAAACAGCTTCGAGATCACGTTTGGCTTTCAGGATCGTCTTCAAAGAGAAAAAAAGTAGAGTTCATGTTCAATCAAACAGCAATGTTTCTAGTCATTAGTTGAATGAGCGGTTTTTGTTCCATTGACGGCCTTAAGACATCGAATAGCTATTTCGTCGAGCAGTTACAACATTAGAACAGAGCACGCCACAGCCCTGCAAACTGAGTTTAGAAGTAAGATGTTTGGTGACAGGCACTGACATAATGAGCCGAAGGGACTGTCCCAAGGTTGTTAAAATTCAGGGACTCTCTATCATTTTGCAACTGAACAAAAAATCAAAAGCAGTGTCAAGAAGAAAAGCTGCAAGCATTGTGTGTTTCTTCTCTGGTTCTCTCGTTATAGTGATTCACACCTCTCACTTCTCTTTCCTGATGTTGACTCCCAGTAAGAGAATAAGGATTTAATCTGCCTGTACAAAGTCTGGAAAATGAACATGAGTTAAGTATATCCAAAGCTTAGATCGTCCGATTAATAATTAGTAAAGATATGTATAGTTCGGAAGAAAGGCACGAAAGGGCAGGTCAGTATGGGAAGATCAGAAATTAGCTCTTTGAATTGCGGAATTGGTCCCTTTCTGCTCAGATAAAGTATGATCTTAATATGAGGCTTCAAAACTGGCCTGAGCAAAGTTGATGAACGAAGAAATGAGTGGTTCCCTTCGGCGCACTTAACCAAAGCTGAAATGTGCAAACGACAACACACAAAGTAGAGTTATTATGGTGATACAGGAAAAGCAGTCTTCAACACCCTCACTGAGTCGGGCTCCATGAGGCCCACAGTCACCTGTCACAAACCACCATTGCCCTATCCTTCTCTGCCTTCCCCTTTGTTCTTGTTTGAAACCGATTGCACGTGAGGCAATAGCATTTGGCATTACTGATGTGGGATGCGAACATACCAGGAATTCATTCGGACTGTGGGATGGCATGATCCTGCTTCGAATGATCAGTCAGTATTTCATATTTATACTTGAAATATTAACAATTAACAGGCCATGGAAGTGAACGCATTGAATTCTTTTGAGTAGACTAGATAGGAAGACCTCTGTTTATATCACTACAAACACTGACTGATTCAGCATTGCATTCTCCCATCTTTCTGGTTATGTTCCCTTTGCTCTGTCGCGGTTTCGTTGCAACTTTTAGATTAGATTAGATTACTTACAGTGTGGAAACAGGCCCTTCGGCCCAACAAGTCCACACCGCCCCGCCAACGCGCAACCCACCCGTACCCCTACATCTACCCCTTACCTAACACTACGGGCAATTTAGCATGGCCAATTCACCTGAGTGTGTCACCTGAGTGTGGGAGGAAACCGGAGCACCCGGAGGAAACCCACGCAGACACGGGGAGAATGTGCAAACTTCACACAGAGAGTCGCCTGAGGCGGGAATTGAACCTGGGCATCTGGCGCTGTGAGGCAGCAGTGCTAACCATTGTGCCACCGTGCCGCCCATAAACGTGCTTTAAAATACACAGTCCATGCAGTTATCTATTAGGTTTGGCAAATTCAAAGTCGCGTTTGAGTTTCGACCTGATTTGCTTTGGTGATCGCACTTCTGTTCCCTGATTTAGTTCAAGCAGTCAATGTTGTTTCTTCTGAACAATTAACTCAATCTTGAGTAGCTTGCGGTTTTCCCATAAGTACTGCTGTTTCTCCTTCTCTTTCCTTTTCCCTGCTTCATCCCAGTTTGTTGCGAGTAGCGAGGTGAGGCAGGAAACACTGCAGATTTGCCGTGGCATGTTGTGATAACGGCGCAGACACCATGAGGTTACTGCAATCATTCTCTGCTGTCACACTTCATTCATTTTACACCAACAGTAAATACATCATTGTGCTCTGATAGATGTAATGCAATTGCATTTTTTTCTGGTCGATTAAGAATTCTATTTCCAACTCGAAATTTGTTGAGTAACATATGTGTCCTTACGTTAGGTAGAAGTGACAGATGCATGATCGGAAGAATTTGATCTCCGTTCTACACAGTTCAGCAAGCGGGAAAGAAACCCTCTCAGCAGCTCAATTCAGAAACTGCCTCCGAGAGACAGGGTTTCAAAGAGCAAAAATTGTAAAAGAAGGACATGAACAGAGAGTTGAAGAATGTGAAGGAGGTTCAGCTGGGTACTCAGAGACATTTGAAAAATTGGTGACGCAAATGGAGTGGTTCAAGGATTTATGGGGAACGTTTGTTCAGACTAAACTGGGAAGCAGAGCCAAAGATGTCATTGCCACGATGTCAGATGTGGTGACAAGAGATGATGAAACGTTTAGATAGCATATTTTAAGGGTTTATGAATTGGTTCCAGACGTATATAGACAGCGGTTCAGAAACACAAAGAAGGAAAAAGGTTAGACTTAGGTTGAGTTCGAAAGGTTTAAACATAGAAATTTTGAACGATGGTTGCATGCTTTGAAAAGAGATAAGACATTTGAGGCTATCAGAGAGATTACTCTGCTGTAGAGGTTTAAATAAACTCACTTCCAGAAATGTTAACGATTTACGTGAAGGAAATAGAAAGCTCAGGATGTGAGAAGTACAGCAGAATTAACAGATGAGTACGTGTTGCTGCAGCTTCCAGGAGGAATTTCGACCTGTGAAGGATAGAAATTGGGAGAATGAAATGTCCCACACGACTAAAACAATAATGGATATCACTGGTAAGATTTTTCCCCAGGTTAAAGCAACACAAGAGAATGGACAGGAGGTGAAAGCCCTCAGGTATTTCACTATAATGGAGTGGGACACAGAAACGTATCGGGAAATGGTATTCCACTGCAGAAGTTGGGGCATGTAAAGACACACTGCTGGTCGTGAAAGAAAGGTGCTGTGATAAAAGAAGCTCAGCCAGTGGCATTAGTGTAGGTATTAAAGGAAACCTCATCGTACAATAAGGGCTGAGGAGCTACAGGAGAGTGCACAGCTTAGGCAGTGGCTTGGTGTGGAGACAGTACCTGACCTCTGTAAAGAATACGCCACGGTGCGCAAAGTTTAATCTGAAAGAACAGGGGGAGGACGACAAGAAAATATAATTTTGAGCGATAAAGGATCTAGCCAGTCGCTGATAGTAAGTGAGGGTGGGGGTGTGGTGTCCCAAATATGCACTGCTTCTTATTTGTTACCCGGACGAGTCGTAATTGGTGGGATATATTGACAGAAATTTAGATTTTCCATATGTAAGATCAGGTTGGCGTGCCAATTTAAGACTGGGGAAGTTACAGTGGAAGTTATTGTCGGAGTCAAGAATGTGTTGCTGGAAAAGCACAACAGCATCTGAGCAGCAGGAAAAGTGGACGTTTCGGGGAAAAGCACTTCATCAGCAATGGGGCTTCGAGCCTCTGGAGTGGAGAGATAAATGGGAAAGGTGGGGCTGGCGAGAAGATAGGTGAGAGAGTGTAATGTCAGTTTGAGGAATTCAGCTTGTTCTTGGGAATGAATTGGCAGGATCCAAAGTGGAAATGACATCCTTTGTTGTGGAGAAGCCCAAAGAAGACCAAGAAAATCAGGAGTTAAACAGAATTATCCTGGTATTTTACCAGACTCTGTGGCAACCTGATTCCACCATCATAAGTCACAGCACGAAGTGAAAACTAAAGAGAAAGATGAAGAAGTCGAGGTTCATGAAGCAGAGACGCTGTATTTGTATTGGTGCAGGATAAACCTGAACAGGCAGAGCGTCAGGCAGAAGTGTTTATTTCTGAAAGCTGAAGAGACTTGCAATAACAAGACAAGACAATAAAAAAATACATGTTGATTCATACGCCGGAAAGGAAGCAGACAATATTCCAGAGGATTATTATTTAAAAGGTAGAATCCTCACACAGACATGGAGACGACGGCAGGTTAGTTCAGAGGAGAAATGGGCTGAAGTGCACCAGATTCTGTTGCCGATAGCATACTGATAGGAAGTATTACAGGTAGCACGTGAACTGTATGTAGGTGGTCACCTCGGGTAATCGATGACTTAAGCTAAGGTACAAATATATTTGCACTGGCCTGGAATGCACAAGGATGTGGTTAACATTTGCCGTACTTGCCATACATGCCAAATTTAGGTACGCCACAGTCTGTAAAACAACCAGCACCTTTTTTTTTACCAATTCCATCGCAAGAAACTTTCACGTGGGTTATCATTATTGTGTAGGTCACCTCCCGAGAACTAAGTTGGGAAACAGTATTTGTTAACCATGATTGATGTGTCTGCCAGATTTCCGGAGGCAATTCCATCACTGTGTAAGAAAGCAAAAAGAATGGTAGAGGAATTTGTGCATACGCTATGGGCGACACAAAGAGATGGAATCGCACCAAGGATCAAATTTTACTAGGAGCCTGTTTAAGGAGATTATGGATAAGTTATGTATATTACACTTTAAATCAAATGCAAATGGTGTTGAATCCCAAAGAGCTTTAGAGTCGTGGCATCAGACCTGGAAGCCCATGTTGAGAGCATACTGTGAGGATTGCACGAATGATTGGGATACTGGTATCCCATTCGTATTGTTTGCCATTAGAGATGCCCCACATGAATCTGTTCAGTCCACTTTCTTTAAATTAATAGCCGGTCATGAAGTGAGAGGTCAGTTGACGTTATTTAAAGAAAAATTGACAGGACCAAATTCGGAGATCTCACACTTTGAACATTTATCGGAGGTGAGGGCGAATCTAAATCGAGTTGGTGCGATAGCTAAATAGCAGCTGGAGAGTGTAGAATGAAGAAGGGCTCATGCCCGAGGCGTCGATTCTCCTGCTCCTTGGATGCTGCCTGGCCTGCTGCGCTTTTCCAGCGGCACATTTTCGGTTCTGATCTCCAGCATCTGCAGTCCTCAATTTCTCCTCCAAGCTAGTTACATCCCCAAGTTTTACTTAATGCATGTTTACTGGCAGTATCTTTATCAAATACGCCAAAATACATTTCTCAGTTTTTAACCCGAAATGGCCAATAAAGTGACGGCCTTTGGAATGAAGAACGCGCCTAGCACATTCCAAAGAATCATTAACAGAATTGTGATTGGGTTAAGAAACCGTTCACTCCATTTGGACGACGAAGTGATCTTTCATAAGCCCTCGAAAGATCACATGGTACAGTTGTCAGCGCTCTTTGAGCCACTGTGAGAAGCAAAACCGGTGATAAACATTAACAAAACTGTATTCGCGAAAGCAGAGGTGACGTTTTTTGGGACATAACATCGGTCATGAATGTGGGCCCCACTGAACACAAAGACGAAGGCCAATGAGGTATTTCCACTACCAATCCCGAACAAACAATGCTTCGAATCTGAGGTCTCAGCAGATCCGATCGGAGGTTTGTTCCAAACTTCAGCAGTGTATTGGCCCCGTTAACCGATTGGCTGAAAATGAACACAAAGTTTCATTGAACAGAACTATGCCAGAAGTTATTCGATCATTTTAAACCAACACAAACCACCAAACTAGTTTCAGCTTCACCAAACGTTTCGAATCCTTTTGAAGTCACCATCGATTCCACTGACAGTTGAAGTGGAGCTGTATCCTCCTGGAAAATGAGGATAAGATTGAACTTCCAGTTATTTATTTTTCGAAGAGGATCAACATCCATCAGAGGAAATATTCCAGGATCAAAAAGGAACTGGCCATCCAGCATTCTGCTGTGTATGTCACAAACAATATGCTGGTGATGATTGCACTGAACACAATTCGCTTGCGTTCTTAGAACTGATTTAAGATAAGAACATGAGACTATTTCATTGGAGACCAAAGTTACAGAATTTTAATTTAGAAGTCATACATGTTGCAGATCGGAAGTATGTAATCGCAGACTCGATATCGTTTCTTTTACTGAGAAAGTTTACATGAGATTTGTATTTGTTTTATAACACATTGTATGTATAGGCTTATGGGAAGATGTAAAAGTGAACTTACATGGACGTTACCGGTATGTCATGGTAATCTGTTTAAAAGGTAGAAAAGCATGAAGCCATCTTGGCATAATGACAGTTCACTTTCTCCTTTAGGGGGTGTTATAAAGATGTGGGTGTACCTTTAAGAAAGTTAAACGCAGCCCATCTACCGATCAGCGCTCCAAGTGTAATCAAAAAGGTAATAATGTAACATTGAGTCGAACAACATGATTAGTTTGTTGCTTGGAAACAAAAATAAGTTCGAATTCGGCCAATCAATTTAAATTCGAACCGAAATATATGAAACTCCAATCAAGTTTGAATTGAATATATTGACAAACTTGAAAGCCAATGACACAACCTAATAGTCTGGAGTATATTTATGTTTTTCTTCTGATAAACGTCTGGCATTACTTCCATATCCAAGGCAGATTGCATGGTTATACACAACCGATCTAAAATCTCCAACATTTCTTCCCTCAGCTATCCTCACATATCCAATCCAAAACGTGGACAATTTAAACAATATTTTGCATTTTATAAAGATAGTATTGAACGGAAATGGGTTAATTGGAGCTATTTGTTCAGCGACTGTGATTGAAATCCGTCTCGGTGGATCCTAAACGTGTCACTAGAGAGTTTGCTTCTTGTATTAATTAGAGTCTAAGTTCAATAAATTATTTCATAGTTTGAGTGGGAACATCACTGACTGCACTAATAAGCATCAGCAGTTCCAGAGAGGAGAGGAGAGATCAGAATCTCGGAACGTTAGACTGGAATGTGTCAACATTGGAACAGAACTTAAGAACAATGGACAGGATTTTATCCGAGGGGCTTTACATGCTTTCTCAGCCTTGGATAGCATTAACATCGCGGATCTATCATTTACTTATCATTATTCAAGCTGGTTATTTTCCGATCCTCGCTATAATTGGTGTTCCTTGTAAGTAATTATATCTGTCGCTGAAACCAGGTGAAACTGATTTGCTGTTCGTATTAATTAATATTTTTAAACTTGGAAGTCAACGTTTCCAATTCGAATATAAGATTCCACTCTTTACGAATTGTATGGAGCAAAGTATTGATGACAAAGTCCTCAACAATGTGCGAAACGGAAATTGAATGTAGTAAAACTTTATAATCCTTTTTTGTCATGAACAGATGTGCATTTCCATATCATCCCCACTCACTAATCATGCCAGGTACCGCCATCAGTGCAACTTCTAAATCAACTGTCGTTTCTGACTTTGTTAATTCCACATACAACTTTTCCAAGTCCCTTCTAACCAAGTGTCCATTATAGAATAATTGCATTTGTGGATTTCTAACTTGTTCTCTCTTCTGATCTTTCCTCCACGGTGCTTAAGCCATTGATACATGATCCAGAGCCAGAGAATAATAATCTGTTCATATCTGCTTGCCTCATGTATTTTAGAGAAGTCAATGAATCATCCTTCCCTGATCAGGTCCCTGATTCTCTGCAAACCCACAAAAATGTGTTTTATTCTTTAATGTCGTATGGAACAACTGAACCAGTCACTCAGTTCAACATGGGCACAAGATTCAGGCCTGATCAGGGCTGCACATATCAAATGAGGGACAACAAAAGGAACGATTGTTCCCTTCCTTTGCATGTTTCCAAATTTCCTGAAGGCCATTTCCATTCAGGTAGGTGACCATTCCCTGTTTCAAGCGCACTCTTTCTGATTGAGTCTCTCCCGAAGTGTGATGTTTATCTCCACGTTACCTCTGGTGCTCACCGAACTGATGCTCAAATACAGATGTGAGGAACTTTCAAATCCATGTCAGTGGCAATGCACAGAGAAACAATTGGCTTTTATGTCTCAAGAAAGACACAGAGATGGGCAAGTGAGGGCATGTAATTATTGTGACCATTCGTGAGAGTGTTTTGAGGCTGTATTTGGGATATCATGGACAGATTTTCTCTCCTTTAAAAAGAATGATCTCGTTGCAACAGAGGCATTGTAAAGGAATTTCACCAGACTAAGCCCTGTGATGATGGAATCAGAAGGAGTGAAGATTAGTGTGAAGCGTTGTGAGAAAAAAAACAAAAGGCAATTGCATTGATGGGTGGCATGTTGGCACAGTGTTTAGTACTGCTGCCTCACAGCACCAGACACCCGTGTTTAATTCCCACCTAGGGCAACTCTGCGTGGAGTTTGCACATTATTTCTGGGTCTACATGGGTTTGCTCTGGGTGTTCCGGTTTCCTCTCACAGTCCATAGATGTGCTGGTTCGTTGAATTGGCCTTGCCAAATTGCCTGTAGTGTTAGGTGGAGGGGTAAACGTAGATGAGAGGGTCTGGGCGGGTTGCTCTTCAGAGTATTCGTGTGGCCTTGTTGGGCCTAAGGGCCTGTTTCCACACTGTAAGTAATCTATTGAAACTTGACGGTGATGGACAATCACTCATTGTGTTCGAAATAGAAACTGAGAATGTGATAAATTCCATCGATTGTAATTTTTAAAAGATCGGGATACTTTATTCTGGATTTTAAGTGCATTTGAGGTTACAACCGTCATTTAAGTTATTGGCTTAATATCAGGGTCATTCACTCTTATCAATGCAGTTGGGCTTACGTTCTTCGTTAATGTTAATAGGTTCTAGGAAACGCTTTCTTCTCACAGAGGGTAGGGAATGTTTTCAATTCTCTGATTTAGCGAGTGAGGGAAGTAGAACACTGAAAGCATTTAAAGAGGAGGTTGATGGATATTTGACCTGTGCGGGTGTAAAGAACTGGACATTAAAGGGAGGTTAATACCAACAGTATGTCACCCATGATCTTATACAATGGTGTGATCGTCCGAGTTACCCACCCCTGTTTCTTCTGTCCTCATATTTTGTAATTGGAAAGTTGAATGGATTCATTTTCCTCAAAGTTGTGGTATTAAATGTTGAGTTCAGTGAGAGAAAAGTATTTTGTGAGCCGCCTCTATGCGTGGTATGTGGCCGATGTTCGAAGGCAATCTGGATCTACAACAGGACCCAACATTGAAACACCAGTTGCAGAGAGGAGAAACACTGTAAAGAGTTAGGAGGCCTCTTTCGTATCCAGCCTGGATTTGCCAATCACATTTTCCAACGCATACCAAACCATGTGTAACAGTCTTGAGGAACTGAATGATATCCTGTGTTGCTGCGGACTAGGTATTTGGAGGAAATAATCTCCATCTGCTTCTGTGCAGGCAGTTCTATGGGACTGAATGGAACATGGGGACTGAGGAGCAGGAGTGGTTCATTAGACACGTTTTTAATACACCACGAAGAAGGAAGACAGAATATGTAATTCAGTTGTAAGATTACAGAATGAATAAACAGAAGTTGTTCCTTTTAGTCAACATGTCAGCTTCCTTACGGTTGCAAACCTGGGAATGTAGACTGGAGAGAAAGGAAATAACAGAACTATGATACAGCAATTTGAGTACTGCCTTCACAGGAAAAATACCTCATTATTAAAGCGTTCCCAGCAACAGGAGAAATCCTAAGTCTGATGAGAAAAGGAAATCGAATGAAATTAGTAAGTACGTGTATTTGGAAAACATTTTGGAAAAAAAAGGAATGGACATAGGAAGCGTTGACATACATTTATGAAACGGGAAAAATATTTAAGTAACCGACTGGTAGATATACTGTGGAGGAGCAATAGAGGTAATGAATTTGATTTTCATAAATAGTTTTGATAGTCTTCTAAGTCCAATGTGCAAAGTAAAATTATATTGTTTTGCGGATGATGAATGGACACAGTGTTAAAATGGGAGAGCTGACAGGAAACAGTGAGTATGAAAAAATGGATGCTTGTTTGGAGTGGAAGGCATCGCAATGCTCGATTCTTGCCAATTCTTCCCTAGATTTTGCCAATGCATATCAATCATTTGTTTGAGGGTATCAAATGCAATATTTCGAAAGCTGTTGATGGCTATTACCAATGTCGGATTGTCAGTGGGTGAGAATCCTGCGAAAAAGCTCAAAGTGACAGAGACTAGTGAAGTGAATGGGAAAATACGTGGCAGATGAAGAGCGTTGCGGATAGATGTGACATTGTGTATTTTGCTGGGAACAATAGGACAGCATCATCCAATTGAAAAGGGATTGATTGAGAAATGTTGACCTCTGAAGGGCAGTAAGTTCTGAAGGGCAGAAGTCAATACCGGGTGGGCATCGAATTACTGAACAGTGTACATAGTCTCAGCAAGTGGATATCTGTAACACTGAAAATAATCTGGATTGGCTTGTACGCTAGTCACTGAAAGCAATGTTGCAGGGGCACAATGCACTTAGGAATATAAGTGTTGTATTGACAAGCAGTTCATGGAGATTAGAGCACAGGAGTAAAGGTGTCTTACTGCAACTATACAAGGCCTTGTTTAAATCCCATTTCGAACATTGTGCAATATTGTGCCCAGTTTTCTTCTCCTTACCTAATAATGGACAAATTTGACATTGAGGGAGTGCACTGAAAGATGACCACACTGGCCTCAGGGATAAAAAGGCTTGCTGTAGGAACAGAGATTGGGTCGAATGCGTTTTTATTCTGTGGAGTGTATGAAAATGAGTGGACATATCTATGAAATATGTAGTGCTATGATTGGGTGAAACAGATTGGAAGCAGGGATGACAATTCTTCTGGTTGGGACATCTAAAACAATGGTCCATAGTGTTATGTGCAGGCAGGTCATTCTGCATTCACATTAGTATAAATACCTGCACTCAGAGATTCGTGAATCTGGTGAATTCTCTACAACAGAAGTGTGCCGAAGTGAAGGCACTAAACATAAATAGACACTACGCTAATGGAGAGAGAGGAGGAGAATGCTATCGGGACTGACGATCCACAAATCACGGCAATTACTTCCCCAATGATGTGGTAACTGTGATCATTTTGAAGACTGTGTTCTTGAAAATCGTACAATATCAATAATGGGACTTCTGGGAAAAATAAGTTAAAGGGTTAGCCCCCCAAAAAAGTGTGACACCAACATGGTCAGGCACTTATGGGCTGCGTTGTTGAACTGCTAATTGTATTTCTGTTTTTTTCCAATTTTTTCTACGAAGGGCTATAATGGTTTATAGTTTAACTTCGAAGCCATTACTTTTCTGCTTTGTACCAAGATACCGTGCCTTGATGGGGGAGGAGGGGGAGGATGGAGATGATTATTGTCAATGTACCTAAGATATCGTAACATGAGGCGACTTGAAAACTGAGGGCATGTGACAATATACCGAATAAACATATTTAATCTCCTATGGAACCACATATAGATGGCTCTTCAATTTTTAAGAGGCCTTTTTTTCTCGTTAGTTACGCTTTTGCACTTCATACAATTGCAGGCGCAGTCTTCAGAACACACCCAATCCTGTCTCCAGACCACACTGGACACTCTTTTCACACTGCACTGTTCTTTAAATCTCGACACATTGCCACCCCACACCAGCCTCCTGTCTGGTACACATCTCCTCCATTCCTGTCTGAATGACTTAAAAAGCTAATCGTTTGTGAAGAAAAATGCTCCAGAAAACTTAATAGAAAAGAGAGACAAATAGAACGGGTGGTGCAAAAGGGGTCCACCTGGAATATTCCGGCCCTTCTGCCATCTTTGGGATATTTAATGTTTGTTTCCTTCTTCATGGAATGACTTTGGAGACTCAGAGTACTTTTGTCAGATTCCATGTAATACTGTCCCTGAAGAATTAACAGAATGAGAAGAACATGTGCATTGATGGCCCAAATGCTGCCTTTGTGTTTACTTCAGCACTTTCTAATCCATTCTCAATTTAATTTGGAAGACTGCATCGAAAAAGATCATTGAAGATTAGAGAAAGTGCCAGAAATATCATCTCAACCTCTTGATACGTGCTTCACTCATTGAAGCCTGGATGCAATTGTACTGCTTTGGTCTTCATAGCTCCCGGTGCAGGACAGAACTGACATGGTCTCCGCAATTTTCTGCATTCGTAAGATTGGCGGGTTGGACCAAGCAGAGCTTGAACCATGAAGTACTCTGTGTTCAACAGATATCTCCTCTGAGTTAATGGTTCTCTGTAGTGGATTGAGAATTTGATATAACTAACGATTTCATCTGATCTGGCAATGCCTTTATTTCTCATTCTTCTGACTTGACCCTCCTTCACTCACTCCACTAATGTTGCAGTGTAAGCATACATCGTTCATCATGTTGGTGACAACACACTGTCCTCGTAGCAGTCATAGCCTCCTCATTCAGAGGCAGTCAGCCATTCCCATCGTGCTCGGGACTCCACATAAAAAGAAAGGATGCCCTCTCTGATAAAGGCCGTCCCCTTAGTTGACATCTCACAACACCCTCCCCCTTACTACTCTCCATGGCCAAACGACCTCATCAAGTATCCCTTATGTAATGAGAGGAATTGGGCCATTGGGAATTTCAGGTAGCAGACTGTCAGGGAGATGGACCGGTCAGACTGAATCATGTCTGCACCGGTCGGACTGAACCTTCCACGACACACTGTATGACTAAGCCCTCGATTGCCTCGCCATATATGTAACGTACTGCCTTCTATTCTTCCTGAAAAGTTCTCAAATTCGCGGTTAACTACGCCATATTCCAACTGCCAAGTTGTCGCCCAATACTTATCCAACTGGAGATTCTCTACCTCGTCTTGATAACTTCAGTTCCTTCATAACTTAGCTGGAATATATTTGTTCCATTTGTCTAAAATGTTGGTATAGTCTGCAAATAATTGAGGCCCCGGCATTGCTTACTGTGTCACTGCAGTCATGACTTTGTGTTGCACTGATGAAGACTGAATTATCGCTAATTTATACCTGCACACCGTTCGGTAACCAGTCCTCCCTGTATTTCTTGTGCAGAATCTTTAAAAGGCGGAATATTCAAGCATGAGAGATTAAAAGTTCTGCTCCAACAGCTCAGTAAATGCCTCAAATCGCTGAATGACTTCATGCTGTTCCTGTTGAAAAATCTTGATGGGCTACGTGGTCTGCTTTAGTGCAGGTGTAGTTGTTGCTGGTACTGAACATTGTGGAACCATCAGTGTACAGCCCACTTCTGACTTTATTTTTCAGGGCAAGTCATTAATGCTGCAGATGCTGATAGCCCACAGTGACTCATGAATGCCCAGTTTCCATTTGTTCGGTCTTTTGGAAGTATGCCCTACTTCACAGAAGTTAGTCCCACACAACACAATGGGCACTGTCTTCGATCTGAGGCTGAGACTTCCCCTCCGCCAGGACTGTGCACTGGATGCTCCTAAAGATACTGGTAGGGAGAGGTTCAACTGTGACACCTACTTTGCGAAGAATGTTTCCCTCCTGTTGGATCTCAAACCACCTCCTACAGTCTGTCTGCTGTTTTTGAGGCAATGTATTTCTCTGTCAGTGATGAGCCTGTGGAGATTTTCTTGCTGAGGGGAATGAAATTCTCACATCCAGAGTGCATTCTGAATCTTTGTCACACACGGTCGTTCCTCAGATTTGTTTTCACACAGGGGTGATGTGGAGGGCAGTAGATGTCTATCATCGGGAAAGTTTCTTGAGCTTTTTTCAGATGTTATCATGAGATTTCCCAGATTCCGAGATCAGTATTGGAGAATTCCGGTATAACACATTTTCTAAATGTATCCTATTGTGCCCCCACCACTGATGGGTCTGTCCTGCTGGTGGGATAGGGTATACCCAAGGGTGGTGATGGGGCTTCATTTGTCATTACCCATCAGGCATGATTCTGTGAGTATAACAATGCCAGACTATTTCCTGTCCGGGTCAATATGTGGAATAAGTGTGACAATGGAACAGGCAATAATTGGTTATAAAGCTGTATGAAATTTGACTTTGTGTTGTATTAACGAAACAGAGTGAGGAAATGAATGCGTACGTTGAGGGAAACCGATGGGGTTTAATGACATTAGATAGACAGAGCGACAGGGTGATATATAGGGAAATGAATATTCAGCACATTTTATATTTGGGATGCGAGACCGAAACAAAAAGGAAGTGGGGGAGATCTAGAAATAAAGGGTGGTCTCTGTATGATTATAAAACAGGACAATACTTCAAAAGATTCAGACATTGTCTAAACTGTATTGTTGTTGATACAAATTTCCAATTGAGGTGAGTTTGGGTAGAGTTTTCCACCGTGGGGCTGAGTGAGTCTCAACAAACTCAATGGGCAGAAAAGCGTGTAGTGTGGGTCTTTATGACCCAACCGCAGTCTGTATCTGACATTCTCCAGAACATTTTATACCCGACGTTCGTTGGAACATTCTATACGCAACATTCACTGGAATATTCTATACTCACCATTTCCCAGAAGATTTTACATCCAACATTCTGTAACTGATATTCACAGAAATATTCTACAACTGACATTTCCCACAAAATTCTGAACCCAACATTGTATAACTGAGATTACTCGGAACATTCTATCATTGACCTTATTTGTGAGGGGTGGGACATCAGTGAATTGAACAAAGGTAAGCTCACACTGGAAGTGGTCCTGTTCGAAGGAGAAGGGGTCACTGAACAGAAGTCCCCTCATTCAGTAAAAGGTATGAATACAATTTACCTGCAATACCTTTCTTCACATCACACGATCGACCACAATTTAGACTTAAAAACAGAAATTTCGAAACTCCACTCGTCGTCAAAAAACTGGGAGAATATCCTTCAGCACAGTGATGTTTTCACACTCAGCATTTGATTCGGAAAGAAGCGACCCGCGTCTGCTTTCTCGTGCTCAAGTATATGTTAATGTTCCAGAAATAATCTGTTTTGATGGATGTCTCTACGTTTATTTGAGGATGGAAGGATTCTTGTGTGTTATGACACATTTTTGTCAATAATTCTGACCTTCACATTTATTATTTCGACGCCAATTATTTTAATAAATTTCTGAATAACATAACACATTTGAAAATCTAACTAGGTTCTCAATTAAACTTCATCCCCAGGACATCAATGTGAACTTCACCAGATTCTTCATTTCCCCTTCCCCCACCTCACCCGACTTCCAAATTTAAGTTCAGCACTTTCCCCATGACTTGTTCTACCTGCCGATCTTCCATTCCACCTATCTACGCCACCCGCCTCTGACCAATCACGTTCATCCCCATCCATCTACCCATTGTATTCTTTGCTACTTTCCCCACCATCCTCTCTGACCTATCACCTCCATCCCCACCCCCATTCACTTATTGAAATAGATGCTGATTCTCACCCCCCCAGCCTCCTCTCATTCATCTCTCCACCCTGCAGGCCCTCTGCCTCTATTCCTGATGAAAGGCTTTTGCCCGAAACGTCGATTTCCCTCCTCCTTGGAAGCTTCCTGAACTGCCGTACTTTTCCAGCACCACTCTAATCTAGAATCTGGTTTCCAGCATCTGCAGTCCTTGTTTTCACCTTTCATTTGAACTGGCCACTTTACCTGTAAGCTGATCTATGATGTATTTTCCTTCTTGAAAGTCAACGGAGTGACGATATACATCCTGCTTTATAAAGATTGTGGATTGTCTTCATGTGTTAGACGTTACCTGGCAGCCATGGCATTGGCGGATCTACTGGTCATTATCCTCGACCTGATACTGAGACACATTCCCATTGTTTACCGGGAACAGTTTTATTTCCTGTACTCAATCCCAGTGTGTAACATCCACGCCGTCCTGGTTTATGCAGCAACTGACTGTTCTGTCTGGTTCACTGTCACGTTCACCTTCGATCGTTTTGTGGCCATTTGTTGCAAAAAGCTGAAAAGTAAGTATTGCTGTGAGAAAACTGCGGCTGTGGTTCTGGGAGCAGTGACGGTGCTTAGCTGTTTAAAAAACATTTTCTGGTATTTTATGCACACACCTTGGTATTGGCTGTGGAATGGCCCCTGGTTTTGTTGGGTAACAGACGAAGTTCAATCCTCCCGTGTCTGGGTCATAATCGAGTTTATCCACCACATTCTAACTCCAGCTCTCCCATTTCTCCTGATTGTGTTGCTCAATGTTTTCACCGTCAGACATATTTTAGTGACCAGCAGAGCCCGGAGAAGACTCCTGACTCACACAAATGGAGATGCTCAGTTTGACACAGAAATGAGAAACCGAAAAAAATCCATCATTTTACTGTTTGTGATCTCGGCTAATTTCATCCTGTTGTGGTCAAAGTTCATGCTGTATGCAATATGGTACCGCATGTGGTTAATTGGGTATGAGTCTACGTATCCGTACCGGTTTGTACGGGAATTGGGCTTCATGCTACAGCTGCTCAGTTGCTGCACAAACACAGCAATATACGCCGTGACCCAAACGAAGTTCAGACAACAGCTGAAGAATATGCTGAAATTACCCTTCAACCGAATTCCTCAATCATGCAAATCCACTCAATAATCGGGATTTTGTCATTTGAGTTCAGTGATTAAGCCGCCTGTCACTATGGTTAGAGACTAACGTTCGTGCAGCTTCGTCCAACCTTATCACACAAGGTGGTTGCAAGGATACATGTCAATGTTTCTCTCAGCTAATAGGTCAGTGAGAAAAGGCACCGCACCAATGAATGGATCGATTACATCAATTTGTAGTAAATAAAAATGTTCATTAAATTGTGCTTAGCAGCAGAGTGAACGATATTGTTGTTTTTATTGATTTTGAAGAAGCTGAGAGGAAGTGGCAGACTCATCCACATGTCCTGGGCCTCTGGGAGGGGGTTGGTACAGGCCTTGAGCTCAGGAGTTGGATTGAAGTCACTCTGTCCTTGCTTTAAGCTCTGGGTCCCCGAGTCCAATCTGGCCTTTGGCAAAGTTATCCTCTCTTACACGATGTCACCATCTCCACTCAAACGCACCCATCTCTCTCTGTCTCTCTTCCTCTATCTCTCTCTTCATTCTTCGCTCTCCCTCCTCCCATGAACCTCCTCCCTTACACTCTCACCTAATTTCCTCATTTCTCTCCCGCCGTTACATAATCTATTTCTCTCCCAGTCTCCCTATCACTGTCTGTCTTCACCTCAGCTGTCTCTGTCTAAACCCTTGTCCATCCACCTGCTTCCACACGTATTCCTCATGCGACATTTCTTCCTCACTCTTCTGTACTCTTCGTCTGTCTCCCACTTTTAAAACTCTCCCCAATTTTCTCACTTCCTCGAAACACCCTTCCACAACACTCGGTCCTCTCTGCACCCCAGTCTCTGTTGCTACCTCCCTTCTCGGTGTCAGTAAGAGGAAAGTGTGAGACTAGGTCAGATAGAGAGTGAGTGAGGGAGGGTAAGCGATTCAGTCAGACAGAAAGGGTTCGGGAAGAGAGCGGAGAAAAATCTAGAACAGAGAGATAGAAGGATATATTGAGAGATAGTGGACGAGAGAGAGAGAGTTGGAAGAGGGTAGGGAGACTCTGAATTGGACGTGGTTGAGAGAGAGAGAGAAGGGTAGAGAAAGAGAGTGGCAAGGAACCGAGAGAGAGTGTGGGTGGGCTTAGAGACAGAGAGAGTGGGAACGTTGCCGAGAGAGTGCAAGTTGGGAGTTGAAGGGGGTAAAGAGAGAGTAGGCGGATGTCAAAAGAGACAAGAGAAGGAAAGGGAAGAGAGTGTGTGGACATTGGGGAGAGAAAGCATAGAGTCATAGTCACAGAAATGTATAGTATTGAAACAGACACTTCAGTTCAACACTTCCATGCAGACCAGATATCCCAACCCAAAGCTGCCCCACCTTCGAGCACAGAGTGGTTGAGGAGGATAGAGAGAGTGGCAGGGGAAATGCCGAGAGACAATGGCAAAGGCCAATGAGACAGAGAGAGACAGGGAGACAGAGCAATTTATTTAAAAAGTGAGAGGGGGAGTGGGGTAGAGAGAGGGAGGGGGTAAAAGAGATTGTGAGTGTGAATAGTTACGGAGAGAGAGTGGGAGTCAGTAGAGAGAGACATTGGGAGAGTTCAGAGAGAGGTTGAGTGGGAGGTGGTAGAGAGAGAGAGACTCAGAGGAGGGTAGACATGAAGCGAGGGAGGGAGGAAGGCATTTACGGAGAGTGTGAGAGGGGCGTAGAGAGAGATTGCGAGGGAGTAGTGAGAGACTGACAGTGGGAAGGGGTTAGAGAAAGCGGGAGGGGTCTATGAGTGAGAGACGGGGTCTGGGAGAGAGACGGAAAGGGTGTATAGAGAGGGAGTCGGAGTGGTGTGGAGCAAGAGTGGGACAGGGCAGAAAGACACACACAAAGTGTGAGTGGGTAGACAGAGAATGATATAAAGATACAGAGAGAAGGAGAGAGAGTTGGACAGACAAAATGATCAGTGGGATGTAATTCGAGAGAGATTTGGAGGAGGATACGGAGACAGAGAGAAAATGAGTGGCGGTGAAGGAGATTGTGAGAAAGAGAAGAGAGACTATGAGAGTTAAGAGAACAAGAGTGGGAATGGGGGAATGAGAGTTGGGCAGAGAGGGAGAGAGAGTGTGTGGGCAGCATAGATTCGCAGGGGTGTAGAGAGAGATAGTGGAAGTCGGTAGAGAGAATGGGAGAGTGTGCAGAAGGAGAGTGTGGGAGCGGGTAGAGAGAGAGAGATGGGAGTTGATAGAGAGACTGTGAAAGCGGGTAAGAAAGAGAGGGTAGGAGGGTGTAGTGAGAGTGTGATTTGGACTACAAGAGAGAGAGTGGGAGGAGCACAGAACGAGGATGGGAGGTGATAAAGAGAGAAAGAGGCAGGGGTGTAGAAACAAATCCAGTTAGACGTGGGTGAAAAGCGTGTGGGTGATGGAGAGACAGTGGTGTGGAGAGAATGATGGTGGGGCATAGTCAGATATTGGGGAATGGGAGAGAGTGTAGGGGAGGGAGAAAGTGGAGGGGATGGAGAGTAAGTGAGAGGTGTCGAGGGAGAGGGAAAATGTAGAGAGAGAGTTGGATGAGAGTAGAGAGAGAGGGGGAGGCGGGAGATAGATTACGAGCGGATATAGAGTGGGAGGCATACAAAGAGAGAGGTGGTGAGAGAGTGGCAGGGGTTAGAAAGAGAATGTGCGAGAGGTAACAGAGAGACTAGGAGAGCATAGAGAGAGAGTGAGATTGGTCGAGAGAGAGAGAGGGACACAGAGAGATGGAAACAGAGAGAGACAGAGCGAAAGAGGGAGAAAGGTGTTCCGAAAGTGAGTGAAGTATAGATAGAGATAGAGTGGGAGGGAATTAGACAGAGTGACAGAGCTCTTGGAGGTGGAGAGAGTGATGGAGTGCAAACGAGTGGAGAGAGAGATAGAGACCAAGATTGTGTGCGGGGTGTAGAGACAGAGAGTGGGATGGGGAAGAGAGGTAGTGAGAGAAAGCGTGAGGTGTTGAATAAAGAGGGAGAATGCGAGAGAGGGTAAGTGGAAAGTACTTAGAGAGAGAGAAATGGAGGTGGGAGACAGTGTGGGAGGTGTTTGGAAGAGATAGTACTGCAGATCGAGGGAGAGGGGGAGTGCGAATGGGTAGAGAGAGTGGGGGGCAAAGAGGGAATGCTGGGTCAGAGAAAGAGAGCAAAATCGTCAGGGAAGGGTGAAAAGTGAAAAGGGGATGGAGAAGAGAAAAAGTGAGAGAACGAATGGCGTTTGACTAGAGATGGAGAAAGCAGGATGAGAGTTTGGGGAGAAAGTGGGAGGTTTGTAGAGAGAGACCGAGAGACAGAGAGATGGAGAGAGAGAGTAGTTGGGTAGAGACACAACATGAGACAGTGAAGCGTGAAAAGGGAGAGAGAGTGTGGAGGAGGGGTAGCGAGAGGAGGAGTGCCAGTCATAGAGAATGGATAGCTATAGACAGAAAGAGAGATGGGAAGTGGTTTAGAGAGAGAGTTGATGGTGCTAGAGGCAGAGTACGAGGGTGGAGAAACAGTGTGATATGGGGCATAGAGAGAGTGGGAAGGGCAGTAGATGTAATGAGTGAGGAGAGAGAGAAAGACGGGGACGGGGAAGAGAGAGAGCGGGAGGGAAGCAGAGAAAGAGAGATAGACTGATTGGAGGGGGTAGAGAGAAAAAGACTGAGGGGTAAGAGAGAGAGTGTGAGCGGAATAAATAGAGATACACTTGGAGTGGGGTTGAGAGACAGAGAGAGAGAGTGGAAGGGGAACAGTGAGTGAATGGAAGTCTCAAAGGAAGAGTGAAAGTGGGAGGATTTGCAAAGGGAGTATGGTGGGAATTGAAAGAATGAAATGGGATTATCCGAGAGAATGGCAGGGGGAGTGAGCAGCGGGACAGTGTGGACGGGTGGTGCATAGAGTGGGAGCATGAGCATTGGAGGTTTTTCCATTTAAAGCAAACGAGAGTGGGAGCGGAATTGAGAGACAGTTGGAGGAGTGAAGAGAGCAAGAGTGGCAGTGGGTTGAGAGCAAGCGAGTGAGATGGAAGTAGTGAGAGACAGAGTATGTGGTATGGTAGAGAGAGACAGAGATAGAGAGATAGTGGGTTATAAGTAAAGGGAAAGAGTGGGATAGGAGTAGACAGAGACAGTATGAGGTGGTAGAGACAGAGAATGAAAGGGGTAGAGAGAGAGTGTTGAAGGTGTTAGACAAAGCAAGAGTGGGAATTTTGGAGGGGGTTAGCGAGAGACAAGGAGTAGGAAAAAGAGAGTACAGGAGGGGAGTGAGAGATAGGTTTGGGGATAGAGAGATTGTGGGAGGGAGCATAGAGAGAGAATGGGAGGATGGGAGAGAGAGACAAAGAGAGAGAGTCAATGGGCATAAAGTAGAGACGTAGTGGGAGAGGTTGAGAGACAGAGAGTGGGAGAACGGTCGAAAGGGAGAGTGGAATGTGTTAGAGAACGCTAGAGAACGAGAGTGGAAGAGATTTTGTAACACAGATAAGGAGGCAGGAGACAGAGAGATTCGCAGGCCGAGAGAGAGGGATGGGGAAGAAAGATTGAAAGGAATGGAGGGCGTAGACAGAATGAGAGTGGGAGTAGGGTAGAGAGAGAGTGGGAGGGTGTTAGGGAGAGAGACAGATAAATAGAGATGAAATGAGAGAGCCAGAGAGAGTGAGGTATAGACAGAGGGGAGGTCAGAGAGAAAAAGAGAAACAAGGAATGGGGTGGGGAGAGAGTGTTGGAGGGGTGTCATGAGAGAATGTAGGGGCAGAAAGAGCAGGAGCGGGCTATTGAAAAAGTGAGTGGAAGGGGGCAGAGAGTGAGCAAGAGGGACAGGCGGAAGTGATTAGAGAGAGAGGGAGAGCGATTGGGCTTGGATTACAGAGATAGGAGAGGCAATGAAGACAAAGTGTGTGGCAGGATTGTAGAGAGAGAGTAATGGAGAGAGAGTAGGAGGGAGAAGAGAAAGTGGGAGGGTGTAAAGCGATAGAGGCAGGGGGAATAGACAGATAAAGTGGGAGAGGCATAGAGACAGAAAGTGGAAGGGGTAAGAGAAAGAGTGAGAGTGTGTGGGGTAGAGAGGGAGAGTGAGTGACAGTGGGACTGGCGGAGTGATAGAGTGTGTAATGAGAAGAAAAAGTGTTTGGGAGGCTATAATGAGAGAGAATGCGAATGGGGTGGGTAGATGAACAAAGCGGGAGGATGGCAGAGAGAGAGGGATGAAGTAGAGAAGGAGAAATAGAGTGTGAGATTTTTACAGAGTCAGAGACTGGAAGCGGGGTAGCGAGAGAGTGTTGGAAGAGACGCTGTGGGAAACGTGTAGTCAGAGGGAGTGGTAGGGAAGGAGAGAGAGATACTGTGAGGGTGGCAGTGAGAGACAGCAAGAGACCTAGTAGTGTTTAGGTGGAGAGACAAATAGAGTGTGTGGTTTCAGGTAGAGAGAGACAAAAAGAGAAGTGGAAGAGGGTAGTGGGAGAGCTTGGAAGGGATGTAGAGAGAGACATTTTCGGATGGGGTAGACAGAGTGGGTGGAGGTAGACAGAGAGAGTCGGAGGGGTGTAGTGTGTGAGAGACAGTGGTAGGGTAGGGTGAACGAGAGAGAGAATGGGCAGGTTGTAGAGAGAGAATAGGGTAAGAAAGAGAGAGAGTGTGGAAGGTGGGTAGACAGAGTGAGTGGGAGGGCGGTAGAGAGGGAGACAGAGGGAGCTGCTTGTGGTAGAGAGAAGAGGTAGGTAGAGGGCGAGAGAGTGGGAGATCTGCTGAGAGAGCGTTCGTCTGTGGATACAGACAGCCGAGGAGGAGGTTGTAGAGAGAGAGAGAGAAAATGGGAAGATTTTGGAGAGAGAGTGGGAGGGATCAGAGACAGAGTGGGATGGGTTTAGAGAAAGGAAAGAGATTGACATGGTAGAGAGGGAGAGAGAGTGAATGTTGAAATGGGGTAGAGACAGATAGAGTTGGGAGGAAGAGATACAGAGAATGCGGTAGCAAGGTAGATGGGAGGGGGAACGGGTCCTGGGAGAGAGCTGGAGAGGTGTACAGATGCAGAGAGAGTGCGGGGAGTGGAGCGATAAAGAGAATGGGAGTGTGGCAGAACGATACAGAGAGAGACAGATCAAGAGGTAGATCAAAAGAGAACAGGAGGGGTTGGAGAGAAAGACTGAGAGGTTTAGTAGAGAGACAGAGAGAGGGCACAGAGAGAGTGGGAGAGTTTAGAAAGTGTGGGGTGGGACAGAGAGAGAGGAAGTGGGATGGGGAAGAGAGAGGTTGAGAATGCGTAGGGGTAGAGAAAGAGTGAGAATGGGAGGAAGGATTAGAGAGAGAGAGTCGGAGTGGGGTGCAGAGAGACCGAGAGAGACAGGGTAGAGAGGGAGAGAGAGTCAGAGAGTGAAAGAGAAGGAAAAGGTGGAGAGAGAGGGTATGAAATGAGAGAGGGAGCGGGTTGTAAGGAATGAGTGGGAGGACGGGAGAGAGACAAAGAGAAAGGAATTGTATTAAAGAGGCATGGGGGACCTGGATAGAGAAAGAGAGATGAAAAGCGGGAGGTGGGAGTTTCAAAGCGAGTGAGAATGGGGCGGCGAGGGGATAAAGTGAAATTGGTGCATGTGGGTACGGAGAGAGTTGGGGGTAACAGAGAGAGGGGAGAGGTAGAGTGAGAGAAAGTGGGTAGGAAGGAAGTACATACAGAGGAAATGGGAATGGGGTAGGGAGATATAGTTGGAGGATTGGGGGGAGTAATGAGGGAGAATGAGAGGAAAATATAGAGAGTGGGGGGTAGAGACACAGAGTGAAAGAGTCAGAAGGAGAGAATGAGGGCGACAGAAGAGGGGGACAGAGGGAGGGGGTGAGACAGAGAGAGAGGGAGGCGGCAGCGACAGTGGGTGAGGATAGGGAGAGGGGGAAAGGGACAAGAGACAGTGGAATCGAGAGGGAGGGTGAAGAGAGAGAAAGAGTGCGAGGGGATAGTGAATGAGAATGGGAAGATGAGGCGATAGTGGGAAAGACTGTGGGAAGGTGTAAGCAGAGAGTGAGAGAGGACAAGAGCGAGCGAGAGTGCATGTGGAATGGAAAGAGAGTGGGAAGAATGAGTGAGATTGTGAGGGGACAGTGAATGAGAATGGGAGGAGGAGTTTAGAGGGAGAGAGGTGTATGTGGGTAGAAAAAGAGAGAGTGGGAGAGTGGAAGCGAGAGACAGAGATGAAGAGAAAGATGAGTGAAAGATGGTTGGAGGGAAGTGGAGAGAGTGGGAGGGGTAGAGAGCATGTGAGAGTAGGAAGAGTGGGAGGAGTTAGAGAAAGCGAGACAGTGGGTGGGAGGTCGAGAGAAAGAGTGAGCGATAGTGGTGGTGGGGACAGAGAGAGAGGGTAAGAGAGTGAAAGAGTGAGAGCAGTCGCAAGACAGCGCGGGAGGTCGAGCGCTTAGAGGGAAGCATTGTAGGGGCGTAGAGAGAGAGGGTGGGAGCGTGGCAGAGAGATATATAGAGAGAGATATTAGCAGGTCAATGTCGAGAGCGAGAGAGTGGGAGGTCAGTCGGTCGAGAGAGAGTGGGTCACGTATTGAGCGGATGAGTGTGGGAATGGTGCGGGAAAGAGAGAGCCGGAGACAGTAGAAGGCGTGGAGTGTTTGAGAAGGTGCGGCAGGCTGAGAGAGAGACATTGGGACAGTGTAAAGAGAGAGATTTGGAAGGGTGCAGAGAGAGGAATAATGGTTGGGGTAAAGAGATAGTGAAATGGGGAAGGGAGAGAGTGAAAGAATGTTTGGGGTGGAGAGAGAGTGATAATGGAAGGAAGGCAGAGAGAGTGAGAGGGAGTAGAGATCGTGGGATACAGAGAGAGATAATGGGAAGATAGTAGGGAAAGAGAGAAACTGGGTGTGAGAGAGAGGGGGAGGGTAATAGACAGAAAGAGAGAAACTGGTACTGGAGTATTGAGAGAGATTGGGGAAATAGAGAGAGATATGCAGAGAGTGGGAGGGATAGAGAGAGTGAGAGATAGATTAGGAGTGGAGTAGCACGAGAGTGGTAGAGGAGTAGAGAGAGAGTGCGTATGGGAGAGGGTGGCGAGAGAGTGTGGGAGTTGCATATATAGTGGCAGACAGAGATGGTGGGCAGGGTGCAGTAACAGGGATAGAGATTTTGGGAGTAGGGTACAGAGAGTTGTGGGCTAGAGAGAGAAAATGTGGGACGGGGTGGCCAGAGTATTTGTGGGACGGGTTTGAGAGAGAGAATGCGAGAGTGTACAAAGAGACAGAGAGTGGGAGGGCGTCGAGAGAGTGGGGACTGGACAAAGAGAGAGAAGATGAGGCGGAAGAGAGTGTGGGAGAGGGATATATAGAGAGAAAGTGGAAGTAGGTTAGAGAGAGAGTATGGACGGGGAAAGAGTGGGAAATATATGGAGAGAAGAAGTGAGAGGTGTAAGGTGAGATTGAATCTGGGTGAGAGAGCCACAGATTGGCATAGGGAAGAGAATCATAGAGAGTTGTGGGGAGTTGCAGAATGAGGCAGTGAGAGAGAGATTGGAAGTCGTTTCGGGACAGGCAGTGTGGGAGCGGGGAGGAGAGAGAAAAGTGGGAGCGTGGTAGAGCAAGGGACAGGAAGTGTACGAGTGGAGTCGACAGAGTGGGTGCGGCCAGAGACAGAGAGTGGGAGGGTGGTAGAGAGACAGGGAAAGAATGGAAAATGGTTAGAGAGAGGAAGTGAGAGATTGGGTTTTGTGCAGAGGAAGGGCAACAGAGAAAAAAGGCAAAGAGAGAGACTACAGAGCGAAGAAGAGGGAGGAGTATTGACAGAGAGACAGGGAAAGAGGAAGGTAGTTAGAGAGAGAGTGGGAGCGGGAAGAGAGACAGTGTGGAATGGACGGAAAGTGAGAGTGGTAATGGAGTAAACACAGATTGAGAATGCATAAGAGAGATGGTGTGGGAACGTGTCAGAGAGAGGGAAAGTGAGAGTCGGTGTGGTCTAGAAAGTGTGAAGATTTGTAGAATGAGAGCGCGAGAAAATTGGACAGGGGTAGAGAGAGGGAGAGTGATTGGGATTAGCGTAGAGTGGTGGAGGTAGCGAGAGATGGGCAGGCGTGCGCAGAGACTTTGGACGGGACTGTAGATAGGTAGAGAGGGAGTTCTGTAGAAAGAGACAGGTACGGAGTGGAAAGGGTTGGAGAGAGAGACAGACAGAGTTTGGGATTGGTTAGAGAGAGATTAGAAAGGGGATGGCGAGAGCGTGCGTGTGTGGGGATGAGGTACTTTGCGAGAGGGTAGAGAGACGGAGACCCAGAGTGGGAGGGATTAGAGACAGAGTATGGAAGGAATGCGGACAGAGACAGAGAGAGAGAAGAGAGGGTACAAGGAATATTGAGTGTGAGAGTGACATAAGGAGAGACAGATGGAGAGAGAGACGAGGAAGAATGAGAGAGCAGAACACCTTTACAGAGAGCGCGACAGCAGTAGGTGGTTCGTGACAGAGAGTGTGGAAGGGAGAATGTGGGTAGAGTGAGATTGTGAGGGGTGTAGAGAGAGAGAATTGTGAACGAAAGAGAGAGTGGGTGGGGTAAAATGATTGTGGGAGACAGAGACGGCGGGACGGAGTGGAAATCCAGCATTGAGAGAGAGATTAAGAGTGGGGTAGAGAGTGTGGTTGGAGGTTGGAGAGGGAGAGAGAAGGGGAGAGAGAGGGTGTTAGTACGAGAGAGACACGTAGGCTGTAGAAATAAATAACGGTTTGGAGTGGGGAGACTGAGAAGGGGATTGCAAAGAGAATCAGAGTGTAGGAGGGGGTACACATGGAGGGAGAATGGGAGGAGTCTAGAGAGAGCGACAGCGCAAGGAGGAAAGAAAGTGTGTGACGGAGTAGAGAGAAGAGATTGGGAAGGTGATAGAGAGATAGGGGTAGAGAATGTGCGAGGGCGTTGAGAGGGAGTGGGAATGGTGAGGGAAAGGGAGAGAGATGGAGTGTGAGGGGGTTAATGAGAGAGTAAGGGGATTAGGAGAAAAAGTGGTTGATTGTTTGAGAGAGAGGGAGAGCGAACGACAGACAGAATGGGAGGGGTTAGAGGGAGAAAGTGTAGAGGTCAGGGAAAGAGTTAGTGGGAGGTGATTATAGATCTAGAGAAAGGGAGAGGTGAGAATGAGATTCAGAAAGTGGGAGTGTGTAGATCGAGACTGACAGACAGATACGGGGAGAGACTGACATCCAGAAACAAAGAATATGGGCGGGGGAAGAGAGAGCAAGACAGGGAGAGAGAGAAAGGGACGACGACAGAGTGAGTAAAGTAATGTAGACAGAGAGAGCGTGGAGGTGTGGACAGAGCAATGGATACAGAGTGGAAAGTGGGTAGAGAGAGACTGAGAATAGGAGTGGTGCAGGGAGAGGGTTGGAAAGGGTGTAGTGAGAGAGGGACTGTGTGGAAATTAGAGAGTGGTAGAGGGTAGAGAGAGTGACACAAAGAGGGAGGGTGTAGAGGGAGAGAGTGGGAGGAACGTAGAAAGTGGCACAGACAGACAGAAAGATAGATAGAAAACAGGAGAGAGTGGGAAGAAGGCAGAGAGATACAGACAGGGACAGAGAGTGGGAAGACGATGGAGAGTGTGAAGGGGAGTGGGAAGGATAAGAGTGTAGGAGGGCGTTATAGAGAGCAAGAGTAGGACGATGTTAGTGCGAGAGAGAGTTGAATAGAGAAAGAGAATAGACAAAGTGGCAGGGGTAGAGAGAGAGAGAGTTGCAGCTGATAGATGGAGAGTGGGAGGGCGTGAATGAGAAAAAGAGGGCATGAGACAGTGGAAGGCCAGTATTGATAGAGGGAGGATTGCGAGTGGGGTAGATATGTAAAGTAGAATGGGTTAGAGAATGAGACAGAGGAAGAGTGGGGGGTTTAGAGAGACACAGATGAAAACGAGTGAGAGAATGTGATTGCAGGAAGAGAGAGAGAGACAGTGGGGCGCTTGGAGTGAGAAAGAAAGTGGAAAGGTGTTAGACAGAGAGGCAGGGAGGCGGGAGAGAGAAATGGTAAGGGTGGAATGACTGATAGGGGCGTGGGAACAGAATAAGGTTGTTGGAGGGTGTAGACAGAGAATGGGAGAAGATTATAGAGACAGAATGGAATGACGAAAGAGAGAGTGCGTATGAGGCGGGAGAGAGATATATTTGAAAGGTGGTAGACAGATGGAGAGAAAGAATGGGAGGAAGTAGATAGAAAGAATAGTGGTGGTTCGATAAAGATTGGAAGTGAGAGTGTGAGGAGGTTGATGAAAGGGGAGGTGAGTGAAAGATTCGTTAAGTATTGGAGAGGGAGGGAGGGAGAGACGCATGGGTGAACAGAGAGAGAAGGAGAGAGACAATGCGAAGGGATTAGTGAGAGAGGGGGAGGGACTTAGAGACAGAGAGTGGCAGAAGCGGAGAGAGAGTGCCAGAGAGAGAGAGAGAGAGAGAGAGAGCGAGAGAGAGAGAGAGAGAGAGAGAGAGAGAGAGAGAGAGAAAGTGGGAGGGCGGTAGCGACTGTGAGAATAGGAGGGGATTAGAGAGAGAAAAAGGGAGGTATTTGGATAGAGAGTGTAGGATTGGGTAGGGAGAGTTTGCGTGAGGATCAGAGAGAGGGAGAGAGTGGGAAGGGCGCAGAGAGAGAATGGGCAGGGAGTACATAGAGAAGAGAAAGTGGGAGGGAGTAGTGAGAGAGACACATGGGAGAGAGGGGCGTGGTACAGACAGAGGGCAGGGTTTAGAAAGAGTGAGATTGTGGGGAGAATAGTGAGAGATTAGTAGAGGGAGAGAGAGTGAGATACGGTAGAGTGCAATAAAGTGAGAAAGAGTGTCGTTGATGGTAGAGTGAGACAGGGATGTGGTACAGATAGACATAGTGGGACGGAGTGGAGAGAAAGTTGGACGGTGTAGAGACAGACAGTGGTAGAGGTTTAGAGAGAGAGGCAGGGGATAGGGAGAGAGAGAGTTAGTGATAGTGAAGTGGAGGAAGAATGTGAGGGAGGGGTGAGTGACAGAGTGGTGGGGAAGCGGCAGAGTTTAGGAGAGGGTGAGAGACAGAGTGGGGTGACGAGCAAGAGTGGGAACAGCAAGCGAGAGAGTGACTGACAAAGAAAATACAGATCGAGACAAAGGCAGTGAATCTCGGATAGAATTTGAGAGTGGAAGGCGATTAGAGTGACAGACAGAGAGACAGACTGAGACAGAGAAAGTGGGAGGGCAGAAGCGATTGTGAGAATAGTAGGGGATTAGAGAGAGACAAAGGGAGGTATTTGGACAGAAAGTGTAGGATGGGGTAGGGAGAGTGTGCGTGAGGTTTAGAGAGAGTGAGAGAGTGGGAGGAGAGTGTGAGAGAGTAGGGTTTAAAAAGAGAGTGGGACATGGAGCAAGACAGTTTGTGAGGACTGCAGCAATAGAGAGTGGGAGGAGAAAGGGTGTGGGAGAGAGTTTCAGGAGATGGACAGCGTGATTGGGTGGGCGAGGTGGCAGGGAGAGAGAAGGTGAGGGGTTTTACATAAAGAGTGTGAAGGAGAAGGGGAGAGAGGGAGCGATCAGAGGGAGAGAGAATGGGAATTGGAAAGACAGAGCGAGTGTCAAGGATTCAGAGAGAGAAAGAAACTGGAAGGAGGTAGTGAGAGACAGTTGTGGAGAGAGAGAGAGTTGAAGTGGGACAGAGAGAGGAAGAGAAAGGGGAGGCAGTAGAAAAGAGAAAGAAGGAAGTTGTTAGAGAGAGCGAGATTGAAAGTAGGTATCGTGTGGATACACATTTCGAGTGGAGTCGAGAGGGAGTGGAAGGGTTAAGGGCGAAAGTGATTGGAAGTGGGTTAAACAGAGACTGGGCAACGGGACAGAAAGAGATACAGAATCGGGGTGGGTACAGAGGGAGTAAGAGTGGGAAAAGTGTGGATGGAGAGAGTGACAGACAGAGATAAAAACTGAGAGATGGACACACACAAACAGTGAAAGAGAGAATGGGGTTAAGGACACAGAGTGACAGAGAGAGAAGAACGCAGTTAGAAAGAGAGTGGAAGGAGACAAGTGAGGGAGTATGGGGTGTATAAAGAGATTGAGTAGGAGTGGGGTAGAGAGAGAATTGGAAGGGAATAAGAAGGAATGAAAGGGGGAGACCGCAGGGGTTGGTAGGGAGAGAGAGAGATTAGGAGTGGATGAGATAGAGAGTGGGAGGGAGGCAGAGAGAGAGAGAATTCGATGGTGGTAGAGAGTGAGTGTGTGTGGGAGAGAGGTAAAGAGAGTGGCAGTGCAGTAGAGTGAAAGAGGGGGTGGGACGGGGTAGAGAGTGAGTGAGAGTGGTTAGTGAAAGAGGGAGATTGAGTGGGTGGGGGTTAATGAGAGAGATGGAGGTGGCCGAGAGAGTGTTTGGGAATGGAGACGCGGTGAGAGGTGGAGGGGTGTATAGACAGAAGGAGAGAGGGTGGGGGAGTCAGAGAGAGAGTGTGTAGGAGATGGAATGTTGTAGAGCATGCGAGGAGGTTAGTGAGAGACAGAGAGAGAGACAGTGAGAGAGGGATGGATGTGGCAAAAGGAGAGAGTAGGAGTGGGTTGGAGAGCGAGAGTAAGATGGATTAGAGAGAAGTGTGGGATTGGGAGAGAGAATAGGAGGGGAATGAGAGGGAGAAATAGTGAGAGGAGCATGGAGAGAAAGTGGGCGGAGAGTAGGGAAAGAAGCGCGATTTGGAGGAATAGAGGGTGTGAGGTGAAAGAGAGAGTTGATTGGAAGAGAAATTGAGAGAGGGAGAGGAGAGCAAACGTGTGACGCGGTAGTGGGATACAGTGCAAAGGGGTAGAGCGAGAAGGAGGCAGGATGTTAGAGAGAGAGAAAAAAAAGTGGGGGTGAGATCATGATCTGGATTGAGAACGGCTGCAGAAATCTCAAGAGCAATGGGACTTTGTGAGTCCATGTTTAGGAATTCTATTGAAGGTAAACATGCAGTTTTTCTTGATACGTTGGAGGTTTCGAGTCGGTTTGCAAGAATGATTCCAGGGCGTGTCATACAAATAGCAGTTGTGGACTCTGGGTCTGAATTCGACGCAGTTCAGAAGAATCAGGGCTAGGATATTGAAAGGATAGAAACGGAGGCAAAAGTGGAGAATGAAAACATTACTGCTGTAACTGCAGAATGTAACTCTAAAAAGAAAACCAGCCAGTGAAAATATATGATTTTCAACGAGAAAAATGAAAGGAATAATCATATTGATGGGATTGCACCGTCGACCGCCAATAGTCAGAGAAAAACTTCGAAATGTCAACAGGTTCAAATATTTGTATGAGGATAGCAAGGTTGTAAATGTGGGTGATTTTAACTTTCTACACATAGACAGTGTACCATTGTGCTAAAGACTTGCACGGTGAATAATTCGTTAAATATGTTCAAGAATTTCTTTTCAGACTGGATGCTTGCGACCAGGGTTGTTTAACCGGGGTCAATTCTGGGTCCTCTTTGTCTTTTTTAAGTTAATCGTTTGGAAGATATTATGCAATACATATTTAGTAAGTTTATGGATAACACCAAACTTGCTGGCACAGCCAGTGAAGATATTTGTGATTCTGCCTCCGTCCAGTACTTCTTCGGCCTGTGATTCCACAAACAATGAGAAAGGTTATCTACAATTACAAAGGGATCTTGACAAAAGCGGTTTTTGGTCCGAGAAATGGCAGATTGAATTCAATCTGAATAAATGTGAGGCATTGCAAGTTGGTAAATAAACAAACAAGGCTAGCAATTACACAGTTAATAGTATACTTTGTGTAGTGTTGGAGAATAGAGGCCCAAGATTTAGAGGTATATAACTCTTTGACGTTTGCGTCACACATACACAATTTGATTAAAAAGGAGTTTGTCACACTTGCCTTCATTGCTCAATCATTTGTGCATAGGGGTGGGATGGCATTATGAGGTTGTACAGGACATTGGTGAGGCCTCTGCTGGTCTACAGTGAAAGCAAGTTATTATTAACTGGAGAGGGTTCAGGTAGATTTACCAGGGAGTTGCCATGTTTGAAATTGACGAATTGTTTAAAAAAACAGACAGTTTCACTCGTACTTTTTACTCCCGAATGGAAGAGTTTGAACTGACCTTATGGAAGTTTTTGAAACAATGAGATGTACAGATTAACTTAATGGTCGTTGCCTTTTCCCAAAGATGGGGGATTTCAAGTAAAGGGGTACTTTTTAAAGGTGAGTGGAGAGAGACTTCAAAATCTTCATGAGTGCCGAATTGGTGACACAAAGGGTTTGAGCATGTAGAATGAACGTCCTGAGGAAGTAGCGAATGTAGGCACAATTAGAATTTCTAAAAACATTTCGATAAATGCATGAACAGGAAATGTTTGGAGAGATATGGATCAGGAGCAGGCAAGTAGGACTAGTTTAATTGGGATTAGATATGTCATGGATTGGTGGGACTGAATTATATGTTTGTATGCTCTATGAATCTATGTAAATGCACCTACTGGAGAAGGAGTAAAAATTTACTTTTTGGGGAATAAAGCAGAGAAAGTGACTGACGTGATAGCACCGGAATACGTTGGCTCTCGTTATTATAAATTTATTAGTTTCAAAACATTTATATAAAAAGATAAGACTTAAATAAAAGTAACCTTTTTAACTTGAAGAAAGGCAGACTTTAACGGTGTGAGCCAAGTACTTCCCAACTTTGATTGGAGTAGAGTGTTCACAGGTAATTCTGTTCAGTATGGATCAGTTGGATCAAAATACCAAAATACCAAAATACCACTTATGTTACAACTCCATGACTCTATGACACCATAACTGGTTTTATGGACAGCGGAGTGGCAGATTGAATTTAATTTGGATAAATATGAGGCATTCAATTTTGGGGAAACAAACAAGGAGGGATGGGACCAATGCAACTAAAACTCAGACATTGTGTAGTGCTGCCGAACAGAGAGGCTTCGGTTTCAGTGACCTAATTCTTAGAAATTTCTGACAAGTAGACAGTTTGGTTAAGGCATTTGGCACACTTACCTATTGCTCATATCGTTGTGCACATGTGTTGAACCGCGATGTTGGGGTTGTATAGGATATTGGTGAGGCAACTTCTGGAATATCGTGTCCCGTTCTGGTTGCCCTGTTATATTAAGGATATTAACCTGGAGAGGTTTCTGCAAATATTTACCAGGGTGTTGCTGAGAAGGGAAGGAGTAAGATCTAAGGAGAGGTTAGTTAGGAAGGCACTTCTTTCACAGGACTAGGGAAGATTGAGTTTGACCTGAGGTTTGTACATTCCTGAGGACAATGGGTAGGGGAAACAGCAGTTGACTTTTCCCTAGGATGGGGTGTTCAAGACATTGGGGTATAATTCGAATTGAATAAATTAGTTTTCTTGTCACACGTACTCACATGAGTACAGAGAAATATTTACAAGTCACTGCTTACGGCACCATCTTAGGTAAAGAGAGTTACCTCGGTTCAATGTTAGTGAGTAACACTACCATTAACGGTATTGTCCTGCCATTGAGGGGGTATGAATAATACTAACGGCAAGTGTATTTTTCCTAGGCTGGCGAATGTAAGGTGAGAGGAGAAACACTGAAAAAAGATGAGAGGTAACTGCTTTTACACACAGTGATAAAATTGTGTGGGATCAGCAACAAGAGGACATCATGGAGTCAGAAACAGTTACACCGTTTAAAAGAGATTTGAACAAGTACATTCATAAGAAATGTTCAGAGAGATTTGGGTCAAGTGTAGGCAGATGCGACTACTTTAGTCTCAGAACATGTTCACCATGGAGTGGTTGAACCGAAGGTTCTAATTCAATACTGTGTGATTCTGTCTGCGATTGAAACCTAGATGGACATGGCGAAGATTTTTCAATTTAGTAGAAGAGACCAAATCCCCAGGACACAGCCACACAATAGCGTGATGACAATTTAGAACTGGGATGACAAGGAATATCTTCAGTCACACGGTGGTGATTTTGTGGAGCACTTTGCCATAGGGTTGTGGAAGACAAATCATTGAGTTTGTGTATGACTGAAATTGATAGGTTCCTGATTGGTAAGGTGAATCAACAGTTTTGGGAGAAGGAAGGAGGGTAGGGTTGAGAAGCATATCAACCATGATTAAATTGCAGAGCTGATTGGATGGGCCAAATAGGCTATTAATGCATCATTATCTTGTGGTCTTTTGGTTATTATGGGTGATTTTCAATCTGCTCATCGATTGAGAAAATCAAATCAGTTACAATACCATGGAGGGGACATTCCTGGCGTGTATGACATTATTTTCTGGTTTGATACACTGAGGATCCAAATCGAAACAAACCACGTTCGAATGAGAACAATATGACGTTTGTAAGTGGGATAGCTTAGTTCGGTCGACGGATGTTTTGTGAGTAGCATCAACAGCATTTGTTCAATGCCTGTAACAGCTAAAGTAGCCCCGAAGGTCTCACCTTCTTAAACTTGTTCCTTGCCTGAGGCACAGGCGCTCACAGGGTAAAGCACCATTGGTCACCTCTCTCTCTCTCTCTCTCTCTCTCTCTCTCTCTCTCTCTCTCTCTCTCTCCCTCAAGAGAGATAGCTGTACGATGGTTTCTGGGGATACGGCAACTTTAATTTCATAATTTTATTTGTGTAATGAAAGTGGAATGATTGGTAAACTGTCTGTGTGAGGGCTCTTGTGGATGATTGAAGAATTCAATGATAGAACTTTTCATTCAGATGGAGAGTGGTAAAGTTGATTCTGAGAATAGGGGATGAAATCTGAACAGAGGAGATCACGGTTGTATAATGAGCGAGCAGGTTGCAATCATTTGGGGAACATAATCTTACTACGTGAGAAACATGGTGGCACAGTGGTTAGCACTGCTGCCTCACAGCGCCAGAGACCCGGGTTCAATTCCCGACTCAGGCGACTGACTGTGTGGAGTTTGCACCTTCTCCCCGTGTCTGCGTGGGTCCCGTCCGGGTGCTCCGGTTTCTTCCCACAGTCCAAAGGTGTGCACATCAGGTGAATTGCCCATGGTGTTAGTTGAAGGGGTAAATCTACGGGAATGGGTCGGTTATGCTTCGGCAGTTCGGTGTGGGCTTGTTGGGCCAAAGGGCCTGTTTCCACGCTGTAAATAATCTAATCTAAAAAGGGTGTAGACGTATATGGGCCAAATGCTGGAAAAGGGAATGGATTAAATATATTTATTAAAGAAAAAGTGGGCGGCACAGTGGCACAGTGGTAAGCACTGCTGCCTCACAGCGCCAGAGACCCGGGTTCAATTCCCGCCTCAGGCGACTGACTGTGTGGAGTTTGCACGTTCTCCCCGTGTCTGCGTGGGTTTCCTCCGGGTGCTCCGGTTTCCTCCCACACTCCAAAGATGTGCAGGTCATGTGAATTGGCCATGCTAAATTGCCCGTAGTGTTAGGTAAGGGGTAGATATAGATATAGATGTAGGGGTATGGGTGGGTTACGCTTCGGCGGGGCGGGGTGGACCTGTTGGGCCGAAGGGCCTGTTTCCACACTGTAAGTAATAAAAAAAACTGCATAAAAAAACAGGAATTGCAATCATCGTTCATATCTGCCACAAAATAAAACTGGACTGTACCATATCTCAAAAGTGACAATAGGGATCGCACTTGATCCAAGGGAGAGGTGGACAAAATGTCTCAAAAGAACATCAGACCTGAAGATCAAGAACATTTTAGATTTCAGCACGATTAAGGATTGATTAAGAGGGAAAATAAAGTATCTGAGTAAGCTTGTGAAATACAAGGTAATTGTAAAATCTCCAGAAGGTAGATGAAGAGGAAAAAAAAAGATTAATGGAAACAAATCCATTTTAATAAGAAATAGAGGAAGATATAATGAGGGTTCAAGAGATGGCAAATCACTTACCTATGTACTGTATTTTGATTCTCTCTTCACAACGGATGCCAAATAATATCTCTAAATTGCTGAGGAACGCATGAGAGGGAGAACTGAAGAACAACAGTATTTGTTTGGGAATTGTGTTGTTGAAATTTATAGAATTAAAACAAAAACGTAACAGCAGATGGTATTCTCCACCCAAGAGTACTAAACAAAGAGGCCCAAGAGATAATGGATCTAATCTGAAACAAAGAGCTTGAACGTGAATACAGTAATTTGAAGATTCCACATTCTGTAGGCTGGAACAATTTTATGTAGACTAGAAGATAGCTAATGTGATTACACATTTTTAAAGAACTAGATATGAAACGTGGAATTGTAGACCAGTTCGCCTAACACAGATAAACAGTGACAGGATTGGACAGAGTCAGTCAGCATGGATTTACGAAAGGGAAATGAGAAACGACTCCTGGTGCCTGTGTACGCAAGTCACTGAAAGTAACATGCAGGTGCAGCAGGAGGCGAAGGAGGCAAATGGTATATTGGGCTTTGCAGAAAGAGAATTTGAGTACAGGAATATCATTGTCTCGTTGTAATTGTACAGTCTCTTTGTGAGACCATACGTGGAGTGTTATTTGCAGTTTTAGCTTATGGATACTGCACAATAAAGTTTTTACAGAATGATTGTTCTGAAGGCAGGACTGAACGTTGGGATAAGTGTGGATTGGTTTGCATAAAATCCACTGATTTTTAGGAGATCGAAGTACAATGTCACAGAAACTATTACAATTATATTAGAAATAACATGGTAAATGTAGGAAGGAAGCCCTCATAACCAGGGAGTCCATACCCAGAGTTGTGGGTTTTACAGTTTAATGATGAAGGGAAGGCGATATAAGACTCTGAGAAGGGTGACCCTGTGGAATTTTCTGCCACAGAATCATGTTAAAATCAAACCAGAGAATGCTTCCAAGAAGAACATATATTTCCGTGGGCTAAACGGATCAAACTGTACAGGTCTTGGATAAAAACAGGCTACAGAATATAATGACCAGCCTTGATCACAGTGAACATTGGAGCATTAGCGAAAGCAACAACAACTTACTACCCTTTCAATGTTCTATGTTTGTATTCTTTTAAAGATGATATACAAAAGCATTGTTTGTAACTGACACAGCGATCAGCACGACCTTATCCACTTTGCATTAAAATTCCATGACACTTTACTGAATGACAATCTGTGATTAGCTTCACCACCCGCATTGGAACACTTCATGGTGGTCATACAGCCAGAGAGTCACAGAGATGTACAGCATGGAAACAGACCCTTCCATCAAACCGGTCCATGCTGAGCAGATATCCCAAACCAATCTCGTTCCACCTGCCAGCACCCGGCCCATATCCCTCCAAACCCTTCCTATTCATATACCTACCCAAATGCCTCCTAACCGTTGCACATGTACCAGCCTCCACCACATCCTCTGGCAGCTCATTCAACACACTTACCACCCTCTGCATAAAAAAATTGCCCCTTAGGTCCCTTTTATATCTTTCCCTCTCACCCTAAACCTATGCCCTCTAGTTCTGGGCTCCCTGACCCCAGGGAAAAGAATTTGTCCATTAATCAATTCCATGCCCCTCATAATTTTGTAAACCTCTATAAGGTCACCCCTCAGTTTACGGCACTCCAGGGTAAACAGCCCCAGCCTGTTCAGCCTCTCCCTGTAGCTCAGATTTTCCAACCCTGGCAACATCCTTGCAAATCTTTTCCGAACGCTTTCATGCTTCACAACATCTTTCCGATGGGAAGGAGACCAGAAATGCACGCAATATTCCAATAGTAGCCTAACCAATGTATTCTACAGCCGCAACATGACCTCCCAACTCCTGTACTAAATACACTGACCAATAGAGGAAGGCATACCAAACACCTTCTTCACTATCCATTCTATCTGCGACTGCACTTTCAAGGAGCTATGAACCTGTACTCCAAGGTCTCTTTGTTCAGCAACACTCACTCTGACCTGACCATTATTTGTATAAGTCCTGCTAAGATTTGCTTTCCCAAAATGCAGCACCTCACATTTATCTAAATTAAACTCCATACGCCACTTCTCAGCCCCTTAACTCACCTGGTCCATATCCTGTTGTAATCTGAGGTAACCCTCTTCGCTGTCCACTACACTTCCAATTTTGGTGTCATCTACAAACTTACTAACTGTACCTCTTATGCTCGCATCCAAATCATTTACGTAAATGACAAAAAGTAGAGGATCCAGTACTGATCCTTGTGCCACTCCACTGGTCACAGGCCTCCAGTCTGAAAAACAACCCTGTAATACCACCCTCTGTCTTCTACCTTTGAGCCAGTTCTGTGTCCAAATGGCTAGTTCTCCCTGTATTCCATGAGATCTAACCTTTCTAATCAGTCTCCCATGGGGAACCTTGTTGCACCCCTTACTGAAGTCTATATAGATCATATCTATTCTTCTGCCGTCATCAATCTTCTTTGTTACTTCTTAAAAAAACTCAATCAAGTTTGTGAGACATGATTTCCCATGCACAAAGTCATGTTGACTAACCCGAATCAGTCCTTGCTTTTTCAAATACATGTACATCCTGTCCCTCAGGATTCCCTCCAACAATTTGCCCACCACCGAGTTCAGGCTCACCAGTCGATAGTTTCATGGCTTCTGTTTACCGCCTTTCTTAAACAGGGATACCACGTTTGCCAACCTCCAGTCTTCTGGCACTTCAGCTGTGGCTATCGATGATATAAATATTTCAGCAAGAGGCCCAGCAATCACTTCTCTAGCTTCCCAAAGTGTTCTCGGGTACATCTGATCAGGTCCTGCGGAGTTATACACTTTTACCTGTTTCAAGACATCCCCCAGCATGTCCTCCTCTGTAATCTGTACATTTTGCAAGATTTCACCATCCATTTCCCTACACTATATATCTTCCATATGTTTTCCCACAGTAAATACTGATTCAAAATATTAATTTAGTATCTTCCCCATTTTCTGTGGCTCCACACAAACACCACCCTGCTGATCTTTGAGGGGCCCTATTCTCTCCTGGTCAATGGTTTGTTTGTCTCTTATTTTGGTTTCAGTTCTCATGTTGTTGAATTTTCCGAGAATAAAAAGAACATAGTATGTATGAAATGAGAAATAATCTTTGAAAATTTTCTAAGGGAAGTCTGGTTGGGATAGAATGAAGGAAGTGTTTTCAGAAGAGGAGCAATGAGAGAAACAATGAGCTGTGTTTTCTAGCGGGGTGGTGGGAGAAGAACAAAATCAATTTCCAACCTATGACCCCCAATCCTCCTCAGCTCTATCCCTGTACTCACTGCTCCATTCTCTCAGCCTATTTCATATCAACAGCCAGCTCAGAGACAGAGATATTAACGGGCGCACATTCCCATCTATTCCCAGTCACTGACACACTGTGGCGGATGGAAGCCTGGAGAAACCAGGCTTGAATTCATTATGGCACATGGAGAAGTAATTCGGCCAAGTTTATTCATTCCAATTTTCTGCGCAGGTCGGCAGAATCTTCAAATAACCTGTTTCTTTGCAGGCAGACACAGATAGAGCTATGTAGTCATACACCATGGAAACAGACCCTTCTGCCCAACCAGACTATGCCAACCAGAATCTCATCTGTCTTTTCTTTGCCCATATCACTACAAAAACATCTTCTTCATGTACTTCAATAAAGGCCATTCGAATGATTTTTCTATTACTCAACTCACTTTCAAATTTTGTAAATGGAGTCATACCAAACACTTCATTAGGAAGTTCATTCCATGCACGGAAGACACACTTTATAAAACCGTCGCTTTTAAAATCTCACATGCCTTTTCAAAACTTCGTCTTTTTAACTTAAAAATCTGTTCACGAATTTTGACATCCCTCAAACAAGGTAAAACGAACTTGCCATTCACTTTATCTATAAACTTAAAGACTTTATAAACAGCTATAAGCTCCTTCACTCAATCTCAATCTCCTTCACTGCGCTGGAAAAGAGTCCCAGCCTTTCCAGCTTCTCCTTCAAATAAAAAACCTCCATTCGCAACAAAAGCTTGACATGTCCTTACTACTGAAAATGTGTTGCTGGAAAAGCGCAGCAGGTCAGGCAGCATCCAAGGAGCAGGAGAATCGACGTTTCGGGCAAGAGCCCTTCTTCAAGAAGTTTCGTGAAGAAGGGCTCATGCCCGAAACGTCGATTCGCCTGCTCCTTGGATGCTGCCTGACCTGCTGCGCTTTTCCAGCAACACATTTCCAGCTCTGTTCTCCAGCATCTGCAGTCCTCACTTTCACCTCGAAGATGTCCTTACTGCACCTACCACAGCTTAATAATATCCCTCCTAAAGCCTGACCTGCCAGTGTACTTCAGACATGCCTCACCAAGGTCTTGTACAACCACAAGATGACGTCCCAAATACTTTACACAAGGGACTGAGCATCCTAAAAACCTCCTTTCCGACGCGATTTAGATGTCATGCAAATTTCAATAATTATGTCCATGAACTTTTCGGTCTCTTTTTTCTACAAGTTCAGCCAATGGAATATTATTAATTGTCTACTTACTGGGCGTCGCATGTATCCTAATTAAAAACAGTCTGTCAATCCTTCGTCGATTTACATATTGATCAAGATCGCTTTCTAATCTCAGGTCACATTGTTCACAGTCCACTCTGCACCAATGTTGCTGAAATCTACCAACTTACTTAACATGCCTTCTATCTTTTAATCTCAGTAATTTATACAAAAATGACAATGTGACTTAACTTTAAGAATTATTCGACCATTTGGAATCTGGTTAAAGCATTACCAATGTCCTAATAAACAATGCCTGCTGCTCTGCCCACGTGAACTTTTCCAGTATTTTTTTCATAAATTCAATCGTGTCTGTGTGACGCATTGTCCTTGCACAAAACCATGCTGAATATTCCTAAATTTTCTTTAACTCAGAATACATACAAATTCTATACTTCAGAATCGGTTTCACAAACTACCCACTACAAAAGCCAGACCAACAGTTCGATAGTTCGCAGGTTTCTGTTTGCATCACTTCTTAATCAAATGCACAACATTCAGTAATCCTCATTCATTCGGATCATCACCTGTAGTTATAAACTATGCAAATATTTCTACCAGGGGCCCCACATTTTCCTCACAACTTCCCTCAAAGTTCTGGGATAAACGAAGTCTGATCCCAGAGAAGTATACAAACTTTTAATTTCTAAGAACTCCAACACTTCCTCTTTTGAAATGTGAACCGTTTTAAAAATATCAATTTGAGTTTTCTAAATACATAATAAAAACTGACACTAGGCAGTCATTTAGTATCTCTCTCAACTCCTGAGATTCTACACAATGATAACTGTCTTCATCTAAAGCACGCTAATTATTCTCTTGTTTGTAATGCACTTGCAGAATCTCTTTTGAATCTCCCAATTCAGCAAAACTATCTCACAGCAACTCTCAAATAAACTGCATATCAACATTAAGAGATTACTGAACTATATCTCTCAAGTGCTTTTGCACTTCCGATTTTGGAAGGCTTTCCCCTTTCAGACAATAGGCTACGTTTCTACTCTTCTCACCAATATGAATGACCTCACTTTTTCATACAGTTTTTCACCTGTGATTTCTTTATGCACTCTCTGAGATTGTCCAAGTCATTCTGCAGCCTTCCCGCTACTAAATACGAAAGGTCTGTCCCCCAACATTATGTCATATGAAAATGTCATAATGACCCCCTCTCTTCGTTTGACCATATAATTCATGCATAGTGTGAATAGTGATGCTCCCAACACAAACATCTGTTGTACTCCACTCGTCACCGCCTGCCATCTTGAAATAAAACCCGTTCTCCGAATTCCATGTTTTCTGCCAGTCAGCCAATTTTCATTCCATGCCAGTCACTTGCCCCTAACACAATGCATTCTTATTTTAAGCTTTTCATAATCACCTTGTCAAATGCCTTTTGGAAGTACAAACAAGCTACATCCACTGGCTCTGCTTTGTCTCACTTGATCTTTACCTCGTCAAAGAATTCTTACAGATTTGATGAAGTCCTGCTGACACTTCACGAACACTGCAACCACATCCTCACAATAACATGCCACGTTGTGTTTAACGTGTGAACTTTATATGGGACATTAGTTACACAGAATTGAATAACACTTCGCACAGATTAAACACTTGAATGTTTTCTCATCAATGTCAACACGTTGATGATAAAGCAGACCCCAAGAAGTTGTATCGTGATTCCTACAGTTTGAGACCTTAGAAAGTCTCTCGTCAGTGGGAACACGTTGATGCGACTTCAGTTCCACAGAATCTCAAACAGACTTTCCATCATCTGAGCATTTGGAAGGTCTCAGGGATGACGTGCCTTTTTCTGTGCTGTAAGCACTCAATGACTCGAACATTTTGGAGGAGAAGGTTATCTCCAGTGGAAAAAAAATGCCAAAAGCGGTGTCATTAAGAAACAATGTAAAGTTCCCTGTAGTCATCCCTGGTTGTGCAGTATTTGCCATACTGTGGTCACAGCGCAGCAGCCCGAGTTTATTTCCCTCTCCGAAACCACAGGCTTCTTTGTTGCTGACATGCAGTCAACAAACAAAAAGAAAACATCGAGCGGGTGGTTGAAGACCACATATTCAGAAGTATTCAGATGTGAGTTTCCGATGTGAAGGCATACAGGCCAGGTGATGGGAAATGCAAGAAATGTCGTCAAGCGGTTGCTTCTGACAAGAGCACCAAAAAGGAGCTTGAAGGCTATCGACCAACCCAGGCGTCCCACACGGACATTCATCCCTCGTGGTCTAAAATTTACAATTTGGTGTTTTCAGCTCCATGACCCGGTTTCGATTCCCTATCAGACAATAAGGGTTTTTTTCCTTCCTGACAGAAACAAAAACGAATTCAGAGCATCTGTGACCGTAAGTCCTTCTAATGTGTCATATCAACTAATGACCCCAAGAATATTAGAGTCAACTTCTTAGCCTCTTAAAGGAGGTGAAGGTGCCTCGACAGTCCCTCCTCAGTCGGGCATTTCACTCTTTACTCTCCTCTGTTTCCAATTCCCATGAGTTTGTAACGATTCTGAAAGCTAAGACAGGGTTTTTTATTGCTCTTTCCAGGAGCCGCAGCAATTAGGCGATTGGGTTTGCTAAAGGGAAGGTGCCAACGATTGCTTGTGGGACTATTTCAGATTCCCCTCCTGCTTAACTTAAAACCAGCTAGACAGAACAAAGTTATCCCTTGCAGTAATCTGTAAAAGTCTGAGTAGCGAAGAACTATTTACAGTAAAAATTAACAACTTATTTCTTAAAGTATAACAGAATCATTAACTAAATGCTATCTGCAATTTCTTCCTCTAACCTATCTTTTACCTACCCTCCTATAATGTTAGTCCGATAAAACTCCCAATTAAGATTTACAAAACCACACTTCTTATCTCAAAACCAGACAACTTTCGTGCTTCGATTCAGATGTTCCTGCACCTTCTTTTCTTATGCTTGGAACTATCTGCATCACAGGTTACTGATCGAAAAAGGTAACTTTTAGGGGAGCTGTTTTTCAAGCAGTGTATTTATATGATGGGTTTGGTAGTTCTCTTCCTAATTGTTCAATTTTCCACAGACCTTTATGCCCAAAGTGACTGATGGTGTCATTGTTTTTTAAAATTTGTTATATACTCAATTCTGTTTGGATTTGAGTTTGATATTTTTTAGGTATGCTTCATAATGATTGGCAGCCTTCTAATGTGTCTCTTTGTCTCATATCAACTCAGTGAGTGCTGTTTGTTCTGAATTAAGTGTTGCTTTGTACATTCTCCAGCATCCAGTGCCCTTGCCAAATCCTTCACTCTCTAAATGTTCACTCAAATCTCCACTAAACTGTGATTAGATTAGATTACTTTACGGTGTGGAAACAGATCCTTTGGCCCAACATGTCCACACCGGACCACCGAAGCAGAAACCACCCATACCCCTATATTTACCCCTTACCTAACACTACGGATAATTTAAGCATGGCCAATTCACCAAACCTGCACATCTTTCTGACTGTGGGAGGAAACTGGAGCACCCGGAGGAAACCCACGCAGACACGGGGAGAATGTGCAAACTCCACACAGTCAGTCACCTGAGGTGGGAATTGAACCCAGGTCGCTGGCACTGTGAGGCAGCAGTGCTCACCACTGTGCCAACGTGCCGACCGTGATGGCGCTGGGGAAATGACTGCGATGTTTTCGGGGTCCTCGAACGAAGAGATTCTCACTCCTGCATATCAGGCATTCAAACGTCCTCCCAGATTCACAACAATGTTTTGTAAATGAGTGTGAAACATGCCAGTCTTGCTATCTCACTATTGAAGAGTCAAACCCATAATTTCATCATCCTTAGTTAGACACTTTATCCATTGTATTACTGCCCCCGCGTGCTTTTGGGGTTGCATGATATAGCAGCAGCAATTAGTTGCTTTCGGGAGCAAATTGGTGAAATAACCAATGTGAAACCATATTGTTACTGGAAATAAATTTCATCAATACCCTGCACTACCAATAACCCTTTGATGTTTTGTAGAAATCTACCAATACCAGTATTCAACAAACAGAGGGAGAATGTATGTGTCGGGAGTATGTTCAATGCTTTGGATCAATTAATTTCCTTGAGAAAATGAGACAAAATGCTCTTTCCTGTTAAAGGAGAGGAAGGTGCCTCGATAACCCCTGCTCAGTGGAACAATTCACCATTAAATCGCCTTTGATACCACTTCACAAAGAGTTTCTAAAGATTGTCAAAGTTGTGATTTGCCTATTCATATTGTTTCCTCGCCATTCCCAGGAAGCGCAGTAATTAGATCAGTGAGTTATGGAAATGGAAATGTGCCAATGAAAAGAGTGTGTGACAATTTCAGTTCAACTGTAATGCGGTAGGGACATTGTCTCTGATGATCTCGGGGACATTTACAGAAACTTCCCGCAGATCAGAAAATCAAACGTCGATTCAGCTTCAGAACAAAGAGAACGATTGGCTTGTAAGTGCAATAAAAGGCTGCAATGCTCTCCAATCAGGTAGAAGTCGACACTACACTATCCTGACGCGTAATCAGACTCGTTATTCATTACTGTTTGAGACAGGAACGGCAAAAAGATTAGCATGTCGGAGACAGCATCACCACACAGACATATTTCCTCAATGTTTGGACAGGTATCACCGATTGTAAATAAATTCAGAGAGATACAATGACAGATTCGTCGTGGAGTGGTTGGGCAAAATGGCTTCTTTCTGCAGGAGAATGACGCTACATGTTTAAGCGGTAACTCTCCCTGACTCTGGGTCAGACGAAGCAAGAATTATTCATTTTTAACACTCCCTTCCACGTTGGACTGTCTGCACTGCGCAGCTCAGGGCTGTGGTGATAACTGTGAGTGAGTGAGCATTTCCCTTGGATTCTTTACATCTCGGAAAGTTGGGGGTCACATTCGCTGGATAAGTATCTGTCCCTGAGGGCTGATGGAAGGAAACATTTCTTCCCTCAAAACAATACAGATTTTTCCAGTTCTAAATAGAATTGACAATCCACCTGGAAAAACATATCACCACATTTAAAAATTTATAAGAATGTCTTCACTGTTGTTGAGAAATGAGTGAATGTTGACAGTGGAAAATGACGGTGATCAGCTCGTGTTGTCTGTGTCATTGCCACAATAATCCCCGGCTAGTCTGCAGTGTCTCCAGACTCACCTTGTTATTCACACCAAACTTTGAAGGGAGTCGTGAGCATAAAAGAGCAGGAGAAGCAAAAGTTCCTTTGGAACAGAGGAACTCGGACATTTGGTTGGGTCAATGCTGTTCAAAGAGAATTGCAATTAATTAATCCCCGTTTTAGCAAAAACAAAGCTGACAATCGAACATTCTTCGCTGAAGTGCACAGAAAGACACGATCTGATCTTGCATTGGTTTTCACCTGTTTTTTGGACAGAATAATGAGGATGTGTTCATCGTCTTGGGGCCCATTGCGCATGAAAACACAGAGAGAGAGAATCTCATGCCAAGAGGAGCTGGGTCATTGTGATGAATTGACCAGGCTTGGTATGTGTCAGTATAAATGTGGGCAGTAAAGGCTGACCCATCAGCACCGACACTGACCCTTGTACCAAACCTCCACTCTCACTTCCCGCCACGTGCCTCCCAGTTTTCATTGCTTTCCACTTTTACTTCACTTCCCCACTTCATTTCTCAACTCCCCCAACCGTTAGCAGGTGCCGGTAAGAAGCTGCAACATTTAGAATCGGATTCCTGGGATATGGATGCCACTGCCCATCTCGCACCAGGTCTGGGGTCGGGGATAAGTTAATTTCGTGAACCCTTGAAGTCATGAGCACGGAGATACTGTCATTAAGCTGCCATGGAGAGAGATTCAGGATTTTGGTCTGGCGACACTGAAGGAACAGCGATATATTTCGAACATAAAATGATGAGGTTATTGGAGGGGTTGTTTGCTGTAGTAGTTTTACTGTGTATCTGCTGCCATTGTCCTGGACTGATTCTTGCTGGATGAGAGCGGGTGTTCTGTGTATAACCAGGAATTCAGTTCCATTCAGATAATTTGCAAGAAGAGCAGTAAATCTTGAATCACTGATTGGGAATTGTATACAGGTCTGGACTATGCAAACACATACTGAAAAGAGGGAAACATCACTTATGTTGCGACTGGACAAGCAAACACTCTGTTGCCTGTTCTTACCTTCAGAACCATCTCCAGCATCAATGTTTCTCTTTCCAAGCATCCAAACAGTTGGTTCTATCGCCCCAGTTTTCAATGAGAAGAAAGCGGAGCTGATATTATCGGATGTTTTTTTTTCTGCAGGCGTATTGCAGGAAGGTATAGAACACGCTGAATCTGACACGGGCTCGTTTTGAGGCACTGGGTTCCGGTGGAGGGGTGATATCTAAAAAGGCATCGTCCAACTTAGTTGTTTACAGATCAACGGCGAGAAGTGACGAGAGCTTTCTGGCTGACCCCAAAGGTCCATTAATCAAAGTCTTGCAATAACGCAGTGACGGAGAATAAAATGGTGGAAATTTCCAACAGAGAAGAAGGTGAATGTGAAACCGGCACCTGCGACCAAATATCTTCCATTTGTCTCTGAAAGGCACCGCTTCACTAAGTGGAGACTCTTGAAATGAAGCAGTGACTGTGATTATCTTTCATGGTTTTTCACCTTGTGAGTATTCCCATTTCTGCTCATGCCCGTGTAATCACCAGACCACTGCAGTATTTGTTTGGTATGCACAGGACCGGGGGCAGAACAGGTTTGGCTCTTGGTTGGTTTGAGTGCACTTTCCAGGTTCGTTATACTTGCAAACTCATCTTCTCATTGTCCTGAAGCCGAGATGAAGTTTGGATTGCTGATCTGCAGGAAGAACAATCATTTCACTGCCTCTCATCAGCAAAAGTCCCCAAGAATACCAGAGTTAATCTCACAGCGCTGTCAGTGGGATGGAAGCTGAAATACCCCGAACAGCTGCTCTTGAATACCTTTAATTGCCCAAACCCACTAACCCAATCACTGCGGCTCTTGGGAATTGTAAGGAAACAAACACCAAAAAGCAATCTCAGTTTTATGAATCTTTAAGAGCTCTTTGCAAAGTGGAATCAGGAGAATGAAACGTGATTTGACCGACTGAACAAAGACAGTCTATCAACTTGCTCATTTTTCTGGAAGAGTTCTGATGTTTTGGGCGAGATTAAGTGTTCTGAGGTATTGATTCCCGCCAGACCGACTCGGACTTTCCAGTTGTGAAAATGGAGAATAATAAATACGAATTTTCGCACCTGGATTCTGGACCTGGGCAGTGGTGGTCGAAGTGCCGAATCCTTCATACTGTACCACCAGGGATGGAGGCAAGAGAGTCTGCATCGTTAGTAAAGGAAACGGCTCTAGGCTTTTTAGAATCCATTGGAGAAAGCATTCTCCTCCAAAATGATGGCGTCATCGACTTTTTATAACACTGATAGAGGCCCATTATCCCGGTTTCCACCACCTGGCCTGTATCCTTGAGTGCTCTGCAGGTTCAAGTGACCATTTCAATGATATTTTCCCTGGAACGTTTTCAATTCAAACGACAGAATAAATTGGACTTAAGTTTGAGGTAGGCATCCAAAGCAGAAGAGTGCTGAAAAAGCTCGCCAGTTCTGGCAGCATCTATTGGAGAAATCAGAGCTAATGTTATGGGTTCAGTGACGCTTCCTCAGACACAGGAATTCCAGCAACATGTGGTTTTGTCTCAGATTGAAAAAATGTGTTCATGTGCCCTCGGGGAACTGAGCGGCATTTTCATCGACAGTGAGAGTCATGCAGACACGACCCCCAGGCAGTGGCAGAGGCCTCAGGATTGAGCTAATGCAGGAAGTAGGATTTCACCTGATTGGCTTGTTATTTCAATTCAGACCTCAAAAGCTGAATCTGTTAACAGAAAAGTGCACCTTTTGATGTTCAATGCAGCAGTTGAACAAAACTTCACACGTGCCTCGGGGAGATGCAAAATCACAATCCCAGGCTTAAAAGAGCAAGAATGTCACCACTGCATTCCAGCAGCACACCTGTAAGCGGGGGGTCTCATGAACAAAGCAATACGTTATAACACTTGACGGAATAGCCTGTGTATTTCAAATAGGTTTTAACAGAGATAAGGAATAATATAAAGAAAGATGGGAGAGCGCAATGCTGAATCAGATCGTGCTCAGTGTGATATTCGTGGAGATCTTCCCTGGTTGTTTAATCATTAGGATTTAGTGCAATCTGTGCCATGTCCATTTAAGGTTTACGATTTACAGTAATCAATATGAAATACTGCCTGATCTTTAGAAGCAGAATGAAGTAGTGGATCAATCGTGGAGATTTACACAACAGAAACATATCCTTCGGGCCAAATTTCTCATGCCGACCAGATATCCAAACCTAATCTAGTCCCATTTGCCAGCACTTGCCCCATATTCCTCTGATCACTTCCTTTTCGTTTACCAATTCAAATGATTTTTTAAGTGGTTTGGAGATGCCGGTGTTGGACTGGGGTTTACACAGTTTAAAAAAAAATCACACAACACCACATTATATTCCAACAGGTTTTTTGGACGCACGAGCTGTTTCTAATAATCTTAATCTCAACAATCACCTGATGCAGGGGAGAAGGTGATAGGTTGGAGAGGAAGGTGGAGCGGATAGATGGGAAAGGGGTTGTGTCGATTTGGAGGCTTGGGACTGGCATAAAATGGGTTACGGAATTGTGACCACTATAATCCTGTGCGTTTCCAGGGTGCCAACGCGGATGATGAGGCTTCACTCCACCAAGGCTTCAAGTGGTTAAGGTTTGGCGATGGAGGAGGCATCGCACACTGCATCTATTTAGGTGCAACACACTCACTCGTGCTGGGACTTATCCTCTTCTCCGAGTTGTTCCCTCACCTGCTGTGCCAGAACTACATTCCTTTCCGATTCCATTCATTCTGTCCAATTATTTGCTGTGGTATCTTTAAACTGGGCAGACCCCTCCACTTCTATAAACCTAATCACAATTTTCTGTGCAGCTGAAACTAACTCCCATGGCTTAGTTTATATTCCTGTCGATAGACATCAGTGATCAGAATTTCCAAGGACTTTGGCCCCAGCATCGTGCAGGCGGAGAGTGTCCCAGCAGACAGTTCAATCCTTTGCCAGTTCTGACCTCAAAACCCAATGAAATAGCACGCATTTCTCTCACACCAGTCTTTCAAAACAACAATTACCTCCATAATCTTGCTGACCTTGTGCTAATTTGTTTGTGGATCAGGTAGTAATCCAGAGATTATTCCTTTCTGTGTATATTTTCTAATTTAGCACCAAGCTATATTCCTTCAGCACAAATTCATTCCTCTTTCGAATTACATCAAAATCTGGCTCATTCCTCTCCCACTCCAAGTTCTTCAGCAGCTGAGTTGAAAATCCGAAAAATGGCCACCAGGCAGGCAATACAGCCTTCGCGAACCTTCAGTCGGCAAATAGGAAACATCTGCATTTTTTGGCAGCTACTATCCCCAGTTTTACCGACATTTCTCTTTCCTCCCTCCTCTTGAATAGCCACCTCGACCACATTTCTGTTGAGTGTTTGTTCATTCTCCCTGCAGCCAGGATTCTCATCTACACAGGAACAAAGTATCTCATACCTGTTGGGCAGATTGAAGGTCAAAGACTCCTTCAGTACTTCGCTCTGGTTCCTTCTTCCTGCCTCAAGCATTGACAGACTCTTCTGTCACTGATCTCTGACCGATTGGAGGCAGTTAATCTGAGGAGTGTGACAATCTCCTCTGCAATAAAAACCGTGTGCCTCAGATTTAAAGTTAACAAATCATCCTGTAACCATTGCTACTTGTTCTAGAGAATTCCAAACATCTGACAAACACAGTGTGTAGACGTGTTTCGTAATCTGCACTTTGAATGCTTACATAATGCGCCATAGTAACACAATGATATATTGGATAACAGCCGAACGTGCTGACTAAATGCACTACAGATTCTAAGGTTAAAAAAAATCTGTAATATTCTGTTACCTGGGTGTCAGCGCATTCCGTCTTCAGAGTGCAGATACTGAAACCGCAATTACCCTGTACCAGATTTACTTTATCGAAATACAGTCGAGGCTGAGACCTCGACTGTGCAGAGATGAGGACAGCCGGATGCCATAAAGTGCAAACTCATCCACGTCACCAGGAAACGAATTTGTGTGTGGATACATAGAACGTAATTCTGCAAGAAGGGAGGAATGAGGGGTTCAGAGAAAAAAGGGTGCCTGCGGGGTGATGGTGATAACTCAGAGCGGAGTGTGGAGCTGATTGATGTGAAGGAAGATGGACAGTTAGGACAGCTAAGAGGGTCGTGCCGGGTTTGAGGGTTTAATCTGCAATGGGAAGATATGGAGGAGATATGAGGAAACTGGTGAAGTTAACGTTGATGACGAGTGTTTGGAGGTCCTACAGAGAAAGATGAGGTATTCTTCCACAACTCATCGAGTAGCTTGTATTTGCTGGTGGGCGATGCCCAGTACTTGCGTGCACTTGGAGTGGGAAGGGGAGGTGATGTAATCAGCTCCAGCACGGTGGAATGGTTTGGCGCATTTTTCCTAGAAATGTTCTCTGCAACACTCTGCGTGTTCCCCTCCTGTCACCCCAGTGTCAAGGAGACCGGGTCGAGAACAACATGCACGGTAAATGTGGTTGCAGGTGCATGAAACTCTCTGCTGGATATGGAAAGATCCTTTGGGACGGTGGAGAGAGGTGAGACATTTGTTGAAGGTGAATGTTTTGCACCTCTTGTGGTGGCAAGGGTAGACCTTGTTGAAGCCTTCTATTCTCCAAGGAGAACTAACCTAATTTTCCAATCGAACTTTACAGCTGACATTGTACATACGCTGCACCATTCACATGATCCTGTTCAGCGCTGTCTCAAATCACTTAATTTCCCCACTTCCTGGAAGTTTCACGAGCAGAGTTGAGCAATAATGCAGCTGGAGATTTCAGAGTCGGATTGACTAACTGAACAATCTGTTCTTTCACTTTGAAAAAATGCTTCCCTTTGTCGTATTTGCTGCAATATTAGCTCTTCCTCGTCCCACCTTCAGGCTCTCCGACCTCATTGACAGAATCTACTTTTTGAGAAAATCGATTGAACATTCTTGTGTACGTGCAGAACGGACGTATGGGCCCGTCCTAGATTTGAACCACAAACCTAAATTACTGAAAGCCCAAAAGCAAAAAGAAATGACATTCAATATGCAATGAAACACAGTCTGCTTGCGTTACGCATGCGCTATTCAGCTGACTCGGTCGCCGGGTCCAATTCATTCCACATCGCTCCTGGAATGTAGAGCAGCAAAGTGTTTCCACAATACCTGCTTCCCATTCTTTTTTCCCTGATTACTGACGTTGCTGTTTGCCCCGCATCATGGACCCAGGCTGTCTCCATTGGAGTACTATTAAACTATTTTATTTCTTCTTGCAATCTGTGCTGGGAGAGGTCAGATCCCGTTCGCTTTTCTGCCCAGTGTGAATCACGGTGGGTGGCATCAGTTATGCGGCAGAAAATGAGCAACTTTGATTGTGGATTTTTTCGAATCTCTTTTTTAACCGGGAAATGGAAATATGCTGAGCTGGCCAGAAAGGAAGGAATGAATAATGGAGATTATACCTCCAGGTAAATTAATATGAGTTCTATTGCATGCAGCCTATTTGGAGTTCAGAGTTCTTCTTCATACATAAAACCTGCAGAATGTCTAATGCAATACGGCCGTCCATTTGTTTCCTGCGACCGGACAAGCAGTTAAACTCTGAGCACCAACGTTCCCAAATGAAGCGAATCCAAGAGAAACGCTCACTCAGTGACAGTCATCACCACAGCCCTGAGCTGCGCTTCTACATAGAGTCCAACGCAACATAGACTGCAAAAATGAGCCATTGTTGCTCCCTCTGTCCCAGAGATAGCGAGAGGGATGGCATCATCATTCGGTATCATTCCTATGCAGACTGTTGCATTCAGCCATCCAATCCACGACAACTCTCTGTCACTGGTATCTCTCTGATTTTATTCACAAACGGTGATACATTTCCAAACACTGACGAAATGTGTCTGTGTGATAATGCTGTCACCCAAATGCTGATCATTTTGCCATTCATGTCTGAGCCAGTTATGAATAACGACTCTGATTACGCATCAGGCTAGTGCAGTTTTCACTCCTACCTGGTTCGAAAACAACGCAGGCTTTTATTGTACTGACAAAAAATCGTCCTCTTTGTTCTGAAGCCGAATTGATTTTTAATTTCTTGATCTGCAGGAAACTTCAGTCAATGTCCCCGATAACATCAGATACATTGTCCATTTATCATCTCCGGAAGTGTCTTCAAATTGTCCCACACGCTCTTCATGGGGACCTTTCCATTTCCATCATTCACTGATCCAATCACTGCCATTCCAGGGAATGGCAAGGAAACAACATGAATAGTCAAGTCGCAGCGTTGAGAATCTTTCGAAACTCTGCCTGCAGTAGTAGCAAAAAGGACGAAGGGTGAACTGTTCGACAGAGCAAGGATGATGGAGTCACCTTCTGCTTCTTTGACAGAATGGATTATTGTCTCTGACTTTCTCGAGGACATTAAGTGATGCGAGGTATTGAAAGTAATCCCGGCAAAGATGCTCTCCTTTTCTTGTTACCAGTGTTAATGCAAAGCCCAATTCTTGTTCCCTGGCCGGGAATTAAATCCGGGCCAGCGCGGTGAAAGCGCTGAATGCTAACCACTAGACCACCAGGGATGCCTGCAGCACATTCCTGCACAGGTTGTGTAAGAGCCCTCAAGGTCCGTGTGAGTTTTATTGTCAAAATTACTCGCTTGCTTATCGTCATCACATTTTCCATTCCTTGGCCTTGCATGGATTAACATCACAAAATCACTTCTGAATACCTCTGAAGGCTTTGTCAGCCTTTGCGTCTCTGTCTCTGACAGACAGTCTCTGTGCTCCAGGTTCAGACACCAGCTGGCTGATTAAGTTTTATTGCAGATCTCCTCATCTCTGTCTGCCTTCAACCTTAAATCTATGGCCCGTGGTAATCGATGAAGAGGAAACACTTCTTCTCGTCTACCTGATACATATGCCTCTCTAGATGGTATTTCAATCGCACATTCTCAAATGTTGGTGTGCCGTAGGGAAAATGATTCCAGTCTGCCCAATCTCCCTTCATAGCTGAATCTCTTCAACCTGTCAAAATCATGTTAATAATCTCCTGCACGAATTCCATTCTATCATATCCCTGCTATAATGTGAATTACATAACTGCACGCAATAATCTGGCAAAAGCAGAATGAACAAATGAAATAAATGGCGCAGAAAGCCACATACACTGTTCTTTTCCAATAAATTACCTTCTGCACAATATTGTGCTGTTTCCTTTATCTGATCCTGATGTTCCAATAATTTCTGGTCTATGTCCGTAAAAGTTACTGTGTGAGAATTATTCTCACAATCGAGCATCTAATTATATCGACGAGATGGAACTTCGCAACGGTGGGATTTCGGCGTTTTAACCCAGCAACAGTGACTGCAGCAGCACAGACTGAATAATGTCAATGTGAGTATTAGATTGTGCAAAGCCTCAGTGAAAATGCAGGAAGTATGAAACTGTTGGTTATTGATTATGGAATAGAGAGAAATCTCCGAGAAAGGTTGGGCTTGAATCCTGATGCATGAAACGCTGAGGCGTGAGAAAGTCGGTACTTGAAGGTGCAAAATGGTCACCTCGAAGAGCATTTTCGTGTAAAATATGACTGATTCCCACCTCCGTTTGCTACAACGGGAAAGATGCCTATTGCCATGGCTCAGATTGGAACTGAACTTGCGGCGGCCAAAAAATAAAGCAAGATTCAAAACAGCAATAAGGGTAGTCTTATGGGATATTTCGGGAACAGCATCATAGGCGCAACAGAAATAGTTGCCAAACATTGACTGAGATGTGGTTATTCAGACCGAGCTGAATCTTGAACTTAGAGTTTGTTCAAGGCTAATACTGAAAGATTTTTACAAAACATCAAAGCTTTAGGCGACACAGCAGAATATTGTTGAAATGTATTCCCGACAACAATGTAGTTTCACATCTCTTATTTCACCAATTTGCTCACAAAAGTAATTAACTGCTGCTGCGATATACCATATAATTCCTGTTCACAAGCCCAGAATCAGAGAAACTGAGTGGTGCAGCCCGGAAGATTCAACGGGAAATGGGGATAAGGAAGATCAGCGGATGTGGCTCCAGTGCTGCAATCGATGTGTGCGACGTCCACCCCAGAAGCTACAGTTGTGCGTCAAATTCAGAGGCTGGCTCCAACCTCACTTAGAACAGCTTCTGTTCTCATTGAACAGCGGGGAGTATTGGGATATCAGTTTGGGAGCTTCAAGCTTAACTGTATCAGTATGTGTTCAGATGGAGAAGGAAGCATTGGGACATAAGTCGAGGAACTTCAAACTCAACCGGAGCAATTTCAATTGATAAGGAACAGGGAGCATTTGGACATCAGGCTTAGGGGAAGGACTTTAATCTGAATTTAAATAATTTCTTGCAGGACATATATTTGTGTATTCAGGAAATATCTGGCAGAGGGAATTGTCTCAGTTATAAAGAAGAGTCCTGCAATGGGTCAAATCGTGAAGGTATCAGTGGTTCACACTGAAGTCTCGCAACACTAGGGTCTGGGAATTGAACAAAGGCCGTGATACGGCAAACCTGGAATTCCAACTACTGCACCACCTGGAACGACAACTGCGACCTTTGTATCGTTTCTTAATGGCACAGATTTTCGCTTTCTTTTTTCGCTAGAGATAATCGTCTCCTCCAAAATGATTGAGTCACTGAGTCTTTACAGCACATCATCTAGTTGTCCAAAGCTGGCCTGTTGGCTTGTGTGCTTTGACGTTCCAAATATTCATCTCAGTGCATGTAGGTTTGCTCGCTGAACTGGAAGATTCATTTCCAGACGTTTCATCATCGTACTACATAACATCTTTAGTGAGCCTCCGAGTGAAGCACTAGTGGTTTATCCGCTATTTATTTGTTTGGCTTTCCTTGGGTTGGTGAAGTCGTTTCCTGTGGTGACATCATTTCCTATGTTGATGCCATTTCCTGTTTCTATTTGGCAGGGGTTGGTAAATGCGATCCAAATTAATGTGATTGTCGATAGAGTTCCAGTTGTAATGTTCCAAAACTTCTCTTGCGTTTCTCTCGTGCATTTATACATAGAAAGCGGGCTGTACCGCCAGTTCTTTATTAGGAAGCTCATTGAATATGTCACATAGTATGGTGGTGAAATGTCTGGAAAGGAACCTTCCAGCTCAGCGAGAAAACCTTCATCCAGAACCTCAACCTGAGAATTTTTTTTTCAAATCTCGTTCTTCTCAATGATACCTTCCCCTAACGTTTAATCTAAAACGGCACACTGAATGGAATGAAAGTTGAGGGAGCAAAACTGTGCTCTCGCCCTTTAAAAACTGAAACTCATTTTCAACTGCAGAGCAAAACATCCAAACACTTACCCCCGAGAGTGACAAGCACTCAGACAATAATTCTTCATGCACTTGATATACTTAGTCCCGTATTAGTCCGTCTGCAGTGAAAGGAAATATCTGTTCATTCCCCTTTCCATGTTTCTCTCCCTTTGATTTCCCCATTACTCTGCAGTTTATACTGCCTCAAATCTCCCATCATGTGAAACCAGTACATTTCTTACCTCAGCTGCTTTCTAACATTCTGAATGATTTTCCTCAAATTCCTCGAAAAACAAAAAGGATTGGGGTATTTCAAGATCATTTTTAGTATATAGGACCAGCGTTCTAACCACTGAACTACAGAACCAGTGCATTACCATATTAGACATATGATTGCATGCATGAGACACTGCAATACAATGTAAGGATCGACAGACTGTGTCATAAACCAAGCAAATATAACAAAACCGAGACAGTGCCGAAGGTGTCTTCAAAAATGGGTGAATGCAATGCTAATTTAGATCGTGTACAATGTAATAAGAACAGAGATCACCCCAGCTAGTCTTTTCATTCGGATTCAGAGCTTTCACTGCCATGATTTGTCAATAGTTATCATTTATATTAATCCATAGCAAACGCTAACTGACCTTTCGAAAACGAATTATGTTGTGAACCGTCAGAATCACTTCCCTGTATGTTGCAGTTCGACAACAGCGATGTCAGCTGCTATTGCTTGATGTGCACTCGTTTTAAAACAATAACGGAGGGAATGGCGGGAAAAGGGATGGACAATTTTGGTTTGAGAGCGGTGAGTATGGACTTCGTGGAGCCAAGCTCAAGTGTGGGTGCTGAAGGTGGATTTTCCTGTTTACCCTGGTACTCTGATCTCACGGATCATTCACTCACAATGTGGGTGCTGAAGGCAGGTTTTCTTGTTTACTCTGGTACACTGTTCACTCTGAATCGTTCACAAACAATGCCTGCACTTTGTGTGTCTTCCTTACCACACCTCCGCTCGCTTCAGTGTCTCGAAGAGATATTCCCATTTTTGACTTGGCAAACTGTACCAAAATTAGTTTTGAAGTTTCGTATTTTAACACAATTCATTTTAGAAGCAGAAAGAGTCCATTCAGCCCAAGTCTGTTCCGCGATTCAATGAGCTCATATCTCATCTGATAATATTGAAATGCACTTCGTTGCCTTTCTTCATAATACTTGATAATTTTACTGACTAAATCTCTGTCGCTCTCAGCCTTCATTAATCTTAACGAACCAGACCCGACAGCCTATGCGGTACACAATTCCACCAGATTGTGAGAATGGCAGAACAATAGTTTGTCTACCTGCCAAATTGGAAAAAAAAACTCACTCCCACTGGAGTGGGTGAATGGTAAAGAGGACATGATGGCAGAGAATGCAACAGGTAAAGTAGAAGAAAGGGAAGGAGTGGGTGTGGCTTCACCATCACACCATCGTTCCGCCCTTCTCACATTCCAGTCACTTGCACTGCACAATTAACATCATTTCTCCAGCAGCAGAGCAACCCCTCTCCGCGTAATTGCACACATACACCATCCTTCACACTTCTCATCACATGTCACATGTGATAAAGCGTCAGCAAGACTCAAAATATGAACTTGCTTTCTCTCCATGGATGCCGGCTGACCAGTTTGGATTTCCAGCATTTATTGTTTGCAACACAGACTGCAGCATCTGCAGTAACTTGTTCCTATTTTTTCCTCATCTCTGTCTTAAAAGTGCGAACCCCATTCTGATTTAAACACTCTGATACTCGGCTGTCCGAGAAGGGAACCAACCTTTCTGCATTCAAGAAGTTTTAAATCTTCAACAAACTTGAATGTTTCAGTAAGGAGTTTGTTGTTTGTTGTAGTACAGTATGTGTCAGGCAAGGCAATGTATATCAGGCTTCTACCCATTTGCTAGCATGCCTGATGTCAAACTGTCTACGTGTCTGACAGAGCTGTTCCCTTTTCCATCTTTAATGACAGGAATTCCTGTTCGCTTTTTAGAGTTTGTACTGCCACAATAGATTCTCATTCCCTGACTCGGAATTAAATCCAGGAAACAGCAGTGAGAGTGCTGAATCCTAACGACCAAAGTGCCAGAGAAGGCGCGCTCAATACTTGCAACATCTTGACACTGGTTTTGTCTTCTTGTTCAGTTGCAAACTGATAGTGAGTTATTGAGTTTTGACAACAATCGGACAACCTCTTTGACTCACTATTTCAGTGATAGTCATCTCATATTATACTGCTGAATACAGTTTGCAGCACTGGGCCTTATGTTTTCTGACGTTTAAAGCACTCATCGAAATAGTTATTCCATGGCTTGAGAGCTCCAGTGGAACAAAGATTTCATTTAATCAATGGCAGGAAACATTGCTGTTTGTTGGAACATAAGCGCTACATTTTCCTGTTTGAAGACATTTCTGAAAAGCAAACTCTTTCTCGGAGCAGTTTTCCACTTTTCCTCATGATGCCATCAGTTTTGGATTGAATCGGCCAGGTTACAAAAAATGTCTCGTCTTTGCATCCCCTATGCTCAAATGCCGTGTCCTCTCCCTCAGAGTAAACCACCACCAGTTGTCTCTCTCCAATAACAATCCAGAATTAAGATAGCGAAATTACCGTTAAATATCTGGCTCACTGTCAGACTTTGTGATATTATGATATTATATTTGTGGTATTATAGCCCTGGAGCGCACAAGGGACATTATATTCTCTATTACATGCATTATATAAATTAATGATGCTGGTAAGAGATTAGCAGAATGATTCGTTGTATGTGCAATAACAAATAAATCGAGTATCTGAAACGGCAGCCTCGAAACCATCACAGTAACTCAGTGAGTATCACTAAATAAAAATCAAATGAAGAGCAAATGCTACAAATTGGAAATAAAACCACAAGTTGTGGTAAACACAGAGCACGTCTGGAAGTATTTATAAAGAGAAATCAGGGTTAATGTTTCCGTTTCGCAGAAGTGTGGAAGCAAAACGTTAGCTCTCCGTTTTCTTCACAGATGCAACCAGACCTGCTGAGTAATCGACGTAGTTCAGCGTCTATTGCTGTGCTCTGCAATCTGTGAAAGCTTTACATGGCTCTTTGGCTGTTTTGGCACATTTAATATGAATCTGAATCAATATCCATCCATTGCCCCGCTTGATTTCTGCTCTCTGTGTTCAATTGTCTGTCAAGGTCTTTCTTCCATTAACTCCAAGAATGCATTCAACTGTCTTAGATATATTATTATTCAATCCATTAACTCGCCAGATTAGGGATTTTTTTACAGCTGTACGCGGTAGCCATAATGTAAGTAGTATTCACCAAGTAATGATGAATGACCTAAGATTTGTGTCCAAAATCAATAACAATTGAATGATATCATTATGGTGCTGTAAACCAAATTTCTGGAGCAGTTAGGTAATGAGATATTAGCGGGAATACATAACATTTTCGAGCAAAATGTGTAGTTTATAATGAGTATTTTGAAGTGCAAAACTGAAGTTGAGATAGAAGGAGGTTTAGTGAACATTTGTCACAATTCATTGCCTTCACAGATGAAGGTTTACAGCACCAACGTTGTAACAACTAAAATCTCGAATGCTCAGGAGGTTAGAATTACATGTTACTCAGAAAAAATGGAAGGACATTTGTGAAAAAAAAATTCTCGGAATGTGCTCATCTCTGGCTGTGTTAGCAATTATTGACCTGGCTTCATTGCACTTGAGCGGGCTGGAGGCTCGAGGATGTTACAGGTCTGGGTGGACAGCAGACGACCAAGAGATGTGAATAGAAGGAGGTGAAGTTTAAAATGTATCTGTCCAAATACGAGTTGGTGGGTGAACCAGACATGACCCAAATACTGACATAGGAGCAGAGTTTTAGATGATGTGTAAGTTTTGGACGAATAAATAACCTGTATGTCCTTCCCTTACAGCATTGTTGGAGCTCGTGTGAACAGACAAATCTGCTAAAAGTGAGAGTGGCTAGTGGTTAAAACCTCATTTAGGTGCAGGCAATGGAAGGAACAATAAATCATTAAACAGAACTCATGCAAACTCATTTATAGAGGCAGCGAAAATCAGAGAAATGCCGAGAGGGAATGTGGGAGAACGGTTCTCAGTGTATTAACAGTTAGGTCAACATGGAACAAAGGAATTCATGACAGTTTCAGCAGCAGAAGAGAAGAAATAAAGTTAATTCGGTTGTATAACTTAGGCGGGCAGTTAGTGACAATGGTGAAGTATTTCACGACGGTTATGACGTGTTTGTTTCACACTCAGACAATTGCCAGGGAGAGGCATGGAGGCAATGGCGTGGCATTGGAGTTTGTGTTGGAGTCTGAAGAAAAGGCCACAATTTTGCCGTGATTTAACTGAGGATTTTTTTGCTCGACCCCAACTGGGCGTCAGACAATTCAGGATGGTGTGCAAACTGGAGAGAAATCTGCAGACCACTGAGCGGCGTGGTTGCTCACTGGTTAATGCTGCTGCCTCACAGCAGAAGAAGCCCAGATGCGATCCCAGCCTCAAGTGCCTGTCTGCGTGGAGTTCGCAGCTTCTCTCCCTGTCTGTGTGACTTTTCTTCAGGTGCTCCGGTTTGATCCCACAATGCAGAAATGTGTAAGTCCAGTAAATTGCCCATCGTTTTATGTGCATTAGTCAGAGGCAAATATGCCTGGTTGGGTTACTCTTTGGAGGGTCGGTGCGTATTGTTGTGCTGAAGTGCGTGTTTCCACACTTCAGGGAATCTCACCTGTTCGAATCAATATAAAAACGTGACGATGTTCACGCCAACCTGCTACGCCGCTGCTTCTCGGTGTTGGAGACTGAACGTTTGGAAGCTTCTGACAACGCTCTAATTAAGTTGTTGGTGTCTGCATTCCGTCCACTTCAGTCGCTACCTTCACATAGAAGACAAAATGTTGTGAGACATTATCTCATTGGCGTAGTCAAACCTGTCCACTGTGTGGGAAGGGATCCACTCAGTCATCTCACATGCCGTATGAGCAGCTCGTTCACGCTGATACAGATCATTCCAATACCCAGAGTGCGGAAAATTCTGTAAAACCTCCAGGGACCTGCCGTCCCATCCAAATTCTCATGCTAACGAGAGAGATTTTATATGCCAAAGGTCTGGAAAGTAACATAAGATACCTGATCTCCGTGTTTAATTCTTTGCTGTTGGAAGTACTATAAAGGTCCCAGGGATCTTATGCCTCCTACATGTGCTCACATCAGTAAGATTTTTAAATGCCCCGTTGTGGGAAGTGCTACAACGCCTTGAGGGACCTTTTCTATCACCAGCATGCTCACTCTGAGGAGAGAGCATTCAGATGCTCTCCCTGTGGAAATGGGTTCAGGTGACGAAACGACCTCATGGAGCACCAGGTGATTCACACTGGGAAGAGGCCGTTCAGCTGCTCCCAGAGTCAGACGGGATTTATTATTTGTCCAACCTCCTGAGTCACTTGAAAGTGCGCACTGTGGAGACATGTTTTCTGCGCATAGACAGCAGGAAGTGCTACATAAGCTGCCGGGTACTGAATTGTCATCAACGTGTGCACGCTGCGAAGAGACCTGTCAAATGCTAAGACAGTGGGACGTTCTTTTGAAAGTTAGTGCAGCTGAAGTCCCATCAAACCCACAAACACTCTCAAACAAAAACTAACAAACATAAAAGACCCAGTACAAACCATAGACAAAACCAAAGTCATCTATAAAATTCCATGTTAGGACTGCCACAAACACGACGTAGGACAAACAGGAAGAAAGTTAGCCACCAGGATACATGAACACCAGCGAGTCACAAAAAGACACGACCCCCTCACCCTCATAGCCCTACACACGGATGAAGAAAAAACACCATTTCGACTGGGACAACAGATCTATCCTGGGATAGGCTAAGCAAAGACACGCCAGAGAATTCCTAGAGGCCTGGCACTCCAACCACAACGCCATAAACAAGCACATAGATCTAGATGCCATTTATCAACCCCTCAGAAAACGCAGAATAAATGACATCACCATAAATCCCAGGAACCCCATCCAGGAGAAAGATATAAATAGAAAGCAGGAGACAACAGCTTCGCTTCACTTGGAGTTCGCCACTGATGATGTTACCTAGCCAGGTAATGATATGTCTGGTTATCGAACCTACAGACCGTGGGCGGCACGGTGGCACAGTGGTTAGCACTGCTGCCTCACAGCGCCAGAGAACTGGGTTCAATTCCCACCTCAGGTGACTAACTGTGTGGAGTTTGCACATTCTCCCCGTGTCTGCGTGGGTTTCCTCCGGGTGCTCCGGTTTCCTCCCACAGTCCAAAGATGTGTAGGTCAGGTGAATTGGCCATGCTAAATTGCCCGTAGTGTCAGGTAAGGGGTAGATGTAGGGGTATGGGTGGGTTGTGCTTTGGCGGGGTGGTGTGGACGTGTTGGGCTGAAGGGCCTGTTTCCACACTGTAAGTTATCTAATCTAATCAACGTGTTCACACTGACTAGAGATTTTCACAAGGCTCTTACTATGGGAATCTCGATAAAAGTTACTGGAACAGTTTTGTCATTAACGTGTTCACATTGATGAGAAACCTTGCAAGTGTCTCGTGTGTGCTAAGTGTTATTCAAGTTCTGTGGAACTTGTATCAGCTTGTTTACATGTTACATGTGACGTGGCATTTCACTGAAAGGATGTGTTCACAGAGTAAAGAAAGAGTCCGCAGGGCTTCATCAAATCTGGTAGAATTCTTTGAGGAGTCGAAGAGCAAGTGAGACAAAGCATAGCCAGTTGATGTGACGTGTTTGCATTTCCAAAAGGCATTTGATAAGGTCGCAAGGTTTGTGAAGGTTTGCAGCTCAGGTTGAGGTTTAGGGTGTAGGTTGCTCGCTAAGCTGTAGGTTCGATATCCAGACATATCATTACCTGGCTAGGTAACATCATCAGTGGCGAACTCCAAGTGAAGCGAAGCTGTTGTCTCCTGCTTTCTATTTATATCTTTCTCCTGGATGGGGTTCCTGGGATTTTTGGTGATGTCATTTATTCTGCGTTTTCTGAGGGGTTGATAAATGGCATCTAGATCTATGTGCTTGTTTATGGCGTTGTGGTTGGAGTGCCAGGCCTCTAGGAATTCTCTGGCGTGTCTTTGCTTAGCCTATCCCAGGATAGATCTGTTGTCCCAGTCGAAATGGTGTTTTTTCTTCATCCGTGTGTAGGGCTATGAGGGTGAGGGGGTCGTGTCTTTTTGTGACTCGCTGGTGTTCATGTATCCTGGTGGCTAACTTTCTTCCTGTTTGTCCTACGTCGTGTTTGTGGCAGTCCTAACATGGAATTTTATAGATGACTTTGGTTTTGTCTATGGTTTGTACTGGGTCTTTTATGTTTGTTAGTTTTTGTTTGAGAGTGTTTGTGGGTTTGTGTGCTACTCGGACTCCGAGGGCTCTCAGTAGTCTGGCTGTCATTTCTGAAACTTCTTTGATCGATGGTAAGTGGTTAAGGTTTCCGGCTGTGTTTTGTCTGCTTGCTGTGGTTTGTTCTTGAGGAATCTGCGCACTGTGTGTTTTGAGTGTCGGTTCTTCTTGAGTACGTCGAAGAGGTGGTTCTCCTTTGTTTTCCGAAGTTCGTCTGTGCTGCAGTGTGTGGTGGCTCGTTGGAATAGTGATCTTATACAGCTTAGTTTGTGTGTGTTAGGATGGTTGCTGGTGTAGTTGAGTATTTTGTCAGTGTTTGTCGGTTTTCTGTATACAGAGGTTTGTAATTCTCCTTGTCCTTTCTTTCTACTGTGACGTCCAGAAATGCGAGTTTGTTGTCAGTTTCTTCCTCCTTGCTGAACTTTATGCCTGTGAAGTTGTTGTTAATGATGTTAAATGTCTCTTCTATCTTGTTTCCTTATGTAATGACAAAGATGTTATCTACATAGCGAACCCAGATTTTTGATTTGATGAATGGGAGGGCTGTTTGTTCTCGCCTTTGCATTACCAATTCTGCTATGAATCCTGACAGCGGAGATCCCATGGGTGTGCCGTTAGTTTGTTTGTATACTATGTTGTTGAATGTGAAGTGGGTGGTGAGGCACAGGTCCACGATCTTGATGATGCTTTCGTTGGTAATGTGATTGATGGTGGTTGATGTATGTGTGATGGACTGTTATAAAAGTGTGGCGAGTGTTTCCTTTGCTAGATCGATGTTGATGGAGGAGAGAAATACTGTTTCGTCGAATGGAGTCATTGCTTCGTCTTCCTCTATTTTGGTGTTTTTGATGATTTTCAGGAATCCTGAGTGGAGAGGATGGAGTGATCTGACTCTTCTACTAGGTACTTTAGTCTTGCGTGTAGTTCTTTGGCCAGTCTGTAAGTTAGTGTTCCGGGTAGTGAGACTGTATGTCTGAGGGGGACTCCTGGATGAGACAGTGATAGGGGGACAGGTGAGTCGTATTAAGAAGAGGGAAGGCTGCAGAATGACTGAGACAATCTCGGAGAGTGTATAAAGATTTGGCAGGAGAAATACTGTATGAAACAGTGTGTGGTCAGAAGTATTGGGCAGAAGAGTAGAGAAATAAGCTATTTTCTGAAAGGGAAAAGGCTTCCGAAATGGGAAATGCAAAAACATTTGGGAGATCTTGTTCAGTATTCTCTTAATGTTGATATGTAGGCTATTTGAGAGTTGATGTGAGATACATTTGCTCAAACACGATAATCGAAATAGAATCTACAAGGGCATTACATGCAAAACAAGTGCCTTTAGATATGGAAATATTTATCTTTGTGTCGAATCGCAGTAGATGAGACAGATATGAAATGACTGACTCGCAGGTTTTACTCTCGATGTTTGAGAACTCAAACTGATGTTTTAAAAACAGTTCACAATTCTAAACAGGAAGTGTTGGAGTTCTTTGAAAATAAATTTTGGATGTATTTATGGGATCAGATTTAGTGTATCCCAAGACTCTGTAGAAGGCTGTGAGTAAAATATGGGGCCCCTTTGATAAATAATTTTATCATCTATGACCAGAGGTGAAGTGCCAAATAGCTGAGGATTACCGATTGTTGTGCATTTATTTAAGAAATGATGCACCGAGAAACCTGTGAACTGTGAACCTTTGAACTGTGAGTCTGGCTTTGGTGGTGGGTAAGTTATTGGAAGCGATTCTAAAAGATAGGACTTATATGCATTCTGAGTAAAAGAAAAAAATAGTTATATTCAGCATGGTTTTGAGTGAGGGAAAGTGTGTCTCACAAACATGATTGTATTTATGAGAAAATACCTGAGAAGATTGATGAGGGCAGAGCAGTAGACATTGTTCACGTGGATATTGGTAATTCCTTTAACAAGGTTCCACATGGTCGATTTATTCTTTCAGTTCGGTCACATGTGAATCAGGGTGAATTTCCCATTTGGATATAAAATTGTTCTGATAGCATGAGTCAGACACAGAACGTGAGGGTTGCTTCTTTTACAGAATGAAGGACTGTTTACAACAGTCTACGATAAGGATCAGTGCTTTCTGCATTTCTATTTGCCATTTTTATATAAGTCATTTAAATGGAAATATGCAAAGCATGGAAAGTAAATTTGTAGATGCCAGCAAAATTGGTCGCAGAGACGATTGTGAAGAATGTTATCTGAGATTACAAAGATCAATATGTGACTCGACTAAGGATTAGCAGGCTGTGTTTAATTAGGATAAATGCGAGGATCAATACTTAAACAATAAAAAGTGTGCGTTTGGGTGATGTTGTAGGATAGTAGACCAAGGAGGTCGGGGGCATAATTATTTGATCTTTGCGTGACATGTAGATAGGGTGGTAAAGGAGATGTTTATGATGCTCATTCCGTTAAGTACAGGAGTTGGGACGTCATCTTTTGGTAGCACATGACGTTGGTGAGGCATTGCCAGGAGTAGTGTGTGCAGCCGTGATTTAGGAAGAATACTCTTAAACTGGGGAATGTGCAGTAAAGATATGTCAGGCCTTTGCTGAGAATGGAGGTTTTGTAGTTGATGGAGAAGCTGGCAAGTCTGGGACTCGTTTTCAGTGGAGTGTTGGAGATTCTGCAGTGAACTTATAGCAGTATATAATGTTTTAAACGCGATGGATGACGTGAATGGCAGCTTCATGATGCTTGGATGACGGATTTCAAAACTAGTGAACAGATTTTTAAGGTGAGAGGAGGAAGATTTAAAAAGACACAAGAGAATTTTAAAAAGACTACTTTATAAAGTGAGTGTTTTGTGTGTGGAATGCATTTCCTGAGGGATTGATTGATGTGAGTACGTTTACAGCATTTGAAAGTTAGTTGAGAAATAGAAAAAGCTTTCAAATGACCTTTAAGAAGATACATGCATAAGATTTTTCTAATGATAAGAACAAAGCAAAGACAGATGGGACTAGTTCAATTTTGGACTTTGGTTGGCATAGACTAGTTAGGTGGAAGGGTCTCATTCAATGTTGTATTACTGCATCGCTCTATCTGAGCCTGCCTGCAATGAAACAGATTATTTGAAGTTTACTGTGCAGAATGTTGGCAATGAAAGTTTGGCCGAATTACTTCTTTGTGTGCCATACTGAATTGAATCCTGGTTTCTGCAATCTCTGTTCGCCATAGTATGTGTCAATGATTGGGATTGATGGGAAAGTATCTCGTCGTGAATATTTGTGCATCTGAGTTGGCTGTCAGTGTGAAAGAAGCTGAGATAATGGAGCAAGAATAGAGCTGAGAACGATGAGGTTTAGGGTTTGGAAATTGATTTTGTTTTTCACACACCAACACACTGCAAACCTCAGCTCATTGTTTCTCTCATTACTCCTCTTCTGCACACACTTGCTCCATCCTATCCCAACCACCTTTGCCTTACAAAACTTCGCAAGATGTTTTATTATTTCCGTCATACTACGTTTATTTCTTAGAATATTCAACAGTTTGAGAGCTGAATCGAAAACAAGAGACAGAGCAGCCAGTCCAAAAGCTTTGAAAATGAGCCTGCATCTTTTTGACCACGATGAAGTGATGCAGTCCGTTTGGTGAGACTTCTCACAGATTACCATTCGTAAATGGGTGAAAGGATTTTCATCCAATGATATCTGATTTCTGTGTGGATACATGTATCAAGTCGTTTTGCATATCATCTTTAAAGGTATATAAATATAGAAAATGGAAACAGGAGTAGATTGTTGTTGTATTTGATCCTGCTGCAATGTTCACTGTGATCAAGTCTGGTCATTGCCTTCAGTAGTTTGTTATTACTGTAGACCCGTAGTTTTTGAGCCCTGTAGACCACAGAATTGTACTTTCTTCATGGAAACATTCCGTGGTTTGACTTTCACACCTTCCTGTGGCAGAACATTCCAGAGGGTCACCCGTCTGAAGGAAGTAAATGGCCTGCCCGATATCGTACAACTGTGAACCCCACACCTCTCGGTCTGGACTCCATGGTCAGAAGGGAATGCTTCCTACATTTAACATGGTCATGCTGTTAGAATTGTATTAGTTGCTGTGACGTCCTACGTCTTTCTTCTAAACATTAGTGGTTTTCTTTCGAACAAATTCGAATTATTCCCAAAGTTCAGTCCTGCCATCTGAAGAATCACTTTGTTAAAAATTTGTTGCGCAGTCCCCATAAGCCAAACGTGCAAATAGCACTGGACGTATGACCTCACCAAGGCACTGAACAATTTCAACAATACATCCCTGTTCCTGCACGCAAATCCTCTTGTTACAAAGGCCAACATGCCATTTGCCTCCTTTATCTCCTGCTGCACCTGCATGCTTACTTTCAGCAATTTGCGTACACAGGCACCAGGAGTAGTTTTTCATTTCCATTTCGGAAATCTATGCTGACTGACTCTGTTCATCCAATCATTGGTTTCCAGTTTTAGGATAACTGGTCTATAATTCCATTTTTCATATCTATCGTTCTTTAAAAAGAAATGCGTAGTCACATCAGCTATCTTCCAATCCATTTAAAATTGTTCCAGATTCTACAGAATCTTCAAAATTGAGATTACTTTATTTAGGTTCACGCTCCTTGTTTCATATTAGATTTAATAACTGTAGGGCCACTTTGTTTAGTCTGCTTCGGTGGAGAGGAGCATTCCTGTGATATCTTTGCTTTTAATACTATAAATTTCCCCAACACCATTCCCCAACAAATACTGATACTTTTTGAGTTCTCCCTCTAATGTGCTCCTCAGCAATTTAGGGATATTATTTGACATCTTTTGTGATGACACAAGCGAAATACAGTATATGGTCTATTGATATGCCATCACTTGAACCCACATTATAACTTCCCCTGTTTCTGATTGTAAGGGATTTGTTTCCATTAATCTTTTTTTTTGTCTTCATCTAACGTCAACAGAATCTACAATTAGCTTGTATTTCACTGGCTTACGATCATACGTTATTTTCCCTCTTAATCACTTCCTTAATCGTGCTGAAATCTGAAATTCACTCAGTCTTCAGGTCTGTTGTTCTTTTTAGACATCTATATTAGGGGTGCTAGAAGAGCACAGCAGTTCAGGCAGCATCCGAGGAGCAGTAAAATTGATGTTTCGGGCAAAAGATTCCTGATGAAGGAGTTTTTGCCTGAAACGTCGATTTTACTCCTCCACGGATGATGCCTGAACTGCTGTGCTTTTCCAACACCACTAACCTAGAATCTGGTTTCCAACATCTGCAGTCATTGTTTTTACCGAGTTCTTTTTGGACACTTTGTACTCCTCTCCTTTGGATCAAGTACAATCCCTCATGTCCCTTCTTCGACATGGAAGAATCAGCTTTCCCGATTTATTTTGTGACAGATGGGAAAGACGACTGTTGTAATTCCTCCAAGGGATCGATAGATGTTTGCCATGCAGTTAAGTTTGTTCCCCAATTTATTGCAAACTTCTCCTCCTTATACCATCGTGATTTCCGGTGTTCAGAATTTATCCCCCAGATTCAGAATCAACTCTGTCCAACTCCATCTTAATAAATATTTTTATCATTGCATTCTTCAAGCTCCCACAAGGGTCCTCATACAGCAAGATTGCCAATTATTCCCTTCTCATTACACAAATAAAGTTATGCAATTAAAGTTGGCGTAGCGCCAGAGACGATAAGACCACTAACTTACTTTTGAGAGAGAGATACAACAGATGGCGCTTTACCCAAAGAGTCACTGAGCATCAAGCAAGGGACCAGGTTAAGAAGGTGAGAACTTCAGGGTGACATTAGCTGGTACGGGTACTGAATGCGTGGTGTTCGTGGTACTCTGAATCACAAATCAACCGTCCACCCAATTGAGCTAACTCTTCTCCAAATAATATGTGTTACTGCGCAGAGGAGATGGTTGGGGAGCAGGAAGTGAAGAAAGTTAAGTGATGCTGAAATATTCGCCATGACAGATATGACGTGCTTTTTTCGTGGGGTGGCTTGGCAAAGCGGCCTATGGCGTTGAATATAAGCGCCAGTCTCTATCGAGTTGTTGCTGCCGATGTCACAACTCCACTCATGTCAGCACTTGAATACAAAAGGTCTAAGCGTGTTCTGGCGGTTTTCATTTGAGTGTTTGCGACTCTTGATCTCTGGGTCATGCACATGAACTGCACAATGGGTGCTTTAATTTTCTTCCTGGATCCCAGCTCTCCATTTCACTTACACTGTGGGCAGCCTCACTCTTTCGTTGACACGTCCGTTTCCGAGGGAAAAGTCACTTCACTTCTCTGCAAGTGGCCGAGACAAGTCGATCAGTGGAGGCAAATGTACGATGCATGATGTCCCTTTCAAAGATGTAGGTTCCACTCCAAACATGTATTAAAATGGCCACTTTCTGGGGCGTTGGGGGTGAGGGGTGGGTGGGGAAATGTAAGTAAGTGTTCCATATGAAATGGTGCTGAACCGAAATTAACTGATTCAGAAAGTTCTGACGGAAACCTTAGCGAGATCTCCCTGAATGTCTAACAATTCATATGGAAAATGATCGTCTTGTGTGTCCATGCGGGTTGATGATAGAACTTGGTATTCTGCAAACTGTAATTCAGACCACACTTCATTTCCCAAGGTAGTGGCGACCACAATATGAGCAGTTAATCTAGTAGACTAGATTGTGCGAAGTGTAGGGAACGTGTTGCGTCACCTGGAAGGTGTACTTGAGCACTTGTATACGAAGCAGGGAGGTCAGAAATTGACAAGTGAGGAGAAGCAAGAAGGGAGGATACCGTAGATGACATTATTATAGATGTTGTTAATGAATGGTAAGAATGTGACCTTACCTGAATGCTCGTACTTTTCGGAAGAGGGTTGAAGATATAACGGCATAAATCATCACGAACGAATCAGATTTAGTAGACATTTCAGAGACATGGAGACAGCATAGTCAAGACTGGGAGGTAAATATTCACGGGTATGAGACAATTTTGAAAGGACAGAAAGGATGGTAAGGAAGGTGGTGCAACTCAAACATTAAAGGACAACCTCAGACCGATGCTGACAGATGATTTAGGTTCCATGGAGAATGAGGTTGAATCCATTTGGGAGGAAAATAGATGTTGTAAGAAGAAAATGTGATTAATTGTCGGAGTCTATCCACCTCCATATTTTAAGATCTCATTGGGGAGGGCAGTAAACAAAGACATAAATAACAAATGATAAAAATGGTATGGCACTTATCGTGCGGGATTTTAATCAACATGTCGATCGGTCGACGCAGTTCAATCAGGGTAGCCTTGACGAGGAGAGTGTTGAGTGTATCTGCTATAGATTCCTAAAATAATGTGTCAAGGAATAAGAGCAGAGGCCAAATTAGATTTGGTACTGGGTCATGAACACGGCCAGATGTTAGATTTGGCGGTAGGTGAGCACTTTGGCGATAGTTACCAAAATTCAGTTATGTTTACGTTAGCTTTTCAAAGGGATAGGTATACACCGGAGTGCAAGCGCTATTGCTGGGAGAAAGAAAATTGCAATGCGATTAGATAAAATTTCGCATTCACAGGTTGGGCAAGGAAACGGCAGGGAATGGGCAGAATAGAAATGTGGAGCTTATTCAAGGACCAGGTTCTGTGTCTTGGATAAGCATGTACCTGTCAGAAAGGGAGGACATTGTCAAGCGCAGGAGTCACGATTACTGAGGACGTTGAATCTCTTGTTGAGATGAAGAAGGCTTGTGTTACCATGAGATGTGAAGGCTTAGTTAAGGAGATTAAGAGTTACAAGTTAAACAGGAAAGACCTGAAGAGAGATTGAAGACGAGCCAGGAGGAAACTGAGAATTTGTTGGCAGATAGGAGAAGGGAAAATCCTAAAGCTTTCTATAGGTAGGTAAGGGCTAACAGAATGAATGGAATAAAATATGGCAAATGAAGGACAGTCGTGGTAAGTAGTGCATGGAGTCAGAAGTGATGGGGGAAGCGTGAAAGCAATATCTTTCATCAGGATTCGCACTGGGAAAACAAAATGATGTCGAGGACAATACTGACAAACAGGTTACTAGACGAGATAGGATTGATATTCGCAAGAACAAGGCGTTACAAACTCTGAAAATGTGCACATATATAAATTCCCCTGGGCCGGATGGTATTTATCCCAGGATTCTCTGGGAATTCAAGAATCGTTTTCCGAGCATTCCACTTTGATCTTTATGTTGCCATTGTCCAAAGTTATAGACCTAGAACACTACAGGATAGTAAAAGTTGCTCCCTCATTCAAGAAGGGGAGTAGAGAAAACCCTGAAAATTATACACCATTGACCCTTCTGTCGTTGTGGGGAAAGTGTTGGAAATGTTCTAAGAGATAAGATTTGTAATCATCTCGTTTGGAATAAGTTTATGATGGAAAGTCAAGCCGTTTTTGTGAATGGGAGGACGAGAGTCACAAACATTATTGAGTTTTTTGAGTAGGTCATTAAACTGGATGACGGTTTGCTCACTGAATTTGACAGTTCATTTCCAGACGTTTGGTCACCCTACTAGGTATCACATTCAGTAGGTCTACAGGCAAAACACTGTTCATGATTCTTGCTTTCTATTTTTCTGTTTGGGTTTCTTTGGGTTGGTGATGTCATTTCCAATTCTTTTTTTCTCAGGGGTGGTCAATGGAATCAAACTCGAAGTGTTTGTTGATAGAGTTCTGGTTGGAATGCCATGCTTCGAGGAATTCTCCTGCATGTAGGGGTTTGGCTTGTCCTCGGATGGATGTGTTGTTTCAGGTGAATGTAGTGTTTGTCTAATGCAGTGTTTGTTACAGTTACGGCACGGTATTTTTCAAACTTTCTTCAACTCGATGGAACTGCTTTCCCAACGAAATAGTTGATGCTATATCAATCAATTTTTTTAAGCTAGGGCTGCGTTTTTTTTGAAAAATAAAGGACGTAAAGATTACCTTCAGAGGTTGGTTAAGTGGATGTGTGTCCATGGAAAGATCAGGCATGCTCTTAATGATTGGCGAAGCAGTCTCTCAGTCCTGTGCGTCAAAGTCTTGCTCCTCGTTCTCTTTTGTATGAATGTCGGTGTCACATATTCCGCGATTTTAGGGAAAGCTTCCATGGGGCGGTTGGGGGTGTTGTTGAGAGTGAAGACACAGTGCATCACGATGTCCCGAAGGGAATGGTTCCTGGGGAAGGCAGACAAGGGCGGGGAGGGGAATATATGATTGTTAATAGCATTTTGCTGGAGGCGGTGGATATAGGAAAATATTTCTTTGATCACTTGGAGTGCTAAAGGTTCCAGACCAAGTTCTGAAAAATAATGGGATGAGAATGGATCGTTGCTTCATGATGGACATTTGCAAGATGGATACAAAGTCCTTCGTTAGTGCTGTATATTCATAATGTCTTTGAGAAGATTACTTTAGCAGCCACATAGCATTGAGGCCACAAGAGCGGGTCATAGTCAGGGATTTCTTTTCTCCCTAAAGCCTGTCTAACACATTACCTGCGATTACACCCCACCGATGATTTGTCATCGGCAGTCTCCATTAACAGCTATTCTCTCTCAGAGCGAGTGTATTATTCATCTCATTGAACAAATGTTCTTCTCTTTCTTTTCTTCTTTCCCAACGAACTGTTTACTTCTTTACAATACAGAATGAGACATGATGGGATAGTTCCTTTTCGCATGGATGATTGCAGTGTGAAAGAAACAAATCACAGGAGAAGCACAAAAGATTAGTCAGCATCTGAGTAGCAAGAGATATTTAAATCACAACCTTCTTGAGGATTCCTTAGTGCAGTTGCAACAATACTGAAAAAGTCAACACCGTCCAGAACAGAGCAGTTGAATTGAGCAGCAACACACAATTAATAAAACATCGACAATCATCCATTCCTACCATAACCAAACACTCAGACATGCATTCTGCACCATCTACAAGATGCACTGCAGATATTCACCAAGCCTCCTGAAAGAGTACATTACAAACTCACAACCGGTTCCATCTAAAAGGAAAAGGGCACCAGACAGATAGGAAAGACCTACAACACACTTAGCATCCTGCTCTGGAAATATACTGCAGTTCCTCCAGAATTACTGGGTCAAAATTGTGGAGTTCGCTCCCCTATAATTTGGATATACCGACAGCACAAGGAAACGATGTTTCAAGAAGGCAGCTCATCATCACCTTGTCCATTCAAATCAGGAATGAACAATAAATGCTGACCTGTTCTGGAATACCCACATCCGACGAAGAATTAAAATCATATGCTTTGGTGTTCTGAGGTGTTCTCTCTTTCTGAGATATTTCTGGTTTTATTTGAGGGGTATCAAAGATAAGGATTTGCAGTTGGGAAACTGAAACGAAGCATCACACCAGAATTTGACGGAGTCGATTTGTTCAGTGTAGCCTGAACCTCACCGGCCTTTGAAAATGAATGCAGAAAGATACATTCACAGTGGAGTGAAAGTATTCACTATCTGAAATACCGAGACATAATTGGAGGGATGCTGGAGAGAAGCTGGTAATGTGGTGAGGATTCAATTATTTGTCTGCCCTGAAATTTCGTCAGTGCAACCACACCGGGGAAAAGTCAACTGAGGTCCCATCAACATGTTCACGCTGATGTGAACACAAACTTGTGCTCTCACTGTATGACTGTTTCTCTGATGTAAGTGAATGCACTTCACAAGGTTTTCATTTAGATGTGAAAAGCATTCAGAAATGCTGAATGCATCGAAATATTGTTAAGTACATCATTAAGGATGATGTTTCTAAATTCTTGGAAGAGCAGGGTCTGATTAGAACAAGTCAACATGGATTTAGTAAAGGGAGGTCGTGCCTGACAAACCTGTTGCAATTCTTTGAAGAAGTGACAAGTAAGTTAGGCCCCGGAAACCCAGTGGATGTGTTCTATCTAGACTTCCAAAAGGCCTTTGATAAGGTGCCACATGGGAGGCTGCTGAGTAAGGTGAGGGCCCATGGTGTTCGAAGTGAGCTACTGGTATGGATTGAGGATTGGCTGTATGACAGAAGGCAGAGAGTTGGGATAAAAGTTTCTTCTTCAGAATGGCAGCCGGTGACAAGCGGTGTCCCGCAGGGTTCAGTGTTGGGGCTGCAGCTGTTCACGTTATATATTAATGATCTGGATGATCATTCTAGCGGGGCATTCTGGCGAAGTTTGCCGATGATACAAAGTTAGGGGGACAGGCAAGTAGTACTGAAAACTGGGGAGGCTGCAGAAGGATCTAGTCAGTTTGGAAGAGTGGTCCGGGAAATGGCTGATGGAATTCAATTTGAGCAAATGCGAGGTCTTGCACTTTGGAAAAAAGAATACAAGCATGTGCTACTTTCTATACGGCGACAAAATTCATAAACCCAAAGTATAAAGGGATCTGGGAGTGCTCGCCGTGGATTTTCTAAAGGAAAACATGTAGGTTTAGTCCGTGATTAAGAAACCGAATGCAATGTTGTCATTTATCTCAAAAGGGTTGGAATATAAAAGCCCCGTTGTGCTACTGAGACTTTATAAACCTCTGTTTAGGCCCCATTTGGAATACTGTGCCCAGTTTTGGTCCCCACACCTCAGGAAGGACATATTTGCACTGGAGCATGTCCAGCGGTGATTCACACGGATGGTCCCTGGAATGGTAGGTCTAACATACGAGGAACGGCTGATGATCCTGGGATTGTATTCATTGGAGTTTAGAAGATTAAGGGGAGATCTTCCAAAAGCTTACAAGATAATACATGGCTTGGAATAGGTGGACGCTAGGAAATTGTTTCCGTTTGTCGAGGAGCCTAGGACCCGTGGACGCAGCCTTAGAATGAGAAGGGGTAAATTCAGAAGAGTGAATGTGGGGACATTTCTTCAGCCAGAGATTGGTGGGCCTGTGGAATTCATTGCCGCAGAGTGCAGTGGAGGCCGGGATGCAAAATGTCTTCAAGGCAGAAAAAGATAAATCCTTGGTGTCACAAGGAATTGAAGGCTACTGGGAGAATGCGGGTAAGTGGAGTTTAAATGCCCATCAGCCATGATTGAATGGCGGAGGGACTCGATGGGCCGAATGGCCTTACTTCCACTCCTATGTCTTATGATCTTAACAATGAAGAAAAAGATCAAGAACAGGGCGGTCAATAGATATCTACCAGTGCCCTCTAATTGTACAGAAATCAGTGGAAAAATCTTTGAATTAGACGTGGTTTAAAACTGAACAATTAAGCGCCAAATTAATTAAAGACATTAAATACATCCAGTGAGGTAAACCCCTGCTGACAGAATGAACACAGTTCAATTCTCGATCGAATGACACCATAACGCTTTCACATGCGACCTCACTGGAATGTTTGTGCTATCACCACCTTACCACACCGTAGTGGCTGCTGCCTTCATTTGAGAAAGCATTGGCTGGTGATGATTTAACCAGAGCACCACCAGCCCTCAGGTCAGAGAAGATTTAGTGAAGTACAACATTCAAATTATCCTCAAACCAGTGATGGGAATTGGAACCACACTGCGCGCATCACACTGCTTTTTAAGCCAACAAACCAGCCAACTGAGCCAAACAGATTCCACCTGACTGGGCTGTCACACATGCGAATGAGTAATTGAATCCCTTGCTACCCACAGTGCAAATTAACTGTCTCTCCACGCACGGTGGCTCAGTGTTTAGCACTGGTGCCTCAGAGCATGAGGGGCATCGATTCCAGCATCGGAGGCCTGTCTGTGTGGAGTTTGCACGTTCTCTACGTGTCTGCGTGAGTTTCCTCCAGGTTCTCATATTTCATCCCACAATTCACAATTGGTGAATTGGCCATGATATATTACACATACCATAGGCTAACAGTTTGGTTAAATATAAGGGAGGGTAATGGATCTGAGTGCTCTTTGGAGGCTTTGTGCGGACTTGTTGGGCCGACGAGTCTGTTGTGGCACTGCAGGGATTCTTTGGGAAACCGCTTCAGACTGGGAAAAAATGGCTGGACAGCAACGTGAAGGATGCCGTAAAGGCCAGTAGAAGACTGCATGCCGATTTCAAGCTGTTACCCAGTGTCTGCACATCAGCCAACCACTTGCTCGATGTCATTGTTCGTTTTAGGGAAGTCTGGGACTCCTGATCGGGCATTCCATTCGCAGAGAACGAAAAGCTTGCCGTGCAGACCTTATATATGCTCACGTTTTCACGTTGCACAATCAAACGACGAGCTGGACGGACACTTTCATTGTACTTAGTAACGTGGACGGGAATGGGCTGTTCACTGCACCAAAACCGACGGGGGCATTCAAGTGGCTCGTGCAACCCGACAACTACAGGGACACCACCAGGCCAGTTTAGCAAACGAGGGCAATTCAAAGAAGGCAGTGCTAGAGTGTGATATTGGAACAATGAGTTAGACAGTGCTGATCCAGGCAATGTCGCCCAGGGCCATCTACCCTCTCCCTCTCCCCTCAGGTACGACAGTATCCTACCACACAACAGAGGCAGCTTCGACTGACTGCATACACTGTGGCCGATCCCTTCCACCGTGCTACAGAATCTAACTAGGGCTAACGTGAGAGGGACTTCTCACAGGCGATCTCAATATGTCTCTCAAGTGCCCCGTCTGAAATTCCGATGATGGATATGGAAGTGGTGGGGACCTGCTCATTCCTTTTGTTTTGGGTTCTGGGACTATCCAACCGTCTGTGGCTACCGACTCGGAAAATTACCTGAGTTGCAAAACCCTCTGCGCTGTTGGGTTTTCGCGAGTACCCATAACAGACCCACTCACCTAACCCATTAACTTCAATATTGGACCTGCCACTGCGACTGATGCTGCCATTATTTTAGACTCATGCCCAGCCGCCCGCCTGTGCCGGCAGACCTTGTGTAAATTGAATGCCAGTATCCACTGTTCCTCTGAGGGTCTCACATTACAGAACCCAGCCATCCATTATTCCATGCTGCGGGCAGTAATTTCACACAGCTCTGAACCCTCTGACCAGGTAAGCTCCTGCTACACTTGGTCATGCTCCAATTCGCCGACCTGCTCTTCTCGACCCCTACTTGCCCTGTTGCCAACGTCCCCTTTTTGTGGACAGATCGCTGACTCCCTGCTCCCAGTGGGGTGCAAAATTAACGGTATTGACTTGTCATGCATCCCACTAGAATTAATTGAAAAGGCCGACACACCACGGTGACATGTAATAACAAAGTAGATTCTTGTGAAATCTAAGGTCTTCAAGGTTACCTTCTTAGCAAATGCAGGTGCTGTGATGTTGTTGTAACCTCTGCGCTGACAGCTGAATTGATGTCAAACTGCTATCTGTTTTCTCCGTTGGTTTTGATCATTGTGGCTCTCGTCTAATTGCCTGAAGGCGACAGGGTGCCGACAAGTTGAGAGCTTTCTGCGCGGTTTCTTGTGCAATTTTCAAAGGGGATGAGGATCTGCTGTTCGTCAGGGAAGGTACCTGTGAGGCCCCCAACCCCCACTCACCCGAAACCCCACCACTCCCCAAAATCCATTTAGTGCAATCAGCAGCTGCTCTACCCTGTCAGGGCACACTGGATCCTCCTTAATCTGCCCTTTTGGAAGGACAGTCTGCTGTCATGGATTTGCCAAGGCTGGATGTGATGTGTTTTGCTTTCAATTTCATTTTCATCTCTGGCCACATGTAACCTTGTAACCCTTCCAGAAAATGTTCCTTTTTGTCAACTTAACCAAGTTCCCCATCCCTACTCACCACGTCAGCAATCTCTAAGTGAACTTTCCCACATTGACTTATTGATCTATTCCAGCCTTGATAGAACAGGGACTGTTCCTATGCCCAAGCAGCCTGCAGGAACATTAATGAATCAGGGAGCAACCTGAATCAAATTGATGGTAAATGTTTCTTAGGAGCCAATGTCTTTCCAGAGCTGTTGTTTAAAAGTATAGGTAACAGCCTTTAAATATGATTGCTGCATTCTCTGAACCGGAACATCCTCTGCCCACATTGATTGAACGACGCGCCCCTGCTGACCGACCGTTAATTGACCAGTTCTGACAATATTGCATTCAAAACGTTTCCTACCCTGACTACATGTCCTCACTTCCTGATAACAAACCTGGTCGCAGTATTTCATAGCTTCCAGTAATATTTTGACACTTACGCTAAATTCCAGCACAATCTCCATTCCCAACCTATTACTTTGTGTTTCCAAGCAACTTTTGGAAAGAAAGTTGGGACCCAGAGGTTTTGTTTTGCACCCCTATCATTTTGTTATCTCATCATTCCTGCACTTCCATTTTGTTTTCGTTCCTTCCAGTTCCCCTCTTTGTTCTTTGTCACTAAATCCTTTAAATTGCTGCATTTTTAAATTTCTGATGAAAGCAGATGGAACTCAGACAGAGTAAGAGTCTACAGCAGATTGTGATTATCTGTTAATTTGCAACATAATAAGTAAAGTATGATTAGGATTCATTAAAATTTCCGCTTAACACTTATTGATGTTGGAATATAGACTCCAGATTCCCCCTTAATGACCCTTAATATTTTCCGTGATTTAATTTTCAGATACCAGATTAAAGTACAATCAGTTCAGTTCAAATAGGAAAAGGCAGCTAGAGTCGCTGTCATCACTGCAACCCAACCTGATTTTGGACACGTGAGAACTTCATTTTCTCTCCCCAGTGCTCTGTCGATCTGAGCAACGTTCCCTGATTTCATTTCCTTCCCGTTTAAGCAGCCGTGCTCCGTGGGAAGTACTATTGGCTGTTATTGAATCTCCATCTCGAGCTGAGACAGGGTTATCTCCCATTGTGAGGTCAGAGACCCAGCCACAGGATGATGAGACTCAGGGGCCAGGCCCCACAGCACAGCCTCTGTAGAATCTCCATGTCTCAGTGATCCCCAGTGGGAAATGCACGACCGGGAAGTAGTCACTGTGGGCCTCACTATAGGCTGCACAGGGCTACACTGACAATTACACACAGAGCTTGGACAGCCAGTTCCAAGGGAACCGATGTGACACCTGTGTCCGGGTACTTTGCATGGGAATTCAATCTGCGTGTGTTTAGGACAAGAACTCTTCCACTCGGTTAGATCCAGACATTCAAAAGGGTCGAATATCTACTGTACGAATACCTGATATACTGCCAAACACCTAATGGAGAGTATCATTTACAGCAGATCCCAGTGGATTGTGCAACCAGAGAATTACACTGAAAAGTATAAATATTTCTCTGCATTAACTCAGTAAGAAAAGAATCATTCCAGTGGTCAGGTATTTGTTAGAGAAGCACAGGCTGGCGTTGCATGTCAGGCCCCTGCAACAACCTGGATATAGACTCTGTGCTAATCAACTGGGGACCTGAAGACACTGATGGGGAGACACTCCTAAAGAATTCACTAAAGTTGGAGCATTTGGAGGGTTCCACTTGGAAAGTTACGAATGTTCCAGGACATGCAAGACAAAGAATGCTCCCACCTAACAGCATTTGAAGAGTCACTTCGGCCAATTACAGCCCTCGACACATGCCCAACATCTTGGTCTGCTCACTCTGCCATTTTTTAATCCTTCCCACTCGCCCAAAACCCCAAGACAACAGCCCCACTTCCCTAAAACCGCTCAACTCCAGCCTCCCATAACCACTTTTTTGACACTCTAACTCCTAAACAAACTGTTACCTGACGCCACAATTACCTAGATACGCATTTTTTTCCCAGCAGCTATCAGGGTTTGGCTATGGATCTAGGTGTTTAAATCACAGACACTGTACTCACCTCTAAAGAAACGTGGCTTGCCTTTCCCCAATCCACCTGAATTAAAGAAAAATGTGTTCATTTCAATTGCACTTTGTATTTTTGACGGAACTGGAATCGAATTTCAATCTGCAAGTTTGGAACTCAGTACAGTCAGTTCTTCGATAAAACGATGGTTGCATTCCTGTGCAATCGTGCGATATAGAAAATTTGCACTTTTGAAACTGCTTGAAGTGTTGGCATTGTAATCATATGACAGTTAAGATACACCTTTTAACACTTTGTACTGTCGGAGCAACATCCCCAGTTCGTCAATCGGTACTGAAAAATTTTGGTGACGTTAAAGCAGAATATTTTAACAGCACGACCTGTACTAACACTTTAAAACTTAAAATTATTGGACTAGCGATCATAGTCAGAATATCCGGGCAATTGGACTTAATGCAGACTGTATCACATTGTTATTTGTGTCATTTTCAACTTAATGATGATTTTTCAAAATGCAGGAAGGGCACATGACATCGAGGGTATGTCAGATAAAGAATTGACCGGGTACATTCTCCTGCACGCTCGAAAAATAACTAATGTTGTTGATTCGGTGTGAACTATATTGCAGTAAATGGGCAGATAGGGCCTGCATCTAAAAGACTGTGGATATAATGCATGGAATCTGGTCTTAACAGAACTTTCTTATCGGCAGATAACCGGAGTTAAGACAGTTTCATATTCTGGGTCAGGTTCCTTATCTCATCACTGTGTTGTATTGATGCTGTTTTCATGATCTGATGACCCGACAAAACATTACATTACATCGTGCTTTATTTTCCATCGCGATCAGATGTGGTTGTCCATTTGCCTCCTTAGGCTTGTATAAGAAATGCCAAAGATTCACTGCATTTATCAGACTTCATGCATTACAGACTGCAAAGAGATAATCACAGTTAATCAAAGTTTCAGGAAGATGGTCCAACAGCAACAATTCCGGGCAGTGTAGTTCAGTTATTGTGGCTATGAATACCACAGGAAGGGAGAGAGGCTGAGCTAGCAAGATAGCTGTCAGAGGATCACCTGGATTTATTCATTCATGATGTGGCCTTCACTGGCTGTGCTGTCACGTATTCCTCCCGAGAAGGTGCTAGAGAGTGAGCTCACTTCCTTAACCACGACAGATTACTGGAATAATGTGTGCATTTGTTCCTGAGTGAGTTCCTTCAATCATGAGGATGGTTTGGAAAGAATGAAACTTCACAATGGGAATCCGATGGGACTTTCAAAAATCATGAGACTTCTGGGAGTAACTGTTCCCCGAATATAAGGTTCAAGAAGGAGACAACACAGGCTGAAATTATCTGAAAAAATAACAGAACAGGTCAGTGCAGGGCCTTCGGCCCTCGATGATGTGCTGATCGGTTAATCTACATTAAGATCAAACTAAAGGTGTTTGGTGTGGAGGGCCCTGATGGAGTTCTAATGGAGGCTGCTCCAACTGACGCTTTTAACAGGGAACTAGATCATTATTTGAATTTCACTGAGGGGTGGAGAGTCAATGGACAGTGCAGAGTGTCACAGTTATTCCGTTTGTGAATCTCAACCTCCCACTTTGTCAGTGAGGACTTGGTCACTGACATCAAGAGATGTCAGCATGCTGACGCTTGGCTTGGTAGTCTTGGTTGTGGACAAGTAGCTTTACTCAATGTCAAACTCCAGAACACAGGACATGTCTTCAGAATGTTCAGATGACACAAATTGACAATGCAGGAAACAGGGAAGAGAAGAGTAGCAGAATTTAGGAGGACACATGCAGAAGCTATTTCTAGTCGGTCTGAGGATGAAAGTGGTCCACAAGATTCCTGACATCGTCACAATGAAATAGTCAGAGCCAGACTTCCTTATTGTTAGTGGCCAATTAATATGAAGCACAGACCTCCAGTGGAACAAACACGAGAGACGCGAGAACTTTCTGTTTGTCATAAAAAACAAAACAGTCACGCAATGAGCATGGGGGAGAGACATTTCTTGTGTTTCATCAAAATCACACTCTGACATGACAAACCCTCAAAACAGCTAAGGGATTGATATTTCTAAAGCATATCCCACGTGAAGCTTGTTCAGAATCAGTCACAGAATTTTTTTAATATAAATCTGCAATCTGACCAGATTGATCCAGAAGGCAGAAGCTTGAGAGACGTTGCAGAGCTTTACCACCATGCTTCCTGGACTGGAGGGCATTTCTTATGTAGCAAGATTGAGGGGACGACGGCTTTTCTCATTGGAATGAAGAAGGATGCGGGGTAAATTGATAGGGATGAACAAGATGATAAGATCCACAGATAGAGTGGATAGTCAGAGACCTGTTCCCAAAACAGAAATGTCTTTATAAGGGGGAATAATTTAAAGGTGATTGGAGGAAGGTTTCAGGGAGATGAGAGGTAAGGTCTTTCTTTGCACCGATCAGAATCTGTGGTTGTGGTAGTTGATTCAGATGTATTACGGATGTTAATGCGACTCTTGGATTGGCACATGGATGATAGGTTATGCAGATTAGTTTGATCTTAAAGTAGATTAACCAATCACCACATCATCGAGGGCCGAAGGCCCTGCACTGACCTGTTCTGTACCATTTGTCTTCCACATCATTGACTCCACTGTCATATAAATTTCTGATACAATAAATCCCCCTGAATGATAATGTTTAATAACGCCTCACCATTTTCAACGGGATCATTCAGTTTCTGTTCGATTCCTACTACAATCGTGAACTAAATATTGCAATTGTACCACGACCTCTGGAAAGACATTGGGAATATAGCGTTGAGACAGAGAATCAGGAATGGCCACATTGAAGGGGAGAGCAGGCTGTAGGGGCTGAATGACTTCTTACTGTCCCTGGTTTCTGTCAACTAAATGTCGTCCTGATAATCTCATCCTAAAAAGTATCAATGATTACATTGGGGAAGCACATCAGTAGTTGGTTTCGTTCAGACACTCCTGCATCTTGAAAATTTGAATTTTTCTTTGCAGTGACGACGAACAGTCAGTCTGAGAATCAGTGTTCCCCAGGATTCCTGATAGCGTCTCAGTGGAAAAAAAATCATAGGAACGCTTCCTTACTGTTCATGGCCAATCGCATGCAATAAAGACAGACACTTCATGGAACTTCCGGGTTGTTCACGGACCTGGATGATAATCTGCTTTGTGATTTACTGACAATATAAATGCAGAGGAATTACACTGGATATCCGCAAGTAACTTGAGAATGGATAGTTATAAACGCTGTAAAAATTATCTTAAGGGTATCCTAAAATGTTTTAAAGGTAATTGATCGGTTTTGAAATTTATTCAGCATTGTCGAGGGAATGGGAGGTAATTTCAGAAACCGAGAGAGAGTTAGAGACACACATAGAGAGCCACAACCACAGGTACAGGATAAGATTGCCCTGGAGATGTTTTGGAGCTGACTCTGTGGCCTACATAAGGCAAGGCAGCAGCAGATGGAATTCAGTAATTTTCTGGTTATATGGATGATGTTTTGTTTACTATCTGGCAGAGTATATATCGCAACACGCATAAGGCTTTGATAGACCTGCTCCGATTGCTCTGTTAGAGGCATGAATAGCCTCGTACTATTCCTGATTTACAACTTCGATAATTTGAATGTCCTGCTTCTTTTCCTATATTATAGTCTGGCGACGTGAATGCACTTATCCTGAGTAAGATGCTCAACGTCTGCAGGTCCTCCTTCTCCTCTTGATGTGTAACGAGCTTGGGGCCTTATGGAATGTTCCTGTTGCCATGTAACAGGTTTTGGGGTTAAAAATCCTCTTCACTTTCCTCCATAACAGACTGTCGATGCTGAACGGCGTTCTGCTGCATTGCTGAATTGTAAATCATGAAATGATTCGCCTTCTGGTCCCATACATGAGAATGAATTAACTCCTCCTTTCCCATAAAAATTCGGAAGTTTTTTTCTAACTTCTACCCTTCCCGTGCAATAGGCTTGATGTGTTGAATGGACTCCTTTCATTTCAGTGTAACAATCTCCAATAACTTTTTAGGCTCTTTCAATTCCTGTGTTGCAGGCTTGAGGCCGAATTCTGTTGCTGTGTGACAGAATTCCCTTGCTGCATGACCTATTACGGCTCTAGTCATATGAGATGGAGGAGGTGAGTGACCTCCTGTTGTATCTGCATATCAAGCTGCTGGGAAAGAACAGCCTCGTCCAGTGCTGAGGTAACATATTCGAAGCCCTGAACGTAGTTCTGTAATTCCTGTGTGGCATACAGGAAGTTCGGAATGGATTCGTTTATGATCTGTGTAGTTTGATTCTGTTGCTGACTCCTTCCAATGTTCAACGGATTTTTGTCATAATATTTTTGTTTTCAGGTAATAACTTCATTGCAGGATTCAGTTGTGGGAAACATCACAGATTTACTTCTTCAGTGAGGAGGCAACATCTGTATGCCCTATTCCAGATATGATCTCGCTAAATTGCTGTACATCGTCAGCGACATTTTGCTAGTCGGTTCCAAAGTTTCTACCCAGATTAGAGAAGTCTCAGCTGTCTGAAGGAAAAAAAGAGCATTGTTGAGAGATCATTGGCTTTATCTCCTCCACCAGTATAAACCGCACAATGATACATGAGGAGAACGAATATGATGTGTCGAGATAATCTCAACATCGAGCAATGCCTCGTTCAATGGATCGCCTGAATCGACCATTATTTTGCCCATTCGTGGCGTGACTCAAGCTCACTGAACCTGGGAACATGGAACTGAGAAACAACAAGGAGATGCAAATATTGAGGATTGTTATATATCAGTTAAAGCTCCATATAAATTTCCACGATGTTCAGAAAAAAAAAGCTGGAAATTACTGATATACATTTACACGTATTCGAGAATTGAAGTTGCACATAAACTGTGTTAAAGCAAGTGAATGCTAATCCTGAGGACATATGGATTTCAAGAATTTGTCTAAAGCAGTTTCTTTTAACATGATGTTGAGAAATCAGCGATCGATCAGGTTATTTTGGGACGGGTGTTGTGTGATCAGAAGAGCTAAATGAAAAGATCTGTAAAAAATACCTCGGAAGCAGTGGTTATAAAATATTGAACTTCACAAAATGCCTGAAAACAAAACGGTTTGTTTGTGAAAGTATAGTTATTATCCTGAGTCTGGCAAGCCATGAAGGGACAGGCGACATGTTGTCTATGGGAATTGGAAAAATACAAGAAAAGTTTTAATGGAAGACAGGCAATGTATGTTACTTACAGAAACAATGGAAGGTCCGCAGTTTACATAAATCACTTGAAAGTGCAGAGTTCAATGAACGATGACTCAATGATAGGGAAGAAAAGTATTTAAACATTGCGATAGATCAAAGGGAGCGCCGCAGAAAAGTTCCAGGTATTGTGGTAAACTATAGATTCAGGGTAATTTAGGAACAAAGAATCTGGAAAAATTGGCAATTGCTGTTAAATGACTGCTTGCAATTCCACAAGATTAACTGTGAAGATCTTTAGCAGAAGTATATAATACGTATGCAGGGACTGGGGACTTTTGCTGGACGCATCCCATGATCTGGGTGCCTTTTATCTAAGGCTGCTAAAGGAGACGCGAAAATAAAGGCACGCACCCATTTTGTTTTATGTCGACACTGGGCACAAGGGAGGTACCAGAGAGTGAGAGAACAACTAACATGCTTCCACATAACAGGAAGAGTGGTGGAGGAAGCAGAGGAGATTACCAAACAATAAGTCTCAAATGGGTGTTAGAGATTTTAATGCAGAAGTTACGATAGGAAAAAATAGATTTCATTTTAGACACCACGTATTATTAGTAACAGTTCACATGAATTTGTCAGACAGAAATCGTCCCAAATGAATTTGAATAAATATTTTCAAGACCGTAATTTGAATGTTTATTCAGCAAGACCTTTGACTTCGTGACACATGCGAAACTGACAAAGAAAGTAAAATATTATATTTTGAAAGTAACTTAGCAAGTTGAATCCAGATTTGCTGCAGTGTCAGGTGGCAGAAGGTGTTCGTAGAAGGCTGTGTAACTGCAGGCCAGGAACAAGTAAGAAACCATAGGGTTCAGTGTGATGTCCTTATTATTTGCGGTATTCATAAATGAATTAGGTATGAATCTGGAGGGTGTGGGGAAATATCAGAACTTTGTGTTTGACAGAATATTTGTCGAATGGTTGGCAATATAGAGGAATGTCTTCCGTTACGAGGAAATGTTGATGGAATGGGCAGATGGAAAGATCAAGTCAGATCTAATTTAGCAGTGATGAATGCGCCACGACCTACTTTGGAAGAAGGAATCAGGCAGATGAATGGCAGTACAGTCCGAAGTTTAAAAGCTGCTTGTCCACAGATTTTTGAAGTGACTGTAATCTTTCAAAGGCCAGTTGAGAAGGCATAAGGGACGAGTCGCATAGGCAGGTATTTAGTCATCAAGGCGTAGATTATAAGAGCTACACAGAAGATGGCAAGGCCACAGATGGAGTACTATGTGCCGTTTTATGCATTATAATTCAGAGAGAATGCAATTGCATTGGATCGGGTGCTGAGGAGATTCACCAGAATGTTCCTTCACGTGTAACAAAACAGCTATAAAGTGAGTTTGGGTACTATAAGGTTGTTTGCTTTGGATCAAAGATCATTGAAAAGGACCGCAATTTACATGCGTAAGATTAATGTAGGAAGGGAGAGCATGGAAAGGAAACACCGTTCTCTTTAGTTAAAGGCACACGATTAAGGGAGAACACGTTTTACGTGGAAGGCTTGAGGTTCCGAGAGGATTGGAGAACTACCTTTCATCCAGAAGTTATGGGGACACTGGAATGCATTGCCTGAGAGGCGACATTAGGCGAGTAACCTCACAACTGTTTAAAAAACTAATTGGATGAGCACGTAAAGTGGCATAACATTCTTCTGGGAAAGTGTGTATTGTGTAGATCATACTTGTGATGGTACATAGACTATTCTTCTTATGGCTATGGAAGGTCGAACGTTGACCAGCCAACTGAGAAAATGATGGGTTTCCAGCGAGTAATTTTGCAATTGTAAAAGCTTCTCGAAGTGTACCGACGTGAAAGTTTAGAGGCGACAATGGCATCTTTCTTACTGTCTAAATCCAAAGGTGGAGGATAGGAAAATAGCAGAATATGAAGCAACTACATCCGTTTTGTCTCAAGGGCAGACAACATTAAAACTTATGTGTATTTGTTTCTTTTCTCCTTCACAGTACGATGAGATCTATGCATGGCAGTGACTTCTGAAGCCATATGTCAATAAAGATGAAGTGTTTGTCACGCTGATCAAGGTGGAGAAAGTGAGGACTGCAGATGCTGGAGATCAGAGCTGTAAATGTATTGCTGGAAAAGCGCAGCAGGTCAGGCAGCATCCAAGTAGAGAACTTCTTCAAGGAAGGCATCCTTGCAAGAGGATTCGCATGAGGTTAAAATCTTCTAGGAGAAAGTGAGGACTGCAGATGCTGGAAATCAGACCTGAAATCTGGAAAGGCGCAGCAGGTCAGGCAGCATCCAAGGATGTTGCGCTTTTCCAGCAACACATTTGCAACGGTGATCAAGGTGCACAGAACCTCTGATTGGGTCGAAGTGACATTAAAAAGGATTTGGATCACCGTGCACACAAGTCAATGAAAGCAATATTGCAGGAGCAGAAATCAGTTTGGGAAGATTTGTGTAACAGTATAAGGTTGCCTTACTGATGCTGTACAAGTACTTGGTAAATCCTCACCGTGAATATTCTGAAATATTTTGCGGAGTTGGGTCTCCTCAACTCATAAAGCATGAACAAACTGAACACAGTGATGACAGATTTGTTGGTTGCACGCATTTTTGGTTAATTAGACGTGCATTTGATGAAATTTAGTAAAATGAGTGGCGATCACAGCAAAACATATAAAGCCCTGAGAGGGTTAAGGAGACTGAAAGCAGAAAAATGTAATTCCTGGCTTGGACGTCTAAAAAAGGGGCCACCAGAATAGGGACAGTCAAGACCCAAGCTGCATAGAGATGAGAATAAGTACTTTCACTCAAACTTTGGTTAGCCTTGAAATTTTCTACGATATAAATAATATCAGACGGGTAGGAAAATAATTAAAAACAAAGCAACGTTGGTGGTAATCTTCAGATTGATTCCGGTGTGATGGGCTCGTGAGTAAAGAAGAGGAGGATATGACAGATGAATGCGTTTCTAAAGAGTTGGTGAGGGGAACAGGGTTCAGATTTTTTGGATTGATTGAATCTATGCTGGATTAGACTTCACCTCTTCCAGAGGGGTGAGTTGCAAATAAACTCAAGGGATCCAAAACAATCCAGCCAAGTTTGCAAGTATAAGAAGTACGGGTTTAAACCAGGATGGCAGGTGGGTGTTATCCTCAACAGTGGGGAGCACAATGCAGTTTCAGTTATTAGAAATTGTAATTTAAATAGACAGACTGGGCTGGAGCATGACAGGGTGTGACGTTGCCAATTGGATTGATTTTCACTTACGTCAAGACAAGATGGCTAGCAGGTGAGGGAGATGTACTTAGGACATGGATAGATACGGGGGCTAGCATAAAAATAGCCCTGACAGAAACATGGTTAAGGGAAGGACTGGAATGGCAAGAGAAGAGCTGTGTAAAGTTGGGAGTGGGAATTGCATTTTTGATTAAGATTATATGAGAGTCCATAGAGTGTTGAAACAGGCCTTTTAGGCCCAACACGTCAACACCGAATCATCAAAGTGTAACCCACCCAGCACATTCCCCGACATTTCCACCTGACTAATAGACGTAACACAACAAACAATTTCGAATGGCCAATTCACCTGACCTGCACATTTTGGATTGTGGGAGGAAACCGAACCAAACCCACGCAGACACGGGGAGAATGTGCAAACTCCACACAGACAGATGCCCGTGGCGGGAATTAATCCAGGACCTTGGCCCTGTGTGGCAGCAGTGCTAACCACTGAGCCACCGTGCCGCCCAAAAAGCTGAATGTCGCAGCAGTCGTCAGAGATGAGATTACTGACGGATCATCTGATGAGTCTTTATTGGCGGAGCTTGAAGAAGTAGATTGTGACGTTATTAGGGCTGCATTATATGGAACAAAGTGGTAAGTGGAAATAGAAAAACAAATATGCAGGAAGATTGGGGTGCCTTCGCAGATCAACTTCGTGGAAGTGTGGCTATATTTATAACGTCCAAAAGACATTTGAATACTGACATGAATTGGAACGGTTTGAAGGGATGTGGGACAGGATCTGGTAAGTGGGACTGGTCCAGTTTGGGATTATGTTCAGGATGACTGATTGGATATAAGCGTCAGTTTGCGTGCTGTATTATTGTAAGGCTCTTTTACTCCCGAATGTCATGCGAGCTTTGATGATGCTCTTCCATCAGTAAGGTGATGTTGTCCTTGGCTTTGTTTTTCTCAAGAGTTCGTAAAATAGATAGACTCTGTACAGTTTCGTTTGGACGAATTTTAGGACCAAATTGATTACAAACAAAAGGTACCGCTTCAGGCAAATGGCTTTCAAGGTTTTGTATTTCCAAGAAGGAATTTACAATGAACGTAGAGTGGCCCGTTCTCCCAGCTGAGCATTTTCTGAGTTAATTTGGTTTTGGCAGGCTGACTCGTCAGGGAAAGCAGTCAAGCAGCTGAAAAACTGCTGGAAGTAGAGAAAGCGTGTTCATGTTGATGCTCCTCGCTCTCTGACATCTCTCATGTAAGACCCTGTGTATTATTTTAATTTTTGGGCCAAGCAGTGTTTATGGGGACTGTTTAAAATATTAGTAAGAGCATCAATAATTTGATATACTCTGTTGGGGATTCGGATACGTTACTTTATTCGGTACTCTGTTCTCTTTATATTCAGTCAGAAAACTTATAAACAAATTCTGTGTTGTTTAAAATTAAGTGCTTTGACCAATTGTTTCCCTCCTGGAATATCCACCTTACACCTGCGGAAAACAAGTAACAAAATTAGAGTCTACCCGATTTTTTTGAAATGGACGTGCGGTCTGGCCTAATTCATAACAAACTCAAGGGACTGAATTAAATTAGGAATCAAATAAATTGTTTCGTCGATCTTTAGGACAGGAGAGAGAAGGGGTAATATTTGGAAATAAAGGTTGAGCCTTCGACATATTGAAAAAATGAGAGGAGGTTTGATGGGCTGAATGGGCGCCTGCAGTTACAACGTCATAGTTTTTTTTAAAAAAATAATCACATGAAGAGGCATACTCAAAGTGCGTTGAAGAGATGTTCAGCCATGAACGAGAATGCGTGGATGCAAACGGACTGAGTGGCCTACTCTTTCTCCTTTTGCTATTTCTCATGTGGGATAAGTTACAAACATTCTCAGAAGCTCTCACATATTAGGAAGGAAGAATCTTCGGAGTCGATTGGGATGAGTTCGTCCTCTTATTTTAAAATGCCAAGTTGCTGCTGGGTGTTTTGTCAAGTTTCAGCCGTTCAGACATCGAAGTTATTTGATATCTTTTAATGACCATTTCAGACAGCATTTACGAATTAGTCACATGTCTGTGTGTCTGGTATCGCTACTTGGCCAGACCAGGGGAGAAACATAATTGACTGGTGATGTGAATAGACCTTGGATTTTGACAGTTTACTAATTGCCTTTAACTTCGATTATGTATGAGAGCAGCAGTGTGGTCCTGTGGATGATGGAACCAGTGACGTTTCCACAACAGAACTATTTCCACATGGGGGCCTATTGCAAACTACACCCAGCAAGCTATTTCTGTGTTGATTGACAGCTCTGTCAAAAGAACTTCCACCAAATTGACTGTCATGCTGAGACTGGCAAGATCTGAACAATGTGTTGCTGGAAAAGAGCAGCAGGTCAGGCAGCATCAAATAAGCAGGAGAATCGACGTTTCGGGCATAAACCCTTCTTCAGGAATGAGGAGGGTGTGCCAAGCAGGCTAGATAAAAGATAGGGAGGAGGGACTTGTGGGAGGGGCAGTGGGAACGCGATAGCTGGAAGGAAGTTAAGGTGAGGGTGATAGGCCGGAGAGCGGTTGGGGGTGGAGAGGTCGGGAAGAAGATTGCAGGTCAAGAAGGCAGTGCTGAGTCCGAGGGTTGGGACTAAGAAAAGGTGTGGAGTGGCGAAATGAGGAAGGTGGAGAAATCTGCATTCATCCCTTGTGGTGGGAGAGTTCCTAAGTGGAAGATGAGGCACTCTTCCTCCAGGCGTCGTGTTGCCATAGTCTGGCGATGAAGGAGGTCAAGGACGTGCATGTCCTTGGCGGAGTGGGAGGGGAAGTTAAAGTGTTCAACTATGGGGCGGTTGGGTTGGTTTGTGCAGGTTTTCTAGAGGTGTTCTCTGAAACATTTCTCAAGTAGGCGACCTGTCTTCCCAATGCACAGGACACATCGGGTGCACTGAATGCAGTAAATGATGTGTGTGGAGGTGCAGGTGAATTTGTGACGGATATGGAAGGATCTCTTGGGGCCTTGGAGGGAAGTGAGGGGGGAGGTGTGGGCGCACGTTCTGCATTTCTTGCAGTTGCAGGGGAAGGTGATGGGAGTGGAGGTTGGGTTATTGGGGAGTGTGGACCTCACGAGGGAGTCATGGAGGGAGTGGTCTTTCTGGAACGCTGGTAGGGGAGGGGAGCGAAATATATCCTTGGTGGTGGGGTCTATTTGGAGGTGGTGGAAAAGACGAAGGATGATACGGTGTATCTGGAGGTTGGTGGAGTGGTAGGAGAGGACCCGTTGGGTTCTGTCCTGGTGGCGATTGGAGGGGCGGGGTTCAAGGGCGGAGGAGAGGGAAGTGGAGGAGATGTGGTGGAGAGCATCGTCGATCACGCCTGTGGGGAAATTGCGTCTTTGAAGATGGAGGCCATCTGGGTTGTTCGGGATTGGAATTGGTTTTCCTGGGAGCAGATGCGGCGGAGGCGAAGGAATTGGGAATAAGGAATGGTGTTTTTTCAGGGGGCATGTTGGGAGGAGATGTAATCTCGGTAGCTGTGGGAGTCAAACGGTTTATAATAAGCATCCGTGTTGCCCGAGATAAAAATGGAGAGGTCTAGGAAGGGGAGAGTGGAGTATGAGACAGTCCAGGTAATGTCGATGAACTGTTCAACTTCCTCGTCGGAGCAGGAGGTAGCGACGATACAGTCATCGATGTAGTGCAGGAAAAGGTGGGGGGAGGTGCCAGTGTAGCTGTGGATGATGGACTGTTCCACATATCCGACAAAGAGGCAGACATAGCTGGGACCCATGTGGGTGCCCATGGCTACTCCGTTGCTTTGGAGTAAGTGGGAGGATTGGAAAGAGATGGCTACTCAGTCGGCCGGTGGACAGTCTTTTGGCAATACCCGGCACCAGGTTGACCTCCGGGAGGGGAGGCACGGGCGCCAGTCGGTCGGTGGACAGTCTTCTGGGAATAGTCCTCAAAGAGACTGGTAAATGCCAATTGGGGAGGTAGCAATAAACCTTCTCTTTGATGTTTCAACAACCTTCCACCTGGGCTTGTCAGAGATGGGACAAGAATAAAACGGATTCCCCAGGGCCATGGTGAATTGTACTGCACAGATCTTCATATTATTGCAGGAATTGTCTGGCCTTTGTCTATCCACTTGGTTCATGTGCAGTCACTCGAAATCTTTGAACACTTCATCAGTGATTCTGTGAGCATCTTAATGAGAGAGAGGTGAGTCATCCATTCCACGCTGAACATTGTGTGGTACACCTGTCTTGCATTTTCCACTGATGCATGTGGGTCAAGCTTTCCTTGGTGATGAGGATATGCATGGAATATCCGCCTCTCACGAGTTGTTAAATAAGCCATCACTATTTATTCATGCCTGTGTCAGGAATGCAGAACATCGATGTCATGTTTGTTAGAGGATCATTTCACCCATTCTCTCGACGTTTGGTTCAGATATTTTTGATCGTTTCGGTTTTCATGGTGCAGATCGAGGCATGTGCAACCGCACTCAAAATTGCACCATATGTTTAGAGAAAGGACAGACTTTCTGAAAACATTGTAATACGGGGGCCAAAACCTTCAACTATTTTTTAGTTTTTAAGGAAGATGAAAATGGATATTCCAGGAATGATGCAAATGTTCAAATCTCACAAATTGAAACAGTGCAGAATTTCTTTAAATACTTCAGTTCAATAACGAACAAAATTCAAGAATATCGGGTAACAAACTATTTGACAACCCAAACGAAACGTTAGTACAAATCAACGAAGCTGCTGCAAACCCTGTAACATCCCATAAATACAGCCATTGGCAAAATATATATTGAAACGCAGGGTCGAACTGACAAGAGAGATTTCGGCGAATAGAGGCTGGTGAAAAAAAAATCTATTGACCATGGAACTTTGTTTCAATGTTGTCGTTTATCTGTTCCCAGCAGTTTTCTGCCTGCATGCTCAGACCTATCCAAAATAGAAAGCATCTGCACTGGGAGAACTTCTCACTCCCCTTTCATTGTACAATTATGGTTGGAAGAAAACCGACAGGTCTCTGCCGTTTGTTGACTTAAGCCATGTATGTTAGCTATTACAGCACCACTGACTTTTCATCACCTCTTGAAAAATAAACTAGGATAACATAACCATGTACATAATCTCACGTAGCTCACTTTCATGGCAATGAAATAGTTTGGAAGTATTCTAGGCGTCATGTTTGCACAGTGTGGTTCAATACAGTTCTGTTGCTGCTGTGTCATTTAGCAACACAAGGATATCCAATTTTGAGCTGAAATTTCTGCAATATAATTCTGCTGCTTGTCCATCGATTCATAAAAAAAAAACATCCACAATTGACCACCGTACTCAACGACCTTACTTGCCTCTTCTTCAGAACAAAAGGGATTGGAAAATAGGCATGTCAACACCTTGACAGAGTCAGAGAAGGGGTCACAGATACAGAGGAGTGGAATCCCATTGCAAAAGGCAAAAGTGTTGCATTTGTAGCAAGAGAGAAAGAGAGATTTGAAATGGGTATAACTTGAGAAATGAAAGTGCGAAATGGGTCTTATCTACTGAATGGAATGCAACCAAGCCAAAATAAATCTAAGCCATAGAAAGATGTTTAGAGAAAATGTGAGAAAAATGCGAAATTTACATAATGCGACCAGTCTCACAAGTTATGGAATTTACTATTCATTCGTACAGGCTGAAAATGTTATGAAGTGCGAAGGTCGAGACTGAGATGTTACCCAAGCTCGAGTTGTGCTTCTTCGGAATGATTTTGCATACCCAAGGATCGTAAAGTTAGCATGTGTTGTTTTTATTCAAAGAGAAACAATTAGAAAACCAGGGACATTGCTTCAGAAAGACTGAAAGTGTTCCACAAAACCGTTTCTGATTTCTTTGGTGAATGGCAATGAGACGATGCTGTTAGCAGAAATGACGGTCTACTGGATTAGAGGAGAAAGGGTGAAATGCTGCGACACTTGGAAAATCTCTTTGTGGCCTTCGACTGCGAGGCGGTAAAAGGTGAATGAGCACGTGTTGCAAATTCTTTAATAGAATTTTAAGATGCCACTGGGAAGTGAGAAACTGTCTGTGGTGGAGGAACATGTCACAGGGGTGATGTTCCCTGTGAAGCAAAGACGTGGACAAGAGGGGAATGCATGCATTTAATCCAAGAATCCTTCTGGAGTTGGCAGAAGGCCCGGATAATGACACCTTGGATCTGGAGATGAAGGTAATGCAATGTCAGGAGAATGTGATCTCTAAAATTGTTATGGAATCGAGAGGAAGCGGAGAGTGCAGAAGCGCAAGAGAAGTGGCATGCACAGCTCATGGCTTTGAATACAAGAATTACAACGCATCGCTTTTTTGATGGAGGTTAAGGACGCCATCCTGGAGGCTTCCAACTGGAACATAGCATAATTGGACTAAATGTGGCAGAGAGGAAGGAGGAACTGGGAGAAAAGAGTCACTCTACAGCTGCTCATATATTTGGGCACATGCAGAACTCATTGAAAAGAACAGGCCAATTACAGTAAATTGTGACTTTCTGCTTTACAGCTTGTAAAGTGAGATTTGACAATAGTCCAAGGGAAAGTCAATAGATGTACAATGAAAGACACTTGAACAAATGTTTCATGACTCTAAGCAAGGATCGATCCCGGTCAAAAAGGAAGTGTCATTACAAAGACGAAACACTCACAGCTCACAAAACCTTTCAAAGAAAGATACAATGAAAAATTAAAGAATTCAAATTGGTGAGAAGTAGTGTAGGTCAATTTCGGGCCACGTATTTTTTGCAACGACAAGCAGATGATAAAAATTGAAAAGAAGAAGTAATATTATAATTGGAATAAATTGGCAACACATATAAAAGATATCAGCAAGAGCTTTCAAGTTAACATACATGAAAAAAAGACCAAAATATGTTTGTATGAACCTTGGAAGAAACAAATTCCCGAAAGTACATGTGGATACTTTGGTGATATGACTGGTGAATTCACTGGCAACGGGGGTGGTACCAGGGGACTGGAGAGTAGCGAATGTTGTGCCCCTGTTCAAAAAAGGGAATAGGGATAACCCCGGGAATTACAGGCCAGTTAGTCTTACTTCTGTGGTAGGCAAAGTAATGGAAAGGGTACTGAGGGATAGGATTTACGAGTATCTGGAACGGCACTGCTTGATTAGGGACAGCCAGCACGGATTTGTGAAGGGTAGGTCTTGCCTTACAAGTCTTATTGAATTCTTCGAGGAGGTGACCAAGCATGTGGATGAGGGTAGAGCAGTGGATGTAGTGTACATGGATTTTAGTAAGGCATTTGATAAGGTTCCCCATGGTAGGCTTATGCGGAAAGTCAGGAGGCATGGGATAGAGGGAAATTTGGCCAATTGGATAGAAAACTGGCTAACCGGTCGAAGTCAGAGAGTGGTGGTAGATGGTAAATATTCAGCATGGAGTCCAGTTACAAGTGGAGTTCCGCAGGGATCAGTTCTGGGCCCTCTGCTGTTTGTAATTTTTATTAATGACTTAGATGAGGGAGTCGAAGGGTGGGTCAGTAAATTTGCAGATGATACAAAGATAGGTGGAGTTGTGGACAGTGAGGAGGGCTGTTGTCGGCTGCAGAGGGACTTAGATATGATGCAGAGCTGGGCTGAGGAGTGGCAGATGGAGTTCAACCCTGCCAAGTGTGAAGTTGTCCATTTTGGAAGAACAAATAAGAATGCGGAATACAGGGTTAATGGTAGGGTTCTTGGTCAGGTGGAGGAACAGAGGGATCTTGGGGTCTATGTACATAGATCTTTGAAGGTTGCCACTCAGGTGGATAGAGTTTGTAAGAAGGCCTATGGAGTATTATCGTTCATTAGCAGAGGGATTGAATTCAAGAGTCGTGAGGTGATGTTGCAGCTGTACAGGACTTTGGTTAGGCCACATTTGGAGTACTGTGTGCAGTTCTGGTCGCCTCACTTTAGGAAAGATGTGGAAGCTTTGGAGAGGGTGCAGAGAAGATTTACCAGGATGTTGCCTGGAATGGAGAGTAGGTCATACGAGGATAGGTTGAGAGTTCTCGGCCTTTTCTCGTTGGAACGGCGAAGGATGAGGGGTGACTTGATAGAGGTTTATAAGATGATCAGAGGAATAGATAGAGTAGACAGTCAGAAACTTTTTCCCCGGGTACAACAGAGTGTTACAAGGGGACATAAATTTAAGGTGAAGGGTGGAAGGTATAGGGGAGATGTCAGGGGTGGGTTCTTCACCCAGAGAGTGGTGGGGGCATGGAATGCGCTGCCCGTGGGAGTGGTAGAGTCAGATTCATTGGCGACCTTTAAGCGGCATTTGGATAGGTACATGGATGGGTGCTTAATCTAGGATAGAAGTTCGGCACAACATCGTGGGCCGAAGGGCCTGTTCTGTGCTGTATTGTTCTATGTTCTATGTTCTATGAATTAATTGCGGAAAGCAGACAGCTGGCAGATAATTTAATTCAATATTTTTCTTCAATCCTCACAGCGAATGCAATCCATACATTTTTAAGGTACAAGCAAGACTTGAAAGGGATGAAAACTTTTATTACTCTCGAAGACATGTGATGAAGCTTTCGATAAGCAAGTAAGACGAACGGGAGAAAAGTCAACAACAACTGACACCCGGTTTTATAACTAATGTTAGAAGTGACTGGTGGCATGGTTTGAAATATTCCACACCTTTCTAGATTCCTGCAGTGCTCCAGCGAATATATTAACCTCGAATATGAGGCATGTCTTCAACAATGTAAAAACACACACAGAAAGCATAAAACTCTCGAACAGGTAGTCTTAGATTCATTATTCGGAGTCTGCTCGTTTCCATCATTAAGGGACAGATTTCAAAACAGTTCAAAGAGGTTTGACGCAATCAGAAAGAACACGATTTTGCAGGAGGTAAATCATGCTTTGTCATGTCGGATCATGTAAAGATTTCTCGGAGTTGACTCAAAACATTACAAGCAGAGTTGATAAAGGGGAACTGCAAGAGAGCGTTCCAGAGTTTCCAGATGAGGTACCACAAAATAAATGTGAAATTCCCGCGTGTTCCCAGTAATACGGCTCATGTGTTAGCACAGAATCAGGATTGGTTGACACACCATTTTTGATCATTGGGATTTTTTTTAAAAATTGATTCATGAGATTTGGACTTCTCTCGCCGAGGTCAGCATTTAATTGTCCGCAGTGCAGTTAAACATCAAGCACATTGCTGTGGGTCTGGAGTTGCATGTAAGCAAGACCAGGGAAGGTGGACAATTTCTGCCCCTAAGGGCCATCACTGAACCAAAAACGTTTTTATTTTCTAAACAAACAATTTGCAAAGTAATCATGGCTATCATTGGATTTGTAATTCCAAAGTTTTATTGAATTTAACTTCCAAACTCTGCTCTGGCAGTATTAAAACCCAGTCATCAGGCTATGTTCCATGTGCCTAGACTAAACATCTAGGGCTAGTCCGACTCGGACATCACTTTCTCATTGAGCTTCGCAGGTTTAAAACATGTGTCTATTACAGTACCTCAAATATCAGTTCAATTAATTCAATTATTGCTCTCCATAGCAATAGTTTGACGGAGAGGGCTATTTGCATTATATATCCTTCTTTGTGGATGAAAAAAACGATCGATGTGAGGGCGTGTTGTGTTAATGATGCAAGGAGCCTGAAATGTGAAATGACTCAGGTGAAACATTAAGTGGACATATATTGTTACAAGAAACAAATACAGGGATATACCATGTTTCATATTTCAACTGCGATGTGTCACCAGGAGCAAATGGGTAATCGTGCAAGAAAGTATGAGATCGTCACTGAAAAAAAACAAGCAATTTTAGAAAGAGAGATCTCCAAATAAGGTGCAGTACAAAAGGATTGGTTTGTTACTGTTTATGAAACAGCAAACACGATGGTGCCGCAAATAATTTTTTGATTCATTAAGCTGATTGCTGCGGTGAACGTTTCGAACTGTTATGGGTGTCTAAAATGATTCACTGGTGATTCATTGTAGTTGAGTTGACGAGGAGTGATATGACTGCAACATATAAAAGACAAGGGCCAAATGTTGAAAAGATGTTTCCACCTGAGCGAGGAAACATACGAACTGAACAAGAGAAAGCAATTTAAAACTGAGATGCTGAGAAATTTCTTCTCTGAGAATGTACTGAATGTCTGGAATTTCCTACCTACATGGCTCGAGACGATCGATCATTGAATGCACTAAAAGACGTTTGCAGAGAGTTTTGATATATTGGCGATTTATAGGACAGTTGGAATTGACATGAAAGCTGATTTGGGCCATAGAACAAATCACCTAATATTTTGTTGAATGGCAGGCCAGGATTGAGGCGTGGAAAGGCCTATCCTTGATCCGAATTATTTTGTTCTTATGTAATAGGCCAGACCAAATGCCCTTAAAATATTCAGACGATTGTCTAACACTTTCGTATTTTAAATGTAAGTGCTAATTGTTGCATTCCAGATGACATTCCTTTGTTCAAACTACTAGACATCAATAAAAGAGCATTTATTAATGAATTCTAGTTACAATACAACAAAAGAAAGAAGGAACTGGAACTATTTATCTCGACTGGAAAATTTATCATGATCATAGATATATCAACAATTACTGTTCAACTTCCAATAGAAAAGCATTTCATAATCAGAACCTTGAGAAACGACAAATGCAGAAAACAGTTTGTCTCACATGAAATTCCCCGTGCAGATAGACAACCCCCAGATTTGGTCATAGTCCCAAGAAGCAACGAATAGCTTTCACTTCTTCAAGACCCCAACAGTAACGGGAAGTTTAAACTGCAATTACCGTTTCTGAGTGTGCTTGATCATACATATTCAGGCTACTTCAAACATCAGCAACAAACCAAGTTCTAGCAAGCGCTTTCCTTGAGTGGTTCTAGTTGACTGATCTTCAGATGTGTTTCGAAGCCACTTATCCGAAAACAAAACAAGGTACAGCTCCTAAAGCCACTCTTAAGGTCTGTTTTTGGAAAATCATTTTTTTACTTTTGTGGATGTTGTGTGGGAAATGTTGCATTCAATGAGACAAGAGGCCTTGCTTGAGACAAATCTGAGTGAGATATGGAGACTGTATTCACAGTGACCTGGTTCTGCACCATGACAAACATCTGGAGCAAATATTGAAATCTCCGAGTTGTAAAGAGAGATTAGAGGTCTCTTCCTCACATAAACTGAATTTTGACGTACGTTTGCCACCTTACACATAACAACTGAAGTGGCGTGGATCAGGTCCTGCTTAGTATTTTCGAACGTATGGATGGACACTGCTCCACCACCAAATAAGTTTGTGGTTCATCTCATTCTTGATTCAGCTGAGTTTTTCTCTCTATGCACCACTATTCCTGAACCAGAAATCGCGTATGGTCAGCCTAACCTGCATGGTCACATTTCACCCGCGTACTCGCTGACCTACACGTTTGCATGCACCCAACAGTGAATTGACCTACACTGTAACGTTTACTCATCACAACCATGCCTATTGACCGACACTATCCTGTTCACCCATTACCCTTTTATTCACTGATCCATACACGGTTAAAACCCTATTCTCTCTGACATACAATTTCCTGTCCTCACATCACTCCTGTACTCACTGGCCAACATTTTTCCATTAGTCCATCACCCCGATGTTCACTGACTTACAAAGTAACTATCACCCAACTTCCCTGTACCTTTGAATTACATTCCTCAGTTGATTGATTCCCTGTAACCATTTGCCCAGTCTGAGCGGTTCAACCATCACCGCTGCACTCACTGACCGACACTGGTCCATTAATCTATCATCCCTCGGCACACTGGATTACAATGTACATGCCTGTACTCATTGACCCACTAATGCGCCCATCACTCACTGTTCGACATTGTCCCATAAACTCCATCACTGCACTGTTCCTTCACCCATCACCATTTCGTGACCTGCAATGTCCAATTCAAATATCACTGCACCACTTCAACCGTGCCTTTCATTCATGACAAATGCAGTCTTGAGCCTTCACTGTTCTGTTGACCAACCACGCCAATATTCAATGACTTACACCGTCCCGTTCACCAATCTCCGTTGTACATACTGAACTACACTGTTACATTCACCCATAAAGCCACTACTCACTGATATACATACTGACATTCACCAATCACACTTGGAATTACTCAACTGCATTGTCCCATCCACCCATAAGACCTGGACTCACTGACCTACACTGTCTTGTTCACGCATAATCTAAACTGACTTACACTGAAACAATCACGTATGCCCACTCTTCGTACTGACACATTCCTTGACGACAATGAACTCCGCTGTAGTGGATGATCCACATTGTTCGATTCATCCATTACCCCTGCATTCAGTGACCAACTTTGAAGCATTCAGCCATTATCACAATACCTACTGTCTGATACAGCCGATCGTTTATTTCCCCTGTACTCAGTGACATGCACAGTCCTGTTCAACCATCAATAGACAATAGACAATAGACAATAGGTGCAGGAGTAGGCCATTCAGCCTTCGAGCCTGCACCGCCATTCAATATGATCATGGCTGATCATTCCTAATCAGTATATTCTTCCTGCTTTATCTCCATAACCCTTGAATCCACTATATTTGAGAGCTCAATCCAACTCTTTCTTCAATGAATCCAGAGACTGGGTCTCCACTGCTCTCTGGGGCAGAACATTCCACATAGCCACCACTCTCTGGGTGAAGAAGTTTCTCCTCATCTCTGTCCTAAATGGTCTACCCCGTATTTTTAAGCAGTGTCCTTTGGTTCGGCACTCACCCATCAGCAGAAACATGTCTCCTGATGCCAGAGTGTCCAATCATTTCATAATCTTATATGTCTCAATCAGATCCTCCTCAGTCTTCTAAACTGAAGGGTATACAAGCACAGTCGCTTCAGTCTTTCAGTGTAAAGTAATCCCGCCATTCCAGGAATTGACCTCATGAACCTATGCTGCCCTCCCTCAATAGCCAGAATGTCTTTCCTCAAATTTGGAGACAACAGCTGCACACAGTACTCCAGGTGTGGTCTCACCAGGGCCCTGTACAGCTGCAGAAGCACCTCTTTGCTTCTATACTCAATTCCTCTTGTTATGAAGACCAGCATGCTAGTAACATTCTTCACTACCTGCTGTACCAGCATGCTTGCCTTCATTGACTGGCACACAAGAACATCCAGATCTCTCTGTACTGCCCCTTTACCTAAATTGATTCCATTAAGGTAGTAATCTGCCTTCCTGTTCTTGCCACCAAAGTGGATAACCATACATTTATCCACATTAAACTGCATCTGCCATGCATCTGCCCACTCACCTAACTTGTCCAGGTTACCCTGTAATCTCCTAACATCCTCATCACATTTCACCCTGCCACTCAGCTTGGTATCATTAGCAAATTTGCTAATGTTATTGCTGATACCATCTTCTATATCACTGACATATATTGTAAAAAGCTGCGTTCCAGCACGGATCCATGCGGTACCCCACTGGTCACTGCCTGCCATTCTGACATGGAACCGTTTATCACTACCATTTGTTTCCGATCAGCCAACCAATTTTCAATCCAATCTAGTACTTTGCCCTCAATACCATGCGCCCTAATTTTACTCACTAGCCTCCTGTGTGGGACTTTATCAAAAGCTTTCTGAAAGTCCAGGTACACTCCATCTACTGGATCTCCCTCGTCCATCTTCAGAGTTACATCCTCATAAAATTCAAGAAGATTAGTCAAGCATGATTTCCCCTTAAAAATCCATGCTGACTCTGTCCTATCCTGTTACTACTATCCAGATGTGCCGTAATTTCATCCTTTAAAATAGACTCCAGCATCTTTCCCACCACTGAGGTCAGACTCCGTGAAATACCATATCCAATTCACCCATAACCCTTTGTCGTCACTGACCAATGCAGTCTCATTCAACACAGTTTATCCATTGTCCAGTTCACCGATAACTGCCATAGTCTATGACCTAAAATATCCAGTTCTGCTATCGTGCCAGTACTCACTCACCTGAAATGTTCCGTTCAACCATCATGACAGTTCTCAGTAACCTAAAGTGTACAGTTTAATGATCACCCCGTAATCAACGACCTCAGCTGGCCATTTCACCCATCACTTCTTTTCTGACTGACCTCCATTGTTCTTTCTCCTACCACCTGAGGGTAAATGAACTATACTGCCCCATTTACCCATTCCCCCTGCACACATTGATCTGCACTGTCACGTTTACGCATCACCTACGTATTCATTGATCGACACAGATCCCTTGACTGAGCACAATTGTATTTACTGACCTGCAATTATGTTCACCCGTCAACATTGTATTCACTGACTTACACTGTTCTGATCTCCCAACATCAATGTAGAGTGGGACCTACATGGTCCCGTTCACCCATCACCTCCTCCACATTGACCGACACTCTTCCGTTCACACGTCATGCCTATAACCACGAAGCTCCACATTTACGTTCAGCCATCATCCTGACTGACGCTGACAGACGCTGTACGTTTCCGACATCACCATTGAACAGATTGACGGGCACTGGTCAGTTCACCGCTTAGGCCCGTAATCAGCAACCTGTATAGTTCCATTCTCCATCACCATTGTACGTTTGCCCGACACTGCATTGTTCACCAATCATCCAATGTACCCACTGATCTGCACTGTCTCGTTCCCCATCAAGCCGCACTCATTGAACTACACTGTCCCGTTCACCTGCGACACGGAGACAGTCACATTCACCGATCACTGCTCCACTCACTTACATGCACTGTCCCGATCACTGCTTACCCCTGTACCGAATGACCTGTACTTTCTCGTTCAAGAATCATCACTGCATTCAGCGCCCCAGACTGTACAATTAGCCAATCACCGCTCTACTCACTGACCTACACTTTCTCGTTTACTAAACGAGCCAGTACTCGCTGACGTAGGTCAACTACTTCACTGAAGACTGCGTTCTCAATGACCTATGCCGTCATGTTAACTCATCACTCCTGTTGACATGAGGTGACACTGAAACCTTGACTCGTCAACCCAGACTCAATGATCTATACTGTTCCATTCGTCCATCCTCCTGTACTTACTGACCAGCACTTTCATGTTCACCCTTCACCCATGTAGTCACTAACCTACGCTGTCCCCTTTGCTGTTAACACCTGTGTTCAGTCACCATCACTGAACGGCTCCCCCATTAACCATGTACTAACTGACCAACACTGCACGGCTCCCCCATCACCATTGTACTCACAGACCTGCCCTGTACCTCTCCCCAACCACCCCTGTACTCACTGATCTACACGGTTCCGTTCAGACATCACGCCAATGCTCATCGACCTGCACTGTCCCGTTCACCCCTCAACCTTGTACTGTTTAACCTATACTGTCCCATTCACCCATCACTGCGGTAAACTGTGAATTACAATGTGCTGTTTACTCATCACTTTTGTATTCACTGAAGTACATTGTTCCAATCACCTGTTTCTCCTCTACTTACTGATCTCGACTGTCTCTTCACGCGTCACCTTTCTACTTATGACCTACTTTGTCACTTTCACTTAAAACCAATATAGATACTGACTCAAACGGTACCGTCCATTCCAATCAGCCCTCTACTCACTGACCTCTACTGTCCCTTCAAGCATTATTCCAGATTCAATGACCCCCTCACTCCTGTAATCACACTAATCTACTCTTCACCCGTCAGCCCAGTGCTCACTGGCTTACACTGTCGCGTTCATACATTCCCCCTGCACTCTCTGACTGACACTTTCCCTTCGCCAGTCATCAATTAATTCAGTGGACTACTCTGGCCATTTTATCCATCACCCGTGTATTCACTAACGTACACTATTCCAGTCACCCCTCACCCTTTTACAACCACTATTGTCCAGTTCAACGCTTACATCTGGACTCATGCCATTCCCTGTCCCATTCATGCATCATTCCTTTGTGACCGGACCTAAATTGGTCTCTGATGTGTCGACAGCTCCATTTTAATTTTCTCAGTCTTCTCGACCAACAATGCTGTCTATCATCTAACTTGTTTCCTTTCCGCCATGTCTATTATGCTGATTCTTCCAATTTTCTTGAATACCTTTCACATAGGGGCCAGTTCTATTTTTGTAGTGAAAATGTTTCCGTATGGTTTCCTACCAACAGTAATTCTAATCTCTGTATTGTCGTTGATGCCGGCACAGGTAAGTTCAGAAACAATAAGATTATGTGGCTTGCCATATATTTCCCTGCCCCAAATGTCGTGTGTGTTTTTCATTGATGGTTAGAGCGTTTCTGCATCTTTGACTCACGCCTTTCAAAATTGTTCTGCACTTGTTCATTGAAGGTCTGTGTTAGACTCTGTCAGTTGATACAATGGCGAGGGATCCCCTTGAAACATTACACAGAACCAGCATTGCAACCAGCAACTGTGAGGCTTTGGCTGACTTGTTGAGTGAAGAGAAAAGTGAATTTCGACAGTGAGGAAAGCCAGCGAACAATGATAGAGATTTAAGCCGATGTTCACAATCCTTCCAAGATATTTTCTTCCTCAAAATGAAGGATTCTATGAGAAGCTGATCCACCTGTGGTTAACGAAGTCAGTCAATGAAATGAGACAGTAAAAAAAGGCAACAACATCAATGAAAACAATTTGTAAGCCATAGGATTGAAAGTAATTTTAGGAGCCAGCCGCGGTTGACTGAAAACTTAATCATGTAAAATAAATTGTATTATGGATGTAAATTGGCTAAAATCATATAAGCAAACTGAAAACCTTTTGTCTGTATTTATAAAAAGAGAGAGAGTAACGCATGTATGTCTGGGCTCCTCAGTGAATGGGATTGGGGAATTGAGAATCGGATCACGAAAATGACAGGTAATTATTTGGTGATCATGATAATGGACAAAATAAATATTCTAAAAGGCATAAAAGAAAGGTAAGGAAGAGAGGAGTTATGTTGTAACTGTTTCTTTTTTTGCATGGGACAACGTCTTGCGCAACATAATGGGACTGAAGGCAAGACAGATCATTGGAATTTTTTGGCATGCATACATTGATTTTAAATGAAGTGGCTGCAAAGATATAATGGAGGCTTTCCTTGAAATATTCCGGAGCTCATTGGATTCAAGGATTGGTCCAGCCGATTGGAAAAATGCTAGAGTGACGAGACTGCTAAAAATGAGAGGGAGACTGAAATAAGAAACTATAGACCAGTTCGCTGAATATTTGTTGCTGTGTAAATGCGTGTGTCCTTTATTTTTTTTTTGAAATAACAGAACTCAAATAAATCTTCAACATTATCAAGCAGATTCACCAAAGTTTTGGCAAAGGATCATCGACATTGACAGATAGAACATAGAACATAGAACCATACAGCACAGAACAGGCCCTTCGACCCACGATGTTGTGCCGAACATTTATCCTAGCTTAAACATCCATCCATGTACCTATCCAAATGCCGCTTAAAGGTCACCAATAATTCTGACTCTACCACTCCCACAGGCAGCGCATTCCATGCCCCCACCACTCTCTGGGTAAAGAACCTACCCCTGACATCTCCCCTATACCTTCAACCCTTCACCTTAAATTTATATCCCCTTGTAACACTCTGTTGTGCCCGGGGAAAAAAAGTTTCTGACTGTCTACTCTATCTATTCCTCTGATCATCTTATAAACCTCTATCAATTCACCCCTCATCGTTCCCCGTTCCAATAAGAAAAGGCCTAACACTCTCAATCTTTCCTCATATGACCTATTCTCCATTCCAGGCAACATCCTTCTAAATCTCCTCTACACCCTCTCCAAAGCTTCCACATCTTTCCTAAAGTGAGGCGACCAGAACTGCACACAGTACTCCAAATGTGGCCTAACCAAGGTTCTATACAGCTGCAACATCACTTCACGACTCTTGAATTCAATCCCTCTGCGAATGAACCCTAATACACCATAGGCCTTCTTACAAGCTCTATCCACCTGAGTGGCAACATTCAAAGATCTATGAACATAGACCCCAAGATCCCTCTGCTCCTCCACCTTATTAAGATGTGCTGGTGTTTTCTGAGAATCAGACAAACAAAGCTGCAAAGGGGAACGAATGAATGTTCTGCACTCAGATTTCCAGATACATTCGATAAAATGTCAAATGAAAGATTATTGCATAACGTGAGAGCTATCATTTTGGGACGTGATATATGCGTTTTTCATAGAATCTTTACTGTGTGAAAAACAAGTCATTTTCGCGCAACAAATCCATACTGACCCTCCGATAAGTAACCTAATCAGACCCATACCCCTGCACTATATTTACCACTAACTAATGCACCTAACCTCCATGTCCCTGAACACCTTGGGCAACTGAGCATGGCCAATTCATCTGCCCGTCTATGGATTCTGCGAATAAACCGGATCAACTGATAAAGGAAGACGGATTAAGGGCATGTTTCCAACAGAGGGTCCCATTTCCTGGTTGGAAAAGCCTAAGTAGTAGAATACCCAAATAATACGCCCGAGAAGCTAAATTAGGTTTGGTCATTAGAAATAACTTGCATGAGCAGAATTCAATGTATCCATATTAGCGGATGACTCAAGAAATATGGTAGAATATGTTGTGCGGAGTTCATAAAGAAAACCTGATGAAACACAGGTAAAATACATACGTATGTTCCGAATATGGCACATGGATGTTAATGTCGGAAAGAGTGGCATTATTTGTTCAGAAGAATCAAGCCACTTGTTTGTTATTTCAATGGAGACAGACTCCAGAAACAGTCAAGCAAAATTGGCTTGGGCATTCATGTGTTTGGAACTCAAATCTTTAGTGTGTAGCTGCAGCAAGCAACGATGACACTAAAGACCATGTTGACCTTGATCGTGAGGGGGCTCACATTTTTGTTTTATTTTTGTATTTAAAATGTAAGTTTATTTATAACTGAAATGTTGTTGGTGAGACGGCACCTGAAGTATTGTGAACCGTTTTGATCTCACACCAGCTAGGACAATTCCAGCGTTGGAGGTCGTTCAACAGAGATTTACAAGACTGATTCCTGAGATGAAATTTTCAACGCTTCAAGAGTTGCAGGTTACATCTTTACACATTAAAGTTTGTAGCAGTAGTGGTTGATCTCATTCAACGTCGTGATTCAGAGCAGGCTAGAAAAGTAATTGTTGAGAGCATGTTTCCACTCGTGTTTAAACGTGGAAATAGGGGACGTAGTTAAACAATTAGTCGCCACCATTTGAAACTGAAATATGAAGATATTTATTCTCTCATATGTCCGTGAATATCTGGCATTCTCTGCCATAGACAGGTCTGGAGGCTCGACTATTGGAAATGTTTAAATACGCTGTGGAAAACATTTTGAAGCATCAGGCATTTTTAAGAATGAACAGCTCATGAAAAATTGAAGTTGAGATCTGTGGGAGATCAGTCTCGATCTTACTGGATGTTGGAACAGGTTTGCAGAACTAAATTGTCTCCTCAGAGATCTTTGACCCAGAATTTTCGGCCTATCACCTCCTCAAGCTGAGTGTTAAATTATGCCTGCTGGCATTGTGTGATGCGCATTGCGACGTTGATCTGTGATGTAGTCGTCTTACAAGAGCATCTTATTGCAGGCGTGATAATACAATGAAATTATTATTCCATGACGTAGAGATTTACATCATTCAGGCTTGGTTTCCGCATTTCTTCCCGAACCTCAACATGGGAGTCACAATCTGTTTCAACACGGAAAATGCTGACATTGTTGGACAATAATGTTCTGCATGCGGCTACTCTATCTGATACCTGTGCCAGTCATCACTGAGTTGCTTAGGTTTATGCCTCACACATTATGTTGCAGGCTTGCTACATGATATATACAATGTGGAAGCAGGCCATGTTTCTCCCTACCCTCGATGTGTGCTTCTGTTTGTGTTCCACGTGATAATTTTCCTACCCACTTCATTCAAAACCATTAGCATTTCCAATACTTTACCTTTAGGCACATGTGCTGCATCGCTGTCAAATCAAAAAAGGAGGATGTTTGGGCCATTGTGAGCACACTCGCTACAGACTTGACAAATCTGCTCAACGGAAGAGCAAGATCATTTTTCTGGCCTCTCAATGTGTTCAGCCTTTCCTTGTTATTCTCTCATTGGTTTCATTAATAGCTGCCATTAATTAGTCATTCCTCCTCCTGCGCTAGTGGAAAATACGTTGACAACACGCTTAGGCACGTCTCTTGTAAATTTTAAAATACATATTCTTTGGCTTCTATGTTTCATCTTTTCTGGAAAAAATGTGCCTCAATCTCTTCAATCATTTCTGGAAAGGTAGAACCTCTCACCTTTTCATGTCCGTGTAATATCGTTATGTGCAATCCACAGATCAGACTGATCCACAGTGATCTCAGTCTGATCTGACAATTGAAAACGAGTGAACAGCCTCTGGCGCAATAACGTGTGTGATTGAGATCGGATGACTCACCTCTTCCCTCAATTCCCACATTTATCGGCTATAGTGCCGCATGTCAGTGAAGGTCAGCGCACTGCGTCATCGAGTGCATGTCGACGGATCTATATTGGAGTGTAGTTTGAACAGATCGAAGGCCAGGATTACATTTTGATACTGGATAATGTTCAGTATCTTATTATTTCATCAGTTTAATAAATACACCAAGAGTCAAGTTCACCAAAATCTTCAACTGGTCTCTGAACTTAGCCTGTGCCACCGTATAAATTCCAAAGTTTGTGCAGCAACTCAGGAACTGTAGCGTGAAGCCCATTTCGTGTATAAACTCAGGTACAAAATATATTTTACCCAAATCAACGATTTGCTCAATTCACAACATAACGGTAAACACTGCCAACACCAGAAAGAAATTGCATGAAATAACAAACAATAAGATGATAGATTTCCTTCGACTGTCCATCTCAGCGTCTCTTGATCTTTCCCTGTTTGCGTGAGCCTGGAGTCTTCTTCGGGCTTTGCTGCTCAATGAAATGAATCTGATGGTGAAAATATTGAACCGTGGAGTACGTTAATATGGGTGACACGGTGTGAGAATGTAATCAACAACTTCAATTGCGGCTCCTAATTGTAAATTAACATCACTCAGGTCGAGACCACAAAACACTGGATCATTCAGAAGACGATACACTTTGAGGTAAATTAAGTACCAGGTTATGTTCTTTAAACAGCTCTCAGTCACCATGGTGAGAATCAAAACTACAGTTTTTACACAACAATATTTAGATTTCAACTTTGATAAACAAATGGCCACAAACGATCGAAGGTGAATGCAAATATCGACCAAACAGAACAGTCAGTGACAGCATAAAGCAGGGCAGCATGAGTGTTACACACATCCACATACTGCAGGAAAATGAATTGTTCTGAATAAATAATAAGAATGGTCTCAATATTACGTCAAGGATGACGACCAGTACATCTGCCATTGCCAAGGCCATGACGTAGCGAGTGATGCATCTCAACACGCCACACTTTCCAAGGGTCATGATCACAATTGTCATGCTGCTAACTGTTGTAAAAGAAATACTATATTACACACTACCATGAATGTGAGAGCTAATTAAATCCTCCAGCATATACGCCCTTCGTCAACATATTCTCTATTCACCACGGATGGAGAATAGAAGCTTTGTACAGTAAATACGAGATGCCATCATCTGACAAACCAAGACTATTTCAACTATGTATTGGAAATCTGGATTATCTACTGACTAGACGGGCAAAGGCAGAATGCATGTAGGATTATCAGTGCAGCTTGAGGATTCCAACATGCTGACAGAGAGCAACAGTAGCTTGCCATGAACCGTCACAGGATTTGTGTGAGAGTGCAGGTCTGATGAGGTTAAAGCAAGCTGTCTCTCTTTGTGCTCAGTTAAATCTGTTCTCATTCTGTGGATAAGGAAACACAAAGGAATATACTTCCTCTTCCTGTCAAATATCCTCAGCTCTGAGACATATAAATAGACAAAATAAAACTCGCCTACCCTTCTAGTCACATATAGACACGTGTATTGATGCTGTCTTTTACTTTTTCTTTCCTCCTTTCTTTGAATTTGAATTACTGTCACGTACATGCATGTCAAACTTATACATAGACATATGCAATGTACACATGTGCAACACACACACACACGCACACATACACGCAAACATGGACAGAGTGCAAAAACTCGAAAGAAAAGGCCAGTCTCCTTTGTTCACTCTTGAGTTGGATCATGTGATATGAAAGTGGGTTCCCATTTCCAAGGACATCGACTGATTAGCAAAGAATACCAGGTGAATAGATCCCTCCAAAATATCTCCAAAGTAGCACTAACATGCCAGAGCAAACAGAACTCGTCGAAGGAATAGTGTGCAAACATTCTCCACATTCAAACAGGTCTTAACTGGAGTAAATAGCCAGACCCCTCCCAAGCTAGTGTAGATCAAATTCTTTCTATGTAAATTGTGTCTCGTCCAATTTCTTCAGTTATACGACAACACATCACATTGTCCGGGGCAGACAAAATGTCCTTGTCATGAGCAACTGGTCAAAAGTTCATATATATTTGCTAACAGTTGGGTCGGATTTTCCGTTACTTAGCACAAAGGTAATGCGATGGTCCTTATCAAGAGCATTGACACGAGATCTGAGTACTCACGGGGGACACTGATTGCAGCGAGAATGGGCTAGTAAATCTTCTCGACATCTTAAAAAACTCCTTTCATTTCATACTCCTCTGCAAAAAGAGATACAGCATCAATCAAGTACATAGTCAGTCCTTCGGCCATTGAAAAGTATGGTTCTGTCTAATTCTGAGAGGTCCAGTGAAGTGATCCCCATATTTGTGGCAGTCAGGCAGAAACCGCAAGGATATCATGAGGGAATTCTGTGACTCACATTATTTAAATACACTGAACACCCACATTTACTGGACCAACCTTAATAGAACTGTTCACCGCCACAGAACAACTGTTTTCCGTTAACCTCTCGTGATCCAATTAGATTTTCACACGCAGACCTCACGGGGTGAGTCACCAATATTGTCTTCTGTTATAGAAACTTCACGTGGAGAGTCACAGCTTAAAATGTGTTGGCACTGACGATGTAAAAACAGGGAGTTAGAGCACAGGATCGGTGTTCAAATACTTCATAGAAATAGGCTGATTTTGTCTGTACTTACTTTGGCTGCACTTACTTTGGCTGCATTGCCCATATGATCGCTTGAAGGAATTATCTTTGTACTTCGAAAAAGATGCAGCTTTACTTCCGCTCGGTATGTACTGTCCCAACACAAAGACGCAGAGTCATAAAGTTCTGTGACACAAAAAGAGCTCTTCGGCCAATCTCCTCTGCACTGGTGACAAACAAACACCGATCTATTATCATCGCATCCACATGAAGTTTCACTGTAATCTCGGAGGCCTTGGCATTGCAAGGGTATATTTGTAATTATCGTAAATGATATGAGGATTGTTGCCACTGCCACACTTCCTGCAGTGCCATTGCTTCACCGAAACATACAGGTACAGAAGAGACCGTTCGGCCCATCGTGTCGGCCCTGTGTCCTAATCAACATGGCTCCTTCTTTCAGGCACTCGGCACACACCCTTGAATGTTATGAAATTTCAAATCAAATACAGTTATAAAGGCTGTTCATTTTAAACCCTCAACTACGCGCCTCAGCCGTGGACATTGCATGCAGAGAATGAAAGGAATATTTTCGTATCGCCTCTATCCATCGCCTGCCTTTCACATGAATAAAATGTGCCCTTGTTATTGAGCCCACAACTAAGGGACACAGTTGTTCTATATTCAACATTTCGAATCCTGCAAGACTTCATACACATTTGTCAGTGACCACTCAACATCCTCTGCTGCAGAAAAATCAAACTGAACAGTCTCTGCTCAGAGATAAAATGCCACATGAGTGACAACATCCCATTGAATCTCCCCAACATCCTTTCGACAGCAGTCGCACATTTGCTGCATTGTCAAGATCAGAACCTCATGCAGTACTTCATATGCCGTCCCGTCAAATTCCTGTTTAGGACCAACACTAAGAGAAACTGATCACGACATGCCAGAGAAGTAGAAGATTTTGCGATTAAACTGCAGTCTGGCTCCGCTGTCCATCCCCTCACAACCTCTGCCTGTCCAGCGTTACCAAAGTTTATGCCAGGACAGTGATGGAGTAATCTCGATTTGCCCGGATGAGTGCGTCAGCAACAAGAATTAAGACGCTTAACACCATCCAGGACAAAGCAGCCTTCTGAAGTCTTCCACTTGTGAACAATGCACTCTGAAACTCATACCGGCATGACCGAGGCAGTTACACTAATGTTTCGTGGCTGCAATGCAAAAATTACAAAATAGATCTTGAAGAATTTCCAGAGACAAACTAACGTGCATCACCGTGTGGAAGGTCAATGGTCACAGAGGCATTCAAATGTCAACACTTGCAGTTTTCCTTCAAGCCTTTAACCCAATCAATTTGGAATTTTGACACCTCTGCCCGTTGGCACTTGGTTCAAGGTCTGTAATTCTTAATCGAATTACACCGTGTCTATATCTACAGAACGAAGACTGCACAAGGTCGTAGTCTGATACTACAGGCATTTTTATCACTCATGTTAGGCAGAGGTAGAGGTGAATTTACTCTCTGCGAGTTTCATGAATCCATTAATTTCTTTATCGTAGACGGATGTTCAGGCTGAGATGGAAGTTTTTTTAGTCAGTAGCGCGACCAAACATTACAGGTGAAGACAGAAATGTGGAGCTGGGATTCTGGCCCTTCAGGAAAACCAAATAAATCCCAAAATACCAGACCGTCTCAAAGCAGGAAGCATGTTCTCACAGATATAGAGTATTCAGAAGCCAAGGCGAGGTCATAATTGAAAAATCGAGCAGGACTAAAAAGAGGAGAAATGCCTTCACCCAGAGAATAACGAGAGGCAGTTGAGACCGCTGCCACAGAATGCGGCCAAAGGTAATGTTTCGAATGTCTTTTTTTGGGAGCAGTATAAAGTTCAAAAGGGACTTAATGAGGCTGCGATGGATTAAACCATCATAAAATATAGGAAGGTGTTTCTCAGTCGGTTTCAAATGATTGGGAACATTACTACCACAAGCAGTTTAATTTATCTGATTAAGAGGTATGTTTGGACATTCGTGACTTTGTATTCCAAATATACCAAAGGGAACAAGCTTGAGATGCTTTACAAACGATGTTGTAATGAATACACAGAAGACTACATTGAGTAGTAGCGAACACATTTTGGAAACTTTGACAATATTTCAGTCCCCTGTGAAGAATGGGATTTATCCCAGGATTTCCAGTCAGCCATGGAGGAAATTGCACGGCATATGGTATTCATCTTAATGTTATGTACAGGAATAGTAAAAGAAGACTGGAGGATAGCAAGTGTTCAAGAATTAGAGTGGGGACAACCCTCGTAAATACAGATCAGTGAGCCTTACTTCGATTGTTAGCAATGTGTTTGGAAAGGTTACAAGAAATATGATTTATAATCATTTAGAAAGGAAAACGTTGATTAGGGATATTCAACAAAATGTTGTGAAGAGTAAGTCATGCCTCACAAAACTTATAGAATTCTTTGAGATAGCCAAACAGGGGAAAGAAAATGATTTGGTGCATGTGGATATCAGTAAGGCATTTGATAAGTTTCCCCACAGTAAGATATTGCACACAATACAGATGCAGGGGATTAAGAGTGATTCAGCGGTTTGTATCAGAAGTTGGCTGGTTGAAAGAAAACAGAGGGTGGTGGTTGATGGGAAATGTTCATCCTGTTGTTCAATTACCAGTGGTTTATCGCAAGGATCTATATTTATGCCAGTGATGTTTTTCATTTTTATAAATAACCTGGATGAGTGCGTAGAAGTATTTGTGATTAAATTTGCGCCAAACACTAAGGTCTTCGGAGTTGTGGATACTGTTGCAGGATGTCGACGTTTACAGAGGGAAATTGATCAGCTGCAGAGCTGGGCTGAGATGTGGCAAATGGAGTTTGATTCTGAGAAGAGTAAGGTGATTCAGTTTGGAATGGCCAACGGGTACAACGATTATTGGTCGAATGGTGAGCTTATAGGTAGTGTAGAGGAGCAGAGAGGTCTTGCTGTCCATGCACACAAATTCTTGAATATTGCCACCCATTTTGATAGAGTTATGATTAAAATATACGCTGTGCTAGTTATCATTTGTGGTGGGATTCAGCTTCGGAACCAGGAGGTAATGCTACAGCTTTTTAAAAATACTCTACTGCAGCCGCAATTGGATTATTGCGGACACTTTTGGACATCTCATTATAGATAGGATATGGAAGCTTTGGAGAAAGTTCGGAGGACATTTAGTTGGATTTTGCCTAGTATGGAAGGAAGGTCTTATGAGGAAAGCCTGAGGGACTTGAAGTTGTTTTCTCCAGAGAGAAGAAAGTGAAAGTTGAATTAATTGAGATATGCAAGGCAAGTAGAATGATAGATAAGGTGGACAGTGAGGAACTTTTACGTCAGATGTTTATGGCTAGCGCGAGAGGATATAGCTTTAAATTGAGGGCTGATAGATATTGGATGGATGCCAGTGCTCGTTTCTATGCTCAATGTAGTAAGGGTGCAAAACACACTGCTTGCAACAATAGTAGATTCGCCAACATGAAAGCATTAAAATGGTCATTGATTAGACATATGGATGAAAATGGACTTGTCTTGGATAGATAGTCATTGGTCCCACTGGTTGGCGCAATATCGTGAGCCGACACGCCTGCACTGATTTGTGATTTGCTGATGCTGGTGTTGGACTGGGGTGTACAATGTTAAAAATCACAACAGGTCCAACGGATTTATTTGGAAGGACGAGCTTTCAGAGCACTGCTTCTTCATCAGGTGGTTGTGGACAATAAGGTTGTAAGACAACAAACGTAAAGCAGAAGTTTTCACTGTGTTGTAACTGAAATTATATGTTCAAAAAGACATGGATTGTTTGTTCAGACTAATATATTTTAGAATGACCATGTTGGTTTCAGTTCTTTCATAGGTAAATCGCAAAACGTTTTCAAAAGTTAGATTCTCGAGTGAACTTTAACAATTGATGTCATTTTGGCGTATATAATGCATTGCATGTGTGAGCTGCCCTTTATAAGACTGTCTGTGCCACAATGGTCAAACTGGTTCTTATCTAAAAATGACGGATTTTCAGAACCTTACAATGATTTGAGCAAAGTAAAATGTAATTCTGTAAGTACGCTCCAGAAACTGTATGTGTGCATGTGCGTGTGTGTGTGCTGGGGTGGGTTGAGGGGCGGCAAGTGTGGTTGGGAGCATCTGTGAGATAATATGTCTGTGTGACGGTTGAGTGTAAAGGAGTATAAGTTTGTGAGAGGGTGCGTCTATCAGTGTGGGAGTGCATGTGAGAGCATATGAGCTATGGTCTGCATTAATGTACCAACTGTAGGAGAGTGTGTTTGTCTGTAGAAGTTATGTGTGTGTGCGTCTGTGTGTGCGCATCTGTGTGTTCGTTTGTATTTCTGTGTGTGTTTGTGTGATTGTGTGTGTGTTTGTGGGATTGTCTGTGTGGCTGTGTTAACAGTGCAATGGGGTCACCTGCAGTGTGATATGAACCCAAAGTCCCAGTTGAGGCCATCACCATGGGTACCTCCGTGGTTAAAGTTCAAATATAAATGTAACTTTTAAAAACGTTTTGCGATTTACGTGTGAATGAACTGAAACCACATGGTCATTCTAAAAGATGAGAGAATTAATATACAATCCAGGTCTTTTATATATGAAAGAATTGAAACCAACATGGTCATTCTAAAATATCACAGACTTAACAAACAATCCAGGTCGTTTTCACAATATGATTTCAGTTACATCACACTGTAAACTTCAGTATACATTTTCTGTCCTTCGCTCTTATACTATACAACTATCTGATGAAGGAGCAGCACCGAGAAAGCTAGTGCATCTAAATAAACCTGCTGGAGTATAACCTGGTGTTGTGTGATGTTTTAACTTTGTACTGCGTTGTAATGTTCTAAGTTCTCTGCTGTTCTTGGCACGGAGACAATTGGATGGGTATGATAACAGAAAATGACATATGCAGCTGTTTAAAGTTCTGGCACTCCATGCCATTCCATTGGAATAGTCTCACTCACGACGTGAACACCTCCAGATTCTTCTCAGTAGAAGTCTTCGTGCCCAGGAGTGACTGCTTCACTGTAAGTAATATCGATTACAGCCATTGCCTCCTGAATGATCCGAAGTTTATCGCGCTCCCGCTCTAGTTCCATAACAAGGTTTGGAGCAGCGAGAGTTGGGTGCACTTCCTGCAGATGTACATGCATGGTACTCTAATGACGTCCCTCATCTCAAACATCATGCAGGTGAAACATTACTATCCCTGCATTGCCATCACTGCGAGTACCCTTATCAGAAAGTGAAAAAGGGCAGAAGCTTATCTGATGTGCCTATGATGTTTAAGATTAGAGGGGTTAGCTGGGTGGGTGATCCATGATCTCCATGGAGAATGCAGGATAAAGAATGGAATATCTTTGTCACAATGTGCACTCTGAATCTGGCATATGGATCTATATTTACAAGGAGAGGGCCCAGGAGAGGAGCACAGGTGCAGGCGCCTTGACATGAGGCAGGATGCTTTTCTAAATTCAAGATGAAGTGTCCGTTTTCTCTACCGGAACATTACAATGGCCAATGCATGGATTCAGGTTTTATTTGAGTGGGAGCTGTGGTGGACGGAATTAGACAGGTGGGGCGGCGCCCATACCCACTATCCAAGCTCGTTTGATTGTGGTATGTATCCAACCTGGGACGTTGTGATTGGATTCACTGCTGAAACCATCATAGTTCAGATTGACCGGATGTTCAAATGCTCTGTCACTTGTTTTTAGTCATATTTTGGAAGTCATCCATTCGTATGCGGTGTAGAGAAATTCAGTAACTTTTATTGTAATTCATATAGTGTGAATTTACAAAGCGAGACGCAATCTCAACTTTAGAGGCTTCAAAAAAAAATGCAAGAATTTTGCAATCGATTGTGAGTGTTAGGTACCTCCCATCCTTTATTTAAATGATGATTGGTGCCAGTGTTTGAATGTTATTGCTTTATTGAAATATCCAGCCAGTCAGATTAATCAATAAAACAGAAGAAATGAAACACTGACTACGCCAATAAACCATAGAATACTTGACCATATTCTTCCATATGCCTTTTAAATATATCAATGCATCATTTCTGAATTTATTTTGTTCTCTGACATGGTCGGTCTGCTCTGAGATGCTTCATCACAATGCTTGGTGACATAGTCTGTGAGCCCCCTGTTGAAGAATTGGTGTACTGACGCGTTTGCTATTTATGTGTCTTGTTCTATTGTTGTGGGTGATATCACTTTCGGTTACTTTTTACAGAATTTGGAAAATGAGGTCGAAATCGAACTGATTTTTTTTTATGGAGTTCCTAATTGGATTATAAGCATCTAGGATTTCCTATGTATGTTTTTGGTTAGCCTGAGCCCAAAAACTGAATTTATGTAAAACTCTGTTATCTCACATTTTAGATTGGAATCAATCTAAACATCAGGTAATAAACAGAGAACACAGAGGGCTACCACCTTCAACATATTGTCTAGATATCACCATTGTTAACAGCCAACCCGAGAATGCAACTTTAAAAAAAAGGATTTTATGATTTACACATGAAAGAAGTGAAACTCTCACAGTATTCTAACAGATGAAAGGCTTAACAGACAATCAATTTTTCAATGTACAATTTCAGTTACATCACACTGCAAATTTTTGCTATAAATTCTGTGTTATGATCGAGCCCTCCACAATCACCTGATGAAGTAGCATCACTACGAAAGCTAGTGTGCTTCCAATTAAACCTGTTGGAGTATAACCTGGTGTTGTGTGATTTTTAAATTTCCAATCTCATTCGTTACCTCTACAAGAGCACCCATAAATCTATTGAGAGGATGATCATTTCTGTCCTGTCAAGATGCAAACTGTCCATCTTGTTGCAGTCCAACCTGCTGTAGAGCTAGTCCCATTGCTTCTTCCAAGGCAGGTTTCCAGCCACATTTTAATCACTCAATGCTTCTTCTAATCCTCATCAGCACATTGGAGTATGAGTAAGTTTGAGATCACTGTGTTACAGGTTCTGCTTTTCAATGTTGTTGCAAGCCAACTCAAATTTTCGTTTATGGACAACATCCCCGCCTTTCTACAGAGTTTTTGCCAACAACATGGAACACCCCCTCTGCCTTTTGATCCTGCTCCAGCAGAATTTCCTGCAGCTGTTCTGTAATATCCTTGACCCAAGAAGCACAGGAAAAGTACATTTATAATTGTAGAAACTCCAGCATGTTCATCCCACGAAAAAATACACTATCAGTGCTTCTTGTCCAATCTTCTCTCTCACTTTCTGTCCAGATAAGGCTTACATTCTGTCATTGACGTGTCTCTGTTTGCAATCCTCTGATGAATCCGCTCCCTCACAAGATTCCAAAATTGGAAACTGGGATGTGATCTAGGTTATCTCAGGAGTCTCCTGGATTGTCATGTATTTCTTATTTGCACGTCCACCCCTAAACTGTGGTGTGTCCACCTGTGCAAATGTGTTTTCCCTCATCCTAGCCGTGCATGGCGCACAGTAATTCTTGCTCCAGAAAGTACAGATCCAATTTTTGCGAACTACGACATTTCCTGCAGATATGTTTTTTTTTCTCTTGGATATTGAACGTCCCAGAATCCCAAATTTAGCCTGCTGACCATTTATTTTTCGGCAGAGCAGTCTGAGCATATTCAAAAGTTTCTGACCAGATATAACCATTGAACACATTATCATTTAGTCTCAAAAAATCGGCACCATATTTGGATCCGAATACTGATTATTTCCAAACAAGGACAAGACAAAATGGAAAGTGTTCCCTCTTTCACCCAATCTCCCATTCACCAAAATCACTCTCTGTGAGATCACTGATTTGAGATCTGTCACTATCTTGTTGTTCCTGCACTGCAGCTCCTTTGATGACACAGCACAGAGCTTCATTTTGAATCATAAACATACATTCCCTCCCATTTTGAAAGATTAGAGCAAGCGTCTGCCTTGGGAATGCTGGGTACTTCAAACCAGAAGAGTCTCACACATTTATCAAACCCTGTGCTGTACCTTTCCTGGGAATGCCTGAGACGGATACTGCAGGTGGAGTTTTCCTCTCTAACCCGACATAGGATTGCTTTACTGGCGTAAATTGAGAGATTTTGCTTTGTATCTGACGACGGTTTTAATTGGACTGGGGATGTAGGAAAGTAGCTGACAGTGACAGTTACTTTTATCTTGAACTAAAGATCGCTTGAACTGTAGTAATTATGTATAATTTCTCTCGAAAGAACGTTAATTGCAATTTTCCAGACAATTGCTGACTTGTAGCATGTATTTCTGTTCAAACTTTCCCTGTCACTGTGATATACTTACCTGGTCGTCACGAGATAATGTGTCAAATGTACAGCATAATTTCCTGTTAAAGCCTGTTACAAAGAATACTGAAGGAAACTCTCGGATTTGACCGCCATCACCATCTGAACACTCAGTTCAGGTAAAGTATTCACGATCTACACTTCCACGTTACTTTGATGATTATGAAACATCAAGTTTAAAACTTTTAAAGTCTGAATTCTTGACAAAAGTTGAGACATTTCAATATGACACAGAGTGATACATACCTGAACATGCTCGTTGTGAATATATGCAGGACTTCCATCTTTGGAACTCAACACGAACGATTCAATGTACAATTGCAGCTGCAATGCAGGGAGAGGTAGTAGGAGGGTGTGACACGGCCATAGAATTACAGACTCATAGAGCGTGGAATCTGACAATTTGGTCCAACTGGTCCATGCTGAACAGAATCACAAACTAATGTAGTCCTACCTGCCTGCTCCTGCGTCATGTTCCTTCATATCTTTCCTATTCATGTATCCATCCAGATGCCTTTTAAATTTTGTAATTCCACCCGCATCCACTACTTCCTCACGAAGTTTAATCTAAAAGCAAACCACCCTCTGTACAAAACGTTTACGTTTTATGTCTGCTTTAAATCTCTCTCTTCGCACGGTAAAAAATGTGGCTGCTAGTCTTGAAACTTCCCATTCTAGGCTCATAACATCATAGAGATTTACAGCACACAAAAATATCATTTCAGTCCAATTTGTCCATACCAACCAGATAATCTCGACTGATCTAGTTCCATTTTCCAGTACTCGGTCAATATTCCTCTATGATTTGGTGACGCCGGTGCTGGACAGGTGTGTACAGAGTTAAATATTACACAAAACCAGGTTATCGTCCATCGGGTTTAAGTGGAAGAACATTAGCTTTCGGAGCTCTGCTCCTTCATCACTACCACGGGATGAAGGAACGTTGCTCTGAAAGCTAGTGTACTTCCAATTAAACCTGTTGGACTATAACCTGGTGTTGTGCGATTTTTAAACTTATTATTCCTCGAAACCATTCCAATTCATCCACCTCTGCAGATGACTCTTAAATGGTGGAATTGTACCAGCCTCCATCACTTCTTCTGGCAGCTCATTCCATACATGCTCACACCATGCATGCATGAATATCCTGCCACTTACATCCCTTTAATATATTTCCCTCTCATCCTCAACCCCTCAAGGTCTGGGCTCCACCATTCTTGGAAAAATACCTTGTATATTTGCTGTATCCATGTCCCTCATGATTCTAAAAACAACTTAAGGTCAACCCTTAGCTTCTGACACTCCTGGTATTCAGCCTCTGCCTACAGATCAAACCATCTAGCCCTGACAATATTCATGGAAATCTTATCTGAACGCTTTCTATGTTTGGAATATCTTTCCTGTCGGGGTGAGACCAGAGATGCATGCAATATTCCATAAAGTGGCCGAACCAATGCCATGTGAAGCAGCAATATGAGCTCTCAACACTTGTGCTCAATGCACTCAACATTAAAGAAAAGCATAACAACCGTCTACTTCACTATCCTATCTACCGGAACTCTCCTTTCAAGAAACTATGAATCTGTATTTAAAGGTTTCTTTGTTCAGAAAACTTCACTTACCATTATGTGAACAAGTACTGCACTCATTTGCCTTTGCAAAATGCAGCACCTCACGTTTACCTTAATTGGACTCCATCTGCCAATCGTCAGCTTATTGGCCCACCTGATGAAGATCTCATTTTATTGCGATTTGACATTCTTTGCTGTCCACTACAACTCCACTGTCGGTGAGATCTGCAACCTTTCTAACTGGACCATCTATGTTCATATCCACTGCACAGCGCCCCACCACCCCGCTCCACACACTTCCTAACTCTGTAGCATGCGTCAAAAGCTGCATAAATATCTCAATTCTTAGTGAGTTTCGAGAAGATTCTTAGTGAACCACACGTTGAGGTTCTGTATGTAAGTTTGCTCGCTGGTTTCAGATGTTGCATCATCATATTAGGTGAAAGCATCAGTGACTCTCAATTGAAGATTCACTGGAGGCTCAGTAATGATGTCAAGTATTTTGGTGAGGAAACGTCTGGAAACCATACTTCCAGCGCAGCGACAAAACTTACATCCAAAACCCCTTATTTCTGAAACTACCTCCAGCATCAAAAAAACTATTTCTAGAAACTCCCCCATCTCCTACACACCTCCTCATCTCTGTAGCCTCTTCCTGCGTCTGTATCTTTTCAGATCACTGCTCTTCCTCCAGCTCTTACGCCCCTCCCTATCTCTGTCAACTTCTCTAATGCATGAAAACTCTCCCAACATCTGTATCACGCTTTAGCAATGCTGGAATTGGCGAGGACAAAGGAGACGAGTGACATTTAGCAATAAATGTGCTGAACCATATTAAAAATAATTTCTTCATGTTTTATCAAGTTAAATAATAGTTAAACCTGCTGATCATAAATCTTTCAGCATCAGTTCCTCATTTTTCCCCAAAGCCTCAGTCAGTGGAAGATGAAGAATTTTACGTTCGCCTTTTAAACCTCGCCAACTTCTGCCTGATCATCTTGCTGACAGTCTCTTCATAGTGGTGTGCTCTCTTTCTGAAGTCAAGCTATTTTGATCTTCTTTGTGATCTCGTTCAGTAACAGACAGATCAGCCAGAGACACAGTGGTGCAGTGACATTTTCTTCCAAATGTTTCCTCGTGCAGACACGTGCCTTAGTCAAAGCCAGTTTACAAACCGATAGTGATGTCTCATTTCTCTCGATGATGTATACCGTGATGTCATATTTGTTCTGTGAGATCATACTATGGCCCGTCAAGTTTGAAGCAGCCTCACTGTGAGCAAACATTGAGTTCCTGAAACGCTCAAAGGTGGTGTCTTTTTTCGTTTTTTTTTAATCTGAGGTGAGGGAGAGATTAACTCTGATGGGTGAGTTAGCTAAACAGCATCTGAAAATGCACAGCATAGAATGAAGCATGTGGCAGGTGAAAACTCGAAAATATGCAAGTTTTCCCATGGGGTGACGTATTAATATTGTTATCAGTGGGAGGAAATCCTCTCAAAGCTAGGTTTAGTGGCCCCTATTAAGTTAAGAAAATGTAGAGTCAGCTAAACTGTCTGGGGAAAATGCCGGATAATAACAAGAAATTATCGGATATGTCATGCAAATTTGTTGAAACCTCACTATAATAGAGAGGGGGAAATGGAGAAACATGTGTTAGTTACTGTCCCGCAGAATGAGGAATCAAATCCAGATGTTGGATTTTGATGTACCTTAAAATACCTTAACCAATGAAGAAATCATTTTGGACTGTCTCTCAGGAAAAGTAATAACCCATTTAGAAGGTTTGCCACAGCTATATGAGGAGAATTGCAGGAACAAGTTGGGCTTGAGTAATCCTATTGAGCATGAGGTCGATGTATGGAATGCTGTTCTGGTTAAACCTCCTCCCTCGCGGGTTAATCCTTTCAAAGCCACATAGGTCCAGAAGGAAGTAAATGCGATGCTCAACGAAGATATCACAGAACCAAGTCAGAGCCAGTGGAATTCGCCGATAGTTCCCAAACCTGATGGGACTCAACGATTTTGAGCCAATTATTGGAAGGTCAACGCGCTAACGAAATTGAACTCGTGCCCAACACCAGGCTTGAATGACAGTACAGAGAACGCTGGGCAAGCCAGTTACATCACATTGTTGGAGCTACTGTTTGGTTATTGGCAGGCACCTTTAGTAGAGTAAGCAAAAGAGCTTTCTACATTATTAACTCCAAATGGGATACGTCAATTGAAAATTATGCCCTTTGGGATGAAAAACACACCAAACACATTCCAAAGACTCATCAGCATTAATGTGACTGGGTAACCAAACTGTGCAGTTTATCTGGATGATGTAGTGATCTTTAGTGAGTCATGGAAAGATGACATGGTACTGCAGGCAGAGCTCTTTGAATAATAAAGAGAAGCAAAACTGGAAATAAAATTAAAGAAAACAGAATTTCCGAAGGCAGAGGTAACATTCCTGGACATAATGCAATTCATGGAAGTTGGAGCCCAAGGAACGCAAAGTCGAAGGCCATTGAGGAATTTCCATGACCATCTCCGTGGGCAGCATGGTGCCACAATGGTTAGCATTGCTGCCTCACAGCGCCGGAAACCCCTGTTCAACTCTCTGCCTCAGGCGACTGACTGTGTGGAGTTTGCACATTCTCCCCCTGTCGGCGTGGGTTTTCTCCAGGTGCCCCGGTTTCATCCCACGGTCCAAAAATTAGCAGGTTAGGTGAAGTGGCCTTGCTAAATTGCCCGTAGTGTTATGTGAAGGGGTAAAGGTAGGGGAATGGGTCTGGGTGGGTTGTGCTTCGGCTGGTTGGTGGGGATTTGTTGAGACGAAGGGCCTGTTTCCGCATTGTAATAAATCTAATCAAACCAAGAGGTGCTTCAATTTTTTAGGAACGTCAAAACTACCAGGCATTTGATCCAAATCTCTGCAGTGTAATGACACTATTAACAGATTTACTGAAGAAGAACACAACTTTTTAATGGACAGACCAATGCTCGGAGGCATTTAACTATTTCAATGCAGTATTAACAGCCACACTCACTTTAGCTTCACAATTTTTTAAAAAAATACTTTCAAGTTGCAATTGATGCGAGCAATATTGGGGTTGGAGCAGTACAGTTTCAGGAAGATGATGATGGAATTGGATACCTAATTGGGTGCTTTTCAAAGAAGGTCGACACTCACCATATAATACTCGACCATCGAAACGGAATTATTGAATTTGCTACTGGCCTGATAACAGTTTAGCGTTTCTGTGACGAACAATGCGTGTGAGAGAGTTGTGTACACGGATCACAATGCTCTTATACTCGTGGAACGTCTTCAAGACAAGCATGTGTGACTATTTCGTTGGAGTCTTATGAAACAGCTTCTTAATTAATAAATTGTACATGTTGCGGGTGTGAAAATGTGATAGCAGATGCGTTATCGCACTCTTAATGGTTAAAGTGTAGATAAGATTGAACTGATGCCAATGCTTTATATATATATATATATATATATATATATATATATATATATATGTGAGCAGAAATTAATATGAACTTATTTAATGTCCTATGTATTTCATTATATTTTGTTATTTAGTCAACCCGCAGACAACGTTTCCTGTGTGGGACTCACTTCCGATTGATTGTAAGCATGAGATTGACTGACACTATGCCCAATCGAAGGTGGATGGAAAATGAAGATCTGCTGTGAGGGCACAGGTGCTCTCTCGAGGCTTAGCTATTTAAATGACCCTGCGCACCATTGAAACCGAGAGTGGCCAAAATGACTGTGGTTCTTGCACTCTTTTGCGTAGTTTCATCTGGAACTGAATCAACTAATCTACAATCTGTTGCTGAGGAGATGTACCATGGAGGAGTTCACATCCACAGCATCGATGACCCATACAGGGACTGAATTAGGAAAGGGTAAAATGATGAAGAAGTCATATGGCATTGGAACAGGCTGTTTGGCACAAAACAAAACCAGAAATTGCTGGAAAATCTCAGCATGTCTGGCAGCCTCTGTGAAGAATAATCGGATAACCTTTCACGTAGAGTAACCCTTTCTTAGAACTAACTTCGGCAAAACGTAAGTACTCTTCTGAGGTAGGGTCACTTTGACGCAAACGTTACTCTTATAACGATGATGATAGATGCGTGAACTTTGCCTAATGGATTTAAGTAAGGCTTTGGACAATATCCCCCATGGTAACCTCCAACAAAAAAAACCTGCATGGGATCCGCAATGATTTTGCTGCTTTGACTCTGACCAAGCTTGCCCGTAAAAGGCAGAGGTTACTGGTGGAATAGTGTTTTACTGGATGGAAGTCCATGAATATTGGTGTTCTGCAGCATCCGTCGTGGGACTTCTGCTGTTTGATTTACGTATAAAGGACTTGGATGAAACTTTTGGTGCATTAGTAAGTATGCAGACGATATAGAGATCGTTGTAGCTGTGTTTAGAGAAGTTTATCCAAGAATGCAGCGGGATGTAGATCAGTTACCGATAAGGGTAGAGAAATGGCATACAGCTTAATGTGGTAATTGTGAAGTGCTGCACTTTGGGAGATCAAATATTAAGGCAAGTTGTGGAGTTCAGGGAAGGACCCTGAACAAATTGAAGTTCAGAAGTATCTTGGGGGGCAAATCCATGGTTTTCTGAAAAATGCCATGACAGTAGATAGGGTGTGAAGAAGTAGAGATAGTATGCTTGCCTTTATTGGTTGGGGAAGTGAGTTCAAGAGTCAGGATGCCATGTTGCAGCCGTAAGACTTTTGTAATGTGTTCAATTCTGTTTGTTGCATTATAGGAACGACGTCGAGGCTTTACGGAGGGTACAGGAGGCGGTTTCTCGGATGCTCTCTTGATTAGAGGGTATGAGCTTTAGGTGAAACTTGAGAAACCTGCTTTTTTAATGGTGCAGCAGTGTCCGAGGCGAGAGTCGATAGAAATCTACAAAATTACAAGATGATTGGATCAGTTAACGAACGAATATTTTAACCAGAGCTGTCATGCATTTAATTTGAGATGGGAAATTTCAAAGACGCTGTTTTTACCCAGAATGATACGAGTTGAGCATACGGCGACAGGCAGAGTGGTGGAGTAATAGTAGTATTTAGGGACTGTAAGTTAAGCACACGAATATGCAAAGAACGGACCGATATGGACCAAGGCCAGGATGAGGAGGTGAGTTTAATTTCGCATCATGTTCGTATATGGTGAGCCGAAGGTCCCGTTCCTATATTGTGCTGTTCTATGTTCAATGATCAAGTTGTGTGAGACTTCGGAAGCCAATTTCCATCAGATGTCACGTGCAGTTTCCTGCCTGCCATGTCATTGCAGCTGCTCAGGTAATACAAATGCGGCAAAGTGCTTCTGCCTCTCTCACTTAAAACAGTAATTACTAAACATTAACATGATTATTGGCAGTGCCCTCAGATTGCAGTCTGAGAGAGATACATTAAGATGCCGGTACATTGTTACTTCATGCTTGACTCGTGAACAAAACATTTGTCACGATTGCCTACGTTGAATAAAGGATGTCATGTTACTCTAGTAAAAGACAACAGTGGGACCACATGTGGAGTACTGCATACATCTCTGTCACCCGGCTATATGAAGATTGTTATTAATTTCCAAGTGTTCAAAAAGATTCATTCGAATATCACATAAACTCGAAGGTTTAAGTTGTAAGATGCAACTGGATAGGCTAGGTCTCTGTACCTTGAAAACTGGAGGCAGATTGGTGACCTTAAAGAGATACTTAAAATATGAGGGGCACAGATAAGGTAATAAAAAAGACCTTTCGCGAGTGTACGGGAACAGAAAAAAGGATGTTTAAAATCAGGGTAACTTGTTAAAAGGAAACTGAGGGAGATATTTTTCACATTGCCGGTGGTGCTTATATGGTACGATTTGCCGGAGGAAGTGGTCAATCTAAGTGCAATTACGACAACTAAAAGACATTTGGACATATACATTGATTAAAAAAAGAGAGATATGAGCTAAATGTTGGCTCATTCAATGTACGCTAATTCAAGTTTAGAAATCGAAGTCAGAATGTGTGAGAATCGAGGTCTGTTAACATGTTGAAAGGCTCTGAGATCCGACTGTGTGCTCCGTGGACGGGGGAATGCAACTCACTAAACTTAATTGTCTTTATCACATCTGATGTGGTGTGTTACTTGTGGAATGTTGGAAATATTTCAAAAATAGCGAAAAGCAGTTCCATTAACATGGAGTAATGTTACCGGGTAAAATAATGCTTTGAAACTCTCTTGCATTATTTTCTATTACAGGACATTATCATTTTGGACGACGTAACACGATCAATATTTCAACAGGAGATAAAGTTCGATCCGTTCTAAAGCAATGGGAATGGAAACGTAAATTTTCGTAGAATCCTTTGACAAATCGTTTCAGTCCTGGAAAAAAAACAGTTCCCTCAACTCGAGCAAGACCTTTACCTGAGAGGAGGCAACAGGTCAAGGATTGAACAGAAGGACGAAACAAAGGGACCAATTAGAAAAGGTTGCTGCATTGGCTTATACATCCCTTATGAGCCTCTCAAGAAAGTAGCTGCCTTATGAGGACTGCTCACTGTCACCAAGAACAAATTTAAGTAATTTAACTGAAAAACGTTCGACATCTTCGTGGTATGTGACTTGGAGCGAACCTTACACGTGATTCCATGTCTCTGATGCCTCGTCCTTCGCTAAGTGCTTGCAGGTCTGGAAGTTAGTGTCTCAGGTGCCTTAATAAGTTATTACAGTGAATCTTTACAATGGCACACACTGCTGCCACCGTGTTGTGAAGGGAATAACTTTTTAAGATAGTGGATGAAATGGAGCATGGCATGCTGATTTTTAACAGTCAGATTCCAAGATTGCTGATTTGCTCATCCAGGCATGTTGGGATTTATTTCATCACATTCCTGACTAATGAATTCGAAGTAGTGGATGTTTTCGAAATCTACTCTCTCTATCCCTTGAATAAGATTGTAAGTTTCTGAGAATATTGTTCCTTCTTCTAATCTCCAGAGAAAGCGTGCCCAGTCTCCCCAATCTCTAATTTACGAAACAGTCCAACCAACACAGCAATTAGTTCAGTTAAACTCACTGTACTTCCTCTCAGGAAATTATATCTTTCCATTGGCCAGAGGATCATAAATGCACAGAAAAGTGCAGGTGCGATGGCAGCGAGATGGAGGAAGCTCAATACCTTAAATACGAATTGTCTCTTGAGTTGCTTTCTGCATCTGTGTGCTAATGTTTGCTGCCTTGTTAACATTAATGACTTAGTCCTTTGGATCTTAGCTGTTTCTAATGTTTACTGTTTAAGAAGTACTGAGCATTATCAGGCCTCAAATCAAAGATGATAAAGGTATACTTATTCACATTCTTTTCTATCTCTCATGCCCTATCCTACTCACTCAGGATATTAATGTTCACCTGAAACCTATTTTTACCCATCTGTACACTTGCAATCCCACTAAGTTTTATGTCATTTTTGAGTTTGTTAATATTACATATGGATCCCACACCAAACTCATTGTGAATAGCAGGGGCCTACGCAATGATGCTTCTGGTCGCAGCATTTCAAACCGAGAGTTGCGTAGACTTGATTTTACTCAATAAACGAAACGCTTGAGGGACTAAATCATTCGTTGTTCACATCTACTATGGCATTGCCAGGACCACGAGTCAATTTGCAATGTGAAGCCAGTAAAATAGAGCGGTGTTTCGCATTAACGTACGAGGGAAAGTACCAACAACGTTGAAAACTTCCAGTTGAGTACAGATGAAGATCTTCTGAATACTGAACTATTTCTTGATAATGGTCCACTTTCAAGTGCTTTTCGATTAGAGATTCGTTGTTGATTAAAGCTGGAAATAAAATGTGCCACAATTTATTCAACTGTAAGTACTTAGTGATGAAATAGCATTGAGAAATTGTTGTAATGACATCACAGCTAGCTTTGAGAACAAATTTATCCTCTGTTCCTGTTGAAGGTTCTCAGCAGAAACACAAGGAACACAAGCCTATTGATCGATATGATGAGTTATCACTTGTCTCTAATGTAGGAGATAGGACATTTTAAGAAGATAAACTGCCGGAAAGAGGCAGAGACCATGAAGCGTGGAGAGAGGAATAACTGTAAAAAATACATTCTTACCAGTTGTTCCAGAGCAGTGTGCTGAGTGGATTAGTTCCTAATGTTTCGTTCGGCACTTTAATCCTAGCTTTCTCTCTCCACACATGTTGTCCGACCTGCTGAGTGTTTCAAGCAACTTCGTTTATGCCTTGCATTTGACGGTGGGAGCAATATTTCGCCATTTGAAAATTGAAATGAGCATCGTCGGGTAACCTCGATCAAAGTAAGAAAGAGGAAACAGTGAAGTGAAAAGTTTCAGAGAGTCTCAATGAATCTGTGTAACTTTGTCCTGCCTTCGCAGTACAGTTCACAGACAAACAACATGATCAACAACAAAGAAAAAGCCTGAGTTACACTTTCAGTGGAAGATGAGGATTGATTTCTATTCCGTCATTTAATGAGAAAAATACATAAATCTGTTGATAGGAAGCAGCGAACTTCAGCACTATACATTCGTTGCTCTGTGCCATAGGATCGCTGTTAGCACAGGTAGCAGGTCCTCACCACCTGTGGAAGAAAGCATCAAGTTGAAAATATCATAAACAGGTAGATTTTGAGCATTATCTTAAACATGAGAGGAAGTTGTGTATGTTGATAGGTTTAGAGATTGAGTTAAGAACATTCGCTAAGCTCTGTTGAAAGCATACATTTTTACTTTAAATCTGATATCAACCGTTTGTCAGCCACAGTTGAGGGACCTTTATTTCTCTTATTCTTCAAATCACTATCTGCTCTCTCATAGACCTATCCGAAATATCACCATTCTTTTCTTCTTCAAAGTCATGTTCAAAGTGCCATGTCCTCCCCAAAATGAAACCACTGCCCTCTGGCCGTGCTTTAAAATTCTTACCTCCTTTCTTGGCACTTGTTCTGAAGAAAGTATGTCACTTGTCAAGATGTTCTGTGTCATTCCACATTACTATAAATGGATTCATGAACTCCAGTCAAGACTTAAGAAAAAAAAAGCTTTTGATAAACTCTGTTTGTATTATTATTGTTCTGCGTGTGGATTCCACAGGGAATCTCTGTAGTTATTGGTCCCCCGAAGCGCAGATTGAGCTTGTCAGTCTGCGCTTCGTTAGTCGGGTATCCATCAAAGGAGACTTGGATGCATGGCCAGGGGGCGCTTGCACATTTAGAGAAAGTGAAGACTGCAGATTCCAGAGAGTCAGAGCTAAAAGGTGTGTTGGTGGAAACACACAGCAGGCCAGGCATCATCCGGGTAGCGAGAGAGTTGAAGTTTCGGGTATACGCACTTCATTGGCGTTCAGATACATAGCCTGATCGAAAATAATTCTGACTTTGAAACATTTCACGTTTTTCTCAGCAGTTTACAGGTTTGATCACTTTAGGAGACTACATGCAGTTTATCTGATTAAAGTCAAGCTGCGTTCATGCTCATTCTTTGAAGTTTTTGCGTTTATTTCGAAATTTGTGATGGTTCACGGCAAAAATGTTTTTTTACAATCAAATTGTTTTTGATGATGAATGAACCATTTGATTTTCAAAGACAGTCACGTGTATCAGTAAGTGCATTGCATTTCCAAGCGTTCCCAAGTGTTTATATTTCATTCTGAACGGGCAAGAAGGTGGAAGAATATCACCTTTTAATCCTGGGAGTTGCCAGATGTGAATGAATCTGAAATACAAATGATGTTTGTAGATGGGGTTTGAATGTTTGCAAATGATATCACCAAGGTCCCAATCGCCCTTCCCCCACGAGAAGGGATACTCAAAATATGCGCACTTGACGTGTGGAGCAGCGCATGACGTGCAGGCGCGTTGGCAGAAAACATAGGTTTTAACCATCAAATCAAGATTAAAGTAGTGCTAGAAAAACACAGCAGGTCAGGCAGCATCTGCGAAGCAGGAAAATCGACAAAAAGCCCTTCATCAGGAATGATCATTAAGTCCATCCAGGTCACACTTGATATGTTTCTTCATCTATTTATAAAATGGTTCTAATTAGTCTCCTTCATCATCTGTAACATGAAGTCTTGCTAAATAATTCGACTGATACTTAACTTCTGATGTTCAGAGTTTTTTTTAATATTCAACTGAGGAATCTCGATTAGCCTTCCCACTGTCCCATTGGATTTCATAGGCTTCTATCGCGAACACTTGCAGCCCCTGTTCTGCAGGATATCGTAACGTTAAGGAGGGTGATGCCGTGTTGGTGGGTTGGATCTGGGATGATGTCCGAGGGGGGAAATGATGAAAATGGTGAAATCAATGATGCAATGTGGTTTGAGGGTCCAAAGGAAAAATATAGGGTGTTCTTTCACCAGATGAGGAGAAAGTGAGGACTGCAGATGCTGGAGATCAGAGCTGAAAATGTGTTGCTGGAAAAGCGCAGCAGATCAGGAGCGTCCAAGGAACAGGAGAATCGACGTTTCGGCCATCAGCCCTTTGATGCCGAAACGTCGATTCTCCTGTTCCTTGGATGCTGCCTGACTTGCTGCGCTTTTCCAGCAACACATTTTCAGTTCTTTCACCAGATGTCGAGTGACTTGTATTTGACAGTGGAGTAGGCCTAGGACCTGCATGTACTTGGTGGAGTGTTAAGGGGAGTTGATGTGGTGGTTACTAGGGCAGTGGGTTTTTTTCGGTGCACGCTTCCGAGAGACGTTTTATGAAACGTTCTACACTCGACTCATCACAGGTCTCCAGTCTGACAATCTTTCTTGCACTATTACTAAATACTTCCTACCATCAAGCTGATTATGTTCCAATGTGCCAATTCGACTTGGCTTCCATGTGATCTAACCTTCTACAACAGCCTATCATATGGAACCTGATCAAATGCCTTAGTGAAGTCCTACCCTCGTTAACCTTACTGGAGACTTCCTCAAAATATTCCAACAAATTTGTGAGACATGAATTCTCACTCACAAAGCCAAACAAGCACGATGAATGCACTTATTTCTGTACAATTGATATAGTGATGTCGTTCTCTTTTTGTAAGGTTCATTTTGAAGAAAGACTTGCAATTGTTTGATCTTCGTCTATTTATAACATTATCTTTTTGCTCTTAATCTATTGATAAAATATCTTTACTTTTTTCAATCTTACTTGGTAATGACTTTCCTATCACCCTTTGGCCGTTTGGACCATTTTTAAATGTGTATGATAGATTTGGTTCGTCTGCAAGCCTTTGTACAGTTTTTGAGTTTTTTGTAATGATCAGAATCTTAAGTTTTGCTGTTTCATCTCACCCTGTATGCTTAGGGACACCTATGGATGCATTAAAATTTCTGTTGTTGGGTGATGTCTACACTGTCAATATTAACTCATTTTTGAATGCGTCGGTTGCATATTGTTTTTTACTTCAAATATCCTCATCCAGTCCAACTATGCCAGTTACTCTCTCAGAGTCATAAGATTTATCTTCACCAGCCATCAAAGTTTTAATTTTGTTGTGTTTCTTGAGTTCCATAATTATGTTAAATTTAAATGTTCTGTTAACATGAGATCAAAACTACCCTCTCTCAGCGAATTCATCCACCAGACCAGCGTCATTTCAGAAGATTAAATTGAGAATTACTCCGCTCTTTCAATGAGTGCTTGCGTGCTAAAAATGATAGTGAACTATGATTAAAGAATTGTTCTCTTGGTGTCTTTCCCTCGGTTCACAGTGTTACAACACGGAGGTAGAACCCATCGGTTAACGAAAACCAAACACCCTGAAAAGATCGCATAGCCTCATAATTTATTAGAACGTGAGTGACAGATAACTTCTAATTTCCATTATTTGAAAAAAAATAACAATTTATTTTCCAAATTCTAACAAGAAACACTTAAAAAAATTGTTCACAACTCCAAGCCTCCTTTTTTATTCAGTACTTAATAACTGACTCCAATTCTATTTTTAAAAAACCTGATTATTCGCTGTCTTCAATCTTCTACTTCATCTGCCTGGACCTTCTTCTTTCTTTTAATGCGAGCATGTTTTACTTGAAATATGATAGATAGTGCCTTTGTGAGCAAGATATTAAATAGACAGTTTGTTCTCTGGCTCTGCATTGGTTTATCTGTTGTGCGATGGTAGTTGCTGTCCCTCTAATTTTCAAAATACCAGGTTGAACAAGGCCCAATTACACAAATCTCAGGTCTCCATTGAACAGCTAATAGTTATGTTGGAATAGCCTAACGTTTATTGGGCAGCGATGTCTGTACTTTTAAGTCAGCGAAACACTTTCTATCTTAAAGTGACTATACATGCTGTCGACTGCGTAATGAAAATGAACAATCGTAATGAAAAGATGGCTTTTTAAAATCTAATTATTTGTACCATTGCTATGAAATACTTTTGTCATTAACTGGAGCTATACCTTCCATATTAATAATGCACACACATAAAAAACACTGCAATCAGTCACTTTTTCCTTCAAAATTCACAGTTGCGCATCTCCCATTGCATTCTAACATGCCTCAACATGTGCAATTTGTGAATTAAAATTCAGTAAATTAGACTCCAACGAAATAATCGCAGCTTCACCTTTAAGTCTTCCCCAAAATGTGAGAGGATTATATTCAGTGTACACATCCATACATCTCCGACATAAAGATTAAAATATTGGAAGACACGTGTTCGTTTTCAATTTTGGACTACCTGCTGTGGTAAATTTGAGCATGTTTTCCCAAAAAATGGCCGCTTGGCTGTTCCAATCCATCGTTAACTTCCTGCATCAATACAGCTTCCAACACATATATTGCTGGCATTGATAGGAAGTTTGAACGGTTTCAGAAATATTTTCAGGAACTAAAACTGGTGAGGTTGAAAATGCGGCTTTTACATTCACAAATATATCCTAGTACACTTCTGTCTATCGAAAATTTGTGTTCTTCATTTAATAAACCCATCAGCAGTGTCAACATGTTGCTATAGCTTGCAAAAAACTTCCGGCAGAATCCGCTCAGTCCCAAGAATCGAAGCACTTCTTTCATCGAAAAGGTTCGTGGAAATTCTACGATGGCCTTCCTCATCACGTTGTTTTGGTGTCATCCATTCATATCGGATTTTTTTTACCAAGACCGTCATCTGTGTCTTTGTGAAATCTGTTTTCTTTGCTATCGACATTGCTATTCGTAAACGTTCAAAGAGTTCTACCAATTGTGCGAGGACACCTTCCATGATTGGCTAGAGATCACTGCGTCGTCGAGATTTTTTTTAGATTACTTACAGTGTGGAAACAGGCCCTTCGGCCCAACAAGTCCACACTGCCCCGCCGAAGCGCAACCCACCCATACCCCTACATCTACCCCTTACCTAACACTATGGGCAATTTAGCATGGCCAATTCACCTGCACATCTTTGGAGTGTGGGAGGAAACCGGAGCACCCGGAGGAAACCCACGCAGACACTAGGAGAATGTGCAAACTCCACACAGAGAGTCGCCTGAGACTGGAATTGAACCCAGGTCTCTGGTGTTGTGAGGCAGCAGTGCTAACCACTGTGCCACCGTGCCGCCGAGATATACAGCACAATTTGTTAATTCGGCTTTAATGCTAACCAGGAGTCTTGGGAATGTGGTTGTTGAGTTTTCCAATCCAAAAGGCATCACTTTGAATTCTAATATAGCCTATTTGTGACTGCACACGTGGCTTTCACTTTTAACGACACCTGCTAAAATCCATGCAATAAGTCCAACTTCGTTAAGTAAGTGTCTTGTACAACTTGCTCCGTAGTGTCCTTCACTTTTCGTGTTATATAGGAGTACGATTTTGTTACAGCGTTGACCGTCCAAAAGTCCACAAAAAAATCATTGAATCCCTTTAGGTTTGGGAACTAAGACAATTAGCGAACTTCACTTGCTTTGATTCAGTTCCATGATACATTCATTAAGCATCGCATCCTCTTCCCGCTTGAACTGTGTGGCATTGAAAGAATTAAGCTAGGGTTGCGATTCTATCAGAACAGTATGCCCTACTTCCATCTCATGCACAATGGTGTTAGTACTCCCTGCATATGTCCTCGTACTGTTGCAAGAAGACTTTCAAATCGTTTCTTTGTTCCTGAGAACGGTAGCTCAGTATCCTGTCTCATTCCTCAACGACTTCGTGTTAAATAATGTATTTTGAAACACATCAAAATACACAGCATTTGGTTTTGAATCTTCACTCTGCAGGGCACTAATGAACGCATACTTCTTCAGTTCCCTTTCTCTATTATATTAGTGTTTCAAAATATTATTTTGACATATATGATTATTTTTTCTATCTGGTATCTTTACTAGATCGTTTGCATGATATAGAGCATAGCAGATAGAACATTACAGTTAGGTACTGGCACTTCAGCTCTTGATATTGCGCCAACCTGTGAAATCAATGTGAAGTCTATCTAAATTACACTGCTCCATTCTCGTCCATATGTTTATGCAACGATGATTTAAACGTTGGCGAGACTATGACTGTCCCAGGCAGTGCGATCCATCTATCGACTACTCTCGGTGTAAAGAAACTACTTCTGACATCTGTCTTATATCTTATACCCGTCATTTGAAAACGAAGTCCCCTCGGGCCACCATCGTATGGACAGAAAAGGTTCTCACTGTCCAACATATCTCACACTCACGTTATCTTATGTGAGTCAATTAAGTCACCTCTCAAACTTCTGTCCAATGAAAATAGCCTCAACGTCCACAGACTTTCCTTGTAAGTCCTTCTCTCCTGGTAAATCTCGACTGAACCCTCTCCAAAGCGTCCACATACTTCATATCATGTAGTGACCAGAACTTTACACAATATACCAAGTGCGACTTCACCAGTGTTTAGCTGCAGCATGACCTCAGGTTTCCAAAAGTCAATCCCTCTATCAAGAAAAGCTAACACACCTTTTGCCATTCTAACATCCTATCAAAGTGGATGGCAACATTCAAGGATCCATGCAAGTGGACCAAAGGATTAGCCATGGGCATCCGCATGGGCCCCAGCTATGCCTGCCTCTTCATCGGATATGTGGAACAGCCCATCTTCCGCAGCTACACTGGCACCAACCCCACATTTTCCTCCATTACATCGCTGACAGTATCGGCGCTACCTCATGCTCCCACGAGGAGGTTGAACAGTTCACCCACTTAACTAACACCTTCCATCCCGACCTCAAATTTACCTGGACCGTCTCAGACTCCCCCCTCTCCTTCCTACACCTTGCCATTTGTATCTCGGGCGACCGACTCAACACGGACATCTGCTATAAACTGACAGATTCCCACAGCTACCAAGATTACATCACCTCCCACCCTGCCCCCTGTAAAAACGCCATCCCATATTCCCAATTCCTTCGCCTCCGCCGCATCTGCTCCCAGGAGGACCAATTACAATACCGAACCTCCTTCTTCAAAGACCACAATTTCCCCTCAGATGTGGTTGACGATGCCCTCCACCGCATCTCCTGCACTTCCCGCTCCTCCGCTCTTGAACCCCACCCCTCCAATCGCCACCAGGACAGAACCCCACTGGTCCTCACGTGCCACCCCACCAACCTCCAGATACATCTTGTCATTCTTCGTCATTTCCGCCACCTCCAAACAGACCCCATCACCAAGTATATATTTCCCTCCCCTCCTCAATCAGCGTTCCGGAAAGACTACTCCCTCTTTGCGTCCACAACCCCCACCAACCCAGCTTCCACTCCCGGCACCTTCCCCCGCAACCGCAAGAAATGCAAAACTTGTGTCTACTGTGCAAACATTTTATACTTACCATTGAAGGAAAAGGTCGTTTGAAAAACCGCTCTTTAGCCACTTTTACCTACGTTGGAGAAATGCTCAAGGATTCCAGCTGCAGTGTCTCTGTCCAAGTTTCGAGCGAAGCTGAGGAGTTTGGTGCAACAACTGGTCATGTAAATTCCTCACTTAACGTCTCCACAAAACAACGGAAAGAGCTCGTGAGGCTGTCACAGCATTCCCAATAAAGGAATTGCATTCGTATGCCAGGATTCCATGAGCATAATGACATGGTTCTGAGATAAAACACTCAGGATGGGGAGGGCAGTATCAGGATGGGTTACCTTTCACCACGCTCGGGAAGCCTCTGCTCTCCCTAATTGACACACATGGCGACAACAGACAATGAGCAGCAGTAAACCATTCAATCCTTCGCGTCTGGTCACCTGCTTTTCCAGAAAATTGCGACATTAGAAATACATTCCCGTCTGCACCTGATCACCAAACCTCCATCCCCCAAGACTTTAACAAGAATCTATCGATCACCACTTTCAACCACACCGGAGGGTTTGACAAAGGAAGAGCAGGTAACTGTCAGGGGCAGTGTCGGATGGAACAAAACTGTCGGAGTGATTTCGAAGTGACGGACTGGCTGCGAGTGATGGGTTCAGCTGGAACACTGGGTCTTCACCGACTGTATTGTCAATAAGTGTTAAAGGCCGCCAGGAGGTGTCTCGGCTTTCACCGACTTGGAACGAGGTGGAGGGGCAGAAACAATCCCTCTTCTATGATGACGATTGTCAGACTCTCTCTGCTCAGATCACAATAAACACTTTATGACAACTCCTGGTGCTGGGGATGCCCTCACCTGTATTGGTTATTACTTCATGTACATTACTTTTTGAGAGAGTTTATTGTGTCCACCGCCTGTCTACTCCCATCACAAATATATTGTTTCCCTCTCTTGCTCTACCTGCTTCTGTCTGTCTTTATCTCTGTTCGTTTCCTCCTCTCCCGTCCTCTCTCCATGTCTCAGCTTCTGTCTCAGTCTCTCTCTCTCTCTGTTTCACTCTGTGACTTTCCCTCCCTGAATCATTCTGTGCCTCTGTCCCTCTCCCTATCTATCCGTCTCTCTTGCTGCAACTATGACTATCCTTCTTTGTCTCTCTCTGTCTAGCTCAGTCTCTATCTCACTGTTCCTACCTCGCGCCCTGTGTCTTTTCCTCATATTGACAATGTCAGATGCTTGCTGTCTGAGTTTAGCAAAATGCTCACTTGCATTAACTCAAATCCGTTCAAAAGACGTTCATTCACTCATCTTTCCCCAGGCAGTGATTTATAAAATGCAAAGTCCCCAGGTACAGCCAACCATACCTTGACACACTACTTCAAGTAAGTCTACCTGTTCATGCATTTCCTTTTCGGTGTGTGAAGGTCTCTGTGTGGGATGATTCATTGTCTTTGTGGGGATTTCACTCTGTGTGTGTTTGTCCCTCGGTTTTTGTGGTTGGATATTTCCCTGAGTGTGACACATTATGAGCACGCTTTTGCATCTGTGTGTGAGTTACTCAATGTGTACAAAGTTAAAAATCACACAACGCCAGATTATAATTCAACAGTTTTAATTGGAAGCACACGAGCTTCGTGGCTCTTCTCCTTCATCAGGTAGGTTTTTGTGATCAGCTTGACAACCAGCCTGATGAAGGAACAGCGCACAGAAAGCTAGCTTACTTCAAATGAAACCTGTTGGACTATTACCTGGTGTTGTTTGATTTTTAACATTGTCCACCCCAGTCCAACATTGACATCTCCAAATCATTTCTCAGAGGCGACATATTCATGCGTTTATGTATTTTGGCAATATTACTCTGATTGTATGAGAGTGTTTTCGTGAAGGTCAGTGTGTCTATGTGGGTAGTTGTTACTGTGGCTCTGTGATTACCTATCTGTGTGTGTTTTGCACATGTGTATCTGTTGTGTTTGTGAATGTGAGTATGATATTTGTGGGGTTACAGTCCTATGACTGTGTGTTTGTGGGAACGTGTGTGTGGGTGTTACTGTCAGAATATCATGATGCTTCTGTAACTCCATGTGTTTGTGTCGATGATTTTCAGTATTTTATTGTGGGAGTGAAGTGTGATTCGCTGCCTGGTTATGCTTTTGTTTAAGCAGGTCAATGTGTTGTTGAGATTGTGTGTCCGTGTGTCAAGATGTTCTTGGGCCCACAGGAGGATCACTGTGGGTGTGTTTGTCTCTGAATGTCGCTCTATGTCTATATCTAATTGTGGTTGTGGTTCACTAACTGGGTTTGAATGTGATTCCCTGTGTATATAATAATTCCCTGCCAGTTCTCGCAGGTTAGTCTATGTTGTTTCTTACTCTGGGTTCGTTTCTATTTGTGTGCGACGGTGTGGATGTCATTCTGTGTCTGTGCGAAAATATATTCTTCTCTCACAAATCGTTTGTTTTTGTCTATGTTTTGTGTGTGCATTCTGTCTGTACATGGGTGTGTTCCTATATCTCTCAGTACATATGCATTTGTGTGTGCCTGTGTATTTTGATTTGTGGCTACATCTCAATATGACGGCATTTCTGTCTGAGTGGGTGTGTGTGCATTCGTCTGTACGTAGGTGTGTTATTATATGCCTCAACGTGTCGGATATATTTGTGTGTGTACTTCCGTGTGCATGTGTGAGTAGGTGTGTACGTCTTCTGCACTCCATATTCCTGTGTGTGTTGTGATGGTGTGGGAATGTTTCTGTCGTCTTTGTGTCGGTGTGTTCCCACATTTCAGTTTGGCTGTGTTATTGTGTGTACCTGTGGGCATTTGTCTTTGTTTGGCAGTATATTCCGAAACCTCAGTTTGACTGTGCTTCTGTCTGGGTGTGCTTATCCATGTATCTGTACATGTTTGTGTGAGTGTGTGGGTGTATTTTTGTGTTCCTCTTATTGTGGTTCTGTCGCTGTTTGATCATGAGACTCACTGTCTTGAAGATGGACAAGGGATCATTACAGAAAGTCACAGTGACAGATTGCTCTCAAAGACTTATTTATGGCAAACTGGAAAATATCTAAACACATGTCACTCCTGCATCCTGAAACCTCCAGTTTAAAGACCTGTTTTGCAAACTAAACAAGAAACAGGAAGACCCAATAAAAGGCAGAATTCCAGTTTTTTCGTCCATGATTGAAGCATGGATGCAATATATACGTAGTACTTTATGTTTGAGCTGTTTGGGTTCGTAGCCAACCGAAACCGCATGATTTGGCAGAATCCACGGTAAGAGTGACATCCCTGGTTTTGGTGAACGCCAAGGAAGACCACGAAACAGTTGTGTTAAAAAAGAAATATCCTGGTATTTTCCCAGACGGTATAATAACCAGATCCCAACATCATAATCAAAGCACGAAGCGAAATTTAAAGAGAAATAAGAAGGAATGGCGGTTCCGTTAGCCGACTCCCTATTTGACATAATGGTGCAGGATAAACCTGAACAGACAGAGCATCAGACATAAGTGTTTACTCCTGAAAGATTAAGAGAATTGCAACAAAAAGACAAGGCAATAAAACATATATATGTGTACCGCAAAATACAGGCAGAGAACATGCTGGAAAGGTATTATCCTAAATATAAAAAAACAAACTCGGGAATAAAGACAACGGCAAGTTGATGCAAAGGAGGAATGGGCTGATGTGCACCAGGTTTTATTGCCGAAAGGCAGGAGCTGTTTTGACTACCTAATGAACTACCTGTCAGAGGTCACCTAGGGATAAGATTGACTCAGACATTGGTATTAGCTTGGACTACACAGAGATGTGGGTCATTTTAACCGTGCGTTTCATACAGGGCAAATGGTAGGTAAGCTACAGGCGGTAACAAAACCAGCATTTTTGTTGCCAATTCCCGCACTTGAAGAACCTTGCACGAGAGCTTTAATTGTTTGTCTATATCCACTCTCGAGAACTAAAAGTGGAAACTGCTATTTGTTAAACATAGTTGCTATGTCTCCCAGGTTTCTGAAGTGAATTCTATTGTGGATTATCAAATCAAAGTTCATTGTTTCTTTAAACCTGTATTGGCGACCCAGAGAGATACATTCGTACCA